>NC_089266.1:21519304-21819304 GCF_963930625.1 Muntiacus reevesi | reverse complement strand
AGTCACACACATGTTATGAATGCAGGAAGGTCTTAAAAAGTTTATAAATTGAAAATTATGGAGATTTCCCAAAATGGATATAAAAGCTCACTGCTGAGTATGGCATCAATATTCTCTGAGAATATTTTGTTCCTCCTTTGCAATCTGAGGGGACAAGTCAAGTGTTGAGATAATCACAACTTAGGGTCTAATTTTCTTCATTTTATTGACTGTTATAAAGACACAGCCACGGAGTTTTTCTTCAGCTTCTGCTGATATTCAAAAGGATATGAAGAATATGAACAATTTTTCACTGCTTAAAAATTCAGCATATAAAAGGCTGAGTGAGGAGTATTTGGAACTGGAACTACATAGAGTTCTATCTGGTGGAAAATTACTTAAAACTAAGATAAAACAGAGAACTAATCATGCTCTACTTCATATTTACTGAAAGTAGGCAGAGTAGAAACTTTTATGTCAAAGGGCTCCAATTTTAGCTTACTGAACTGTCAAACTACATTATGCTGAAGTTATCACACAATTATCTCAAGAGGCCAGAAGAACCTAAAATCATACTTTAAAAGACCAAAGAAAACAGACTCAATACATATACAAAGCAGAGAAGAAAACAAAACGCTGTCCAGGAGATGGTCACAGTATTACACAGTATTATAGAGATAAAGGACACTTGGGCTCTACATACTTCACTTTAACGGTCCTGAACTAAAACTACCTTCCCCAAACTAAATTCAGAGGGGAGGAAATTGAGACATTTACCTAACTTTAAGATCATTACTTAAAACAATCACCTCACATTTTAAAAGAAATCATCTTCATCTGATTCTTCAAGGTACTTTATAGGTTTCTTTGTTCTTCCAGATTTTGCCCGAGAACCAACAGCTGAGTCCAAGTCCAGATGGAAATCATTGCTTTCCTCCTTGGGTTTCTAAAAAAGAAGAGCGCAAGTAATTTACAGTATCAACCGGATAGTAGAATTTCAATGCAAAAAATATACCAACAGACAACAACTCAAGGAATTTCTCACCTTCTAACAAGTAGTAAGAAATAGACCAAAGGCAAATCTCTCATTGACTAATTAGTGAAATTTAGCTGTTTTACAACTAAACTCCATAGAGTAAAAGGAATGGATTTAAATTTATTTTCTTAAAAATGTGCCAAATTATTAGCAGCAAAGCTTGGTTATGTGTTTAAAAATAACTTTTTTTCAGTGAAAAAAAAAAACCTATAGTGAAAGGACTGACTAGAATAAATACCTTGCTTGTGACTGCTTTAGAGATCATTTTCTCAAAATTAGAGTCGGAATCATCAGAAGAGGATGGCTTCCTTTTGCGGCGAGTCTTGGTTTTGGGGGCATTAGGCTTTTTAGAGACCTCAGAATCCAAGTCTGGATCCGTTTTGGTTCTTTTTGGCGCAGCCCTTTTCCTGGCGCCTGTGGTGGAGGCGGAAGACTGACCTGTAACACAGGCATTCATCAGTCACTCTTAGCTGAACAGATTCTACAGTGAACTTTCTTGAGCAACTTGTTTTCCACTTACATTTAATATAGGAAAAGACAACATAATCGAGACTAAAATGCATTAGAGAATCAAAGTATTCTTAAGTATCCGATTTTTTGGTAGTTATATGCTTCATGTTAAACGTTTGTAACTGTTTCTAAGTCCCATCCCTGTCATAGATATGAGTTAGGATAACACCTGGCATTTTGAGAAACACTCCTTTTAAATATCTTTTGACTAGCAATTTTGATTATAAAGATCTAAGGATTTGTTTGCATTTAGACAAAGTCTTTATTTTAATATCTATAGTAATTTTGGAGAATAAAAATTTGAAGTTGACTTGTAGAAGCCAGTTAGTTAATCCCAATATTAACCCAATTCAAAGACTGAGGCTCACTTTTTGCTGCTGTCTTCTTTGCTGTCACATTCTTTTTAGAAACAGGGTTTATGGTTTCAGTTACAGCTGGGAAATCAGCAGCAGGAGAGCTTGGAGGAGGTGGTACATTATCTTCAGCATCATCAGCATCAAGCTCTGTTACTTCAAATGGAAAGGAAAGTAGTACATATAATCAATATATAAAAATCTGTGCTTTGTCCCTGCTCTGAATTCCTATTCAAACACCATGTCTGTGACTTTTCTGGAATATTTCAAACACACTTTTATAACTGCTCTAATTTCTGGGTCCTTCATCAGCAAAGTTAGTTTTTGTATCTCTAGCACAGTACCTGGCAAGCACATGGTTACTTTTCTTATATTAAATGGAGAACTTATTCATGTGCAAAACTGAATCTAATGACCAATATCAATGTAATACTAACAAGAATCCACATTTATTTTCAAAGACAGGACTTGGATAATGTAGTCTGGGTTAGAAGACAGGTGGACCTGAGTGTCCAGTAAAGCAGACATCTCACTATTTTCACTTAAATACCTACCTGATGAGGCACTCTTCAGTGGCTTCAGTTCTTTGTTAGTATGTCTAGAATAAAACAAAACAAAACAAAACAAAACATCCTGGTGACCAGTTCTAAATGTGTCGAACAACAAAGAATATATCATCAACTGTTAAAAACAATCATGCTAAAATCCCTGTTAGAGAGGATACTTACTTTGGGGAAGTTTGGATCTTAGGTGGACTAGCATTTGATGGGACAAAATCATCTTGAGTGTCTTCATCAAAATCTGAAAAATCTTCATCTGAATCCAAATCCATTGTGAATTTGGTTTTTGCTGTTAAAAATATACATATGAAAAGAATCAAAGAGGACAACAGGAGAAATATTTAATCCACAGATTAATATAATATGTCCTGAAGATATAAGCGTCAGCTTAATCTTTGAAAAGATGTCTTAATTTCTCAAAAATTTAATTACTGCTCTAAGATAACAATTTTTGGGATTATGTGCCTCGAAATACACAGATCATTTGAATCTTTCAGAATATGTAGCATGTTCTTCACTTTTCCTTACCTGCTGCTCTCCGTGACTCTTTTTCTCGTGGAGGGACATCAAAATTACTTTCGTTACTGCTCATATCTGATTCTGAATCAGACCAGGGGTTTCTTTTCTTTGCTTTCTTGATTGGTTTAAATGGCAATGTAGTTTGTTTCTTTGTCTTGGTAACTGGAAAAGAGATAGGAATTAACCATCTTTACATATTCTCTGACTCACTTTTCTCCATCTATCATCCATCTATCCTTCAAATATTAGGTTGGCCAAAAAGTTCATTTGGCTTAAAGTGTAAAAATAAAAGATATATTTTTCATATTTACCAAGGACTTTATTGAATAAAGCAGTCACTAACTGAATGAACTTTTCGGCCAACCCAATACTTAACTCTGTGCTAGTACTGGGAATACAATGGTGAACAGAAACAGACATAGTCCCCCTTGCTAAGAAGCTTGTAGCTTGGTCATCTAATCCCATAGTAGTAGTAATCCCACGGTAAATGTGTTTACATAGGGCATGCATCAATAGTATGCATGTGCTAAGTCACTTCAGTCGTGTCTGACTCTGTGCAACCCCATCCCTGGGATTCTCCAGGCAAGAACACTGGAGTGGGTTGCCATTTCCTTCTCTAATGCATAAAAGTGAAAAGTGAAAGTGAAGTCGCTCAGTCATGTCTGATTCTTCAAGACCCCATGGACTGCAGCCTACCAGGCTCCTCCGTCCATGGGATTTTCCAGGCAAGAGTACTGGAGTGGGGTGCCATTGCCTTCTGAGTATGCGTGTATATGTATATAAATATGATGCTTTTGCAAGAAAGAGATGTTTGAGCTGAGATCTGAAGGTTAAACAAGAGTTAACTAGTTGAAGGGAAATGGATGACAAACATTCTAGTTCAGGATATAACATGTACAAAAGTTCTGTGAGAAAATACAGTGCATTTAGGAAGCTGAAAGAAATCCATTATGGCTGGAAAACAGAAGTCAGGGGGAGAGTGGGTGGTCTTGTCAAGAATTTTGTTTTTAACAGGGAACTTATATGACCAGATTTGCATTTTTAAAGAGTTCTTGTAGGCTACAGTGTGGAGATGGGAAAGGCCCAAGAATAGCTGCAAGATCAACAGGTTATACTGCTGAAGTCAAGACAAGGGAGACAATTCAAAATGAAAGAATGGCTTGGCCCAAACCTTAAGGGGCATTTAATGGCTGAGTTGAGGAGGTTTAAAGTCACTAAGTCTTGTTAATTCTTAACCCCAACTGTCTCTCATACCCACCCTTTGCTATTTATTTCCCTCATCTAGGCCCAAAGATAAGGACAGTCTCCTTACTGGTCTACTTAGTTCTTGCTTCATATACCTAGTTGAATCCAACATATCCATCCTCCCCAACAACCTGGTTTCCTAACTCTCCACAATCTGATATAACTATTTGCTACTATTTTTCAAAAATAAACCCTCCCACTCTGCGAAGGGGGCCTTCTCATTGTCCCATACATATAATTTTTCTTTTCTTAGTCTAGAATATCTAAATCTTACTCAATCTTTAAGACTCTAACCCAAGTGTTATCTCTTTCACAAAGCCTGCATGTACCCACACTGATCCCACTTTTCTCTAAATCACTACAGTGGCTAGTATGTACTGCTTTACTTCTCTTTCCTGATAAACCTCTTGAGGGTAAACACCATGCTTCCCCATATCTTGTGTCCTCACAATATTTGAGATGGTGATGGGAAATGTAAATGCTCAAAATACTTATTTGATTCATTGGTTTTATATGCTAATTGATTGCTTTGTGTTGTTCAGTTGCTAATTTGTGACCCACTCTTTGTGACCTCATGAACTGCAGCCAGGCTTCCCCATCCTTCACTATCTCCTGGAGTTTGCTCAAATTCATGTTCATTGAGTTGGTGAAGCTATCTATCTCATCCTCTGCCACCCTCTTCTCCTTTTGCCTTCAATCTTTCCCAGCATCACGGTCTTTTCTAATGAGTTGGCCATTAGCATCTAGTGGCTAAAGTATTGAATGCTAGTAGGTTAAACAGCATAGTACATACAACATACTTTTATTACTTTTTTGGAGGATAATTGTACAACGTTGCGTTGGTTTCTGCCATACAACAATGTTAATCAGCCATAACTATACATATATTCCTTCCCTCTTGAGCCTCCCTCCCATCTTCTTACTACTTCTTTTTCAACACTAAGATGTTTAGGGGACAACAGACATGGTTGGACGGCATCTGGACATGAGTTTGAGCAAACCTTGGGAGAGAGTGAAGGACAGGGAAGCCTGGGGTGCTGTAGTCCAGGGAGTCTCAAAGACTCGGACGTGACTGGTCAACTGAATAACAACAAAAGATGCTTCTATTTGTTTTATTTATCTTTGTACTCCCCACAGAACTGAGCACACATTACCTATCAAAAGTAGGTACTCAAGGATAGATATATACATTAATCAATGGAATAGAGTTGAGAATGCATAAATAAACTTTAGATTTTTGGCAAAAGTGAAAACAATTCAATGGGGAAAGTTTTTTCAATATATGGTTCTGGGTCACCTGGATATCCACATGCAAAAGAATGAAGCTGGACCCCTTCCTTATACCATATACAACTTACTTTAAAATTACCTAAATGTAAAAGCTAAAACTAAAAACTCTTAGAGGAAAATAAGGGGTAAATCTTTTCTTCACTTTTTTTGGTTATACCACTGGGCTTGCAGGATCTTAGTTCCCCAACTAGGGATCAAACCTGGGCCCTCAGCAGTGAAAGCATGCAGTCCTAATCACTGGACTGCCAGGGAATTCCCTAGGTGTAAATCTTTATGACCTTGGATTTGGCAAAAGATTAGATATGACACCAAAAATATGAGCAACAGAAGAAAAAGATAAATTAGACTTCATCAAAATTAAAAACTGTGCTTCAAAGGACACCATCAAGAAAATGAAGATATTTCACAGGCTGGCAGAAAATATTTGAGAATCATATATCTGATAAAGATCTGGCATCTAGAATATACAGAACTCTTGCAACTAACTCAACAAAAAAAGACAAATAACCCAATGTAAAAAATGGGCAAAGGATCTGAACAGACACTTCTCCAAAGAAATATAAAAGCCCCTAAGTGGAAATAATCCAAATATCTATCAGCTGATAACCAAATAAATATAATGTGGTATATTCACACAATGACAAACTATTTGGCAACAAAACAGAATGAAGTACTGATACATGTTACTACATGGTTGACCCCTGAAAACATGTTAAGTGAGGAAGTCAGCCACAAAGGAAAATATTACATGATTCCATTCACATAAAATGTCCAGAATAGACAAATCTAGACACAGAAAGTAGATTGGTGGTTGCCTGGGGGGAGGGGAAGTTGGGAGAAAATGGGGAGTGACCATTAATGGGTACAGTGTTCTTTGTAGGGCAAGAGACTGTTCTAAAACTGAGTATACTAAAATCACTGAATGGTACACTTTAAATGAGTGAATCTGGCATATAAGTATGTTAAAACATCTCAATGAAGATGTTAAAAATAAGTAGATATTCAGTAAAGGCATAAACAAATGGTAAGAGTTGTTACTTCTATTTAATTTACTGAGTGAGTGTTAAGTATATCCCAGGTACAGTGCTGAACACTAGGGATAAAACAACATAACTAAGATGTGGTGACTGTCTTCAAGAAACTTTATATATGAATATATTATACAAATTAAAACCTCGTAACTAGCTAGAAAGTGAAACTTAACAAACTGAGCATTTTCTTTAGATCCTAACAAAATATTTCATTACAAAATGATCTCTTCTAAAATAAATCAAATACCAAGGAAAAAGACAGGGAAGTTCAGATATAGTTCTTCATGTACCTCAAGAATTTCTGAACATCTGTGGGATATACTAGGTAACAAACATAATTTACTCTCAACTCTACATCATTTTTCTTAAGATGTTTCAATACCTGGCTCTCTTTTCTGCTTCTTTTCCAATCTCTGTTTTAGGCTTTCTGTTTCCACTCCATCCTCTCGAGGGCTTCCTTCAGTATTTTCACTCTAAAAGACAGCATGACAAAAATGGTCAAATTCTGCCAACTTATTATTCAGAATAATATAGGGTCAAATATACAAATATATATTTGATCAGAGAGATTTTTTTTTTCTGTTTTGGCTAAGAGCTCTGAATATCGGTATGGGTATGACTTTTTCAAGATACTTAAACACTGAAAATAAATCAGGCTCATAAGAATGGGAAGTTATGATAAGTTGATAAATTCCAAACTACAGGATTAGAGTTTTATGATTAGTTCAGTTCTAAGTGGAAAAATGTTTAAAGTGTTTTATGTATAAGCTTTCAAGAGTATTACCTTAATTTTCTTTTTAATTTTCTTTTCTGCCTCTGCTTTCATCTCTATGGTCACGAGGGGGATGACTCTCTTTCCACTTGGAGAAGGCAAAATTTCTGCCATTTGTGTTTTTTTCCCCTTTGCTTTCCCACCTTTCCCAGGAAGTCCTATTTGTTCATCTTGTTTCTCCTTTGCTTCAACAACCTAGAAAAGGTTGATATAAGAAAGCAAGTCTATGGGGAGGAAGATGGGAGGGAAGTTCAAAACAGAGGGGATATATGTACACCCATGGTCGATTCATGTTGAGGTTTGACAGAAAACAACAAAATTCTGTAAAGCAATTATCCTTCAATTAAAAAAAAAAGGTAAATGGGGGTCACACCAGAAAAAAAAAAAAAGCAAGTCTATAAGCTAAAAAGGACATTACAGCATTGATGTCACTTTATCCCTAGGGACAGAATAAAAGGCAATGATTAACTGATTTCAGTTTGTTACATCTTAAGGTAAACTTGTGATAAGCTATTCAAACATTAAGGCACACTTTGAAAAGTGGAGACAAAAGACTGAGTTTTACATTTGATTCTACAACTTAACCATTGAGGATAAAATGGGGAATCAGAATTAAGGATAAAATACACATACATACACATAAACGTATACATTTATAAACTCAAATAAGCAGAAAGGATGTGATTCCAGTCATGTATCCAATCACTGATTATAAGCTAGACATCCAAACTGAAGTGCAATAACATAAATCTTCATGTTAAAGATTTTAGCTTAATTTATGAAATTAAGATACTTTTTCTTATGTTAATGTTGGAAAACAATATTCCTGATTTGGTAACAAAGGATCTCTTTAAACTACTGATTAGCCAGCCCTGAAGGAAACCATCTTTGTCCTTTCAGGTTTACTTGGGGGGGCTGGGGTGGTGTTCGTCTACATTTAAATTCTCGCTCCCAATAGGTCAAAAATCAACTTTTGTCCTTTCCCCTCTTTGTGTGAAAACTTCTAGGTAGTGTGTTTCCTGGTACCATTTACTTTATTCTAACTTGTTTCTAACAATCTGTCACTTTATGTGTTATCTTAAAATGTTTCTTCTTGCCTCCTATATTCTTTCTGTTGTCAACTGTGAAATTTCCTGACAAACAGGTATATTGCTAGAATAACCTTACTTCATTAATACACATTCTAACATAGGCATTATAAACTACGCACCTCCAGCTCTTCAACAAAGGCAGCCAAGTCTTCTTTCCACAAATCTGATGGACTCTTTCTCTTTAATGTTTCTAGCTCTTGCTCCTTCATTAGACAGTCAGAAAATTAAGAGTTAATTTATGTGCACAAACAGCATTTCCCCAAAGCCCACAATTTTCTTTCACCATTAGAATACAACCAAGAAACATGTACTATCCATCAACAACTCACTTTTTCCTTTCTCAGTTTGCACAGTTCATCTTTCTTTTCCTTGGTTAGATACCAAAGAGGCATATCGAGAAGGTAGTTGAAGCTAGGTCCAGAATCTGTTACAGAGTCACTCTTTTCAGTTTCCTTTTCATTGTCACTCTCTTCATTTTCTTCTTCATCTGGAACCTAAACAAGAAATTAAAATGTAACTTTAACAGGAAATGTGAAACATAGACATTAGACTGTACACAATCTCTAATAACATAGAAAATGCTAACCAAGAAATTACCTTTTGCTGGGCTTCTTTCCAAGCCTTCACAGGATCCGAATCATATCCTCTCTGAATCAGAACTTTAATTAACTCTTTCTTAGGCTTATTTTCTATTTAAACAAATGTGAAAACAGACAGTAGTTTTGAGCAATATTTTAGGAAAGGATAAAGTTTTTACCATATTAAGTCAAAAGATTAAAACTGGACATTATCAGGTCTTCTTGCATAAATTTGTACATCCTGGTGGACAAGTCTTCTCCCTAAACCACTGATAAATATAAATCACCACAAGGGGGCAGTAAAATCATATATGAGGTGATCTAATCATAACAGAGGGAGAGGCAATGGCACCCTACTCCAGTACTCTTGCCTGGAAAATCCCATGGACTGAGGAGCTTGGTAGGCTGCAGTCCATGGGGTCTCGAAGAGTCAGACGTGACTGAGCTACTTCACTTTCACTTTTCACTTTTATGTATTGGAGAAGGAAATGGCAACCCACTCCAGTGTTCTAGCCTGGAGAATCCCAGGGACGGGGTTGCATAGAGTCAGACACGACTGAAGTGACTTAGCAGTAATCATAACAGAAGACAATCAAAACCTTTATTTCTAATAAATATCAACCTTAATTATACTCTCTGTTCTTTTAATTTCAACACTTAAGTGGGCAAGTTCTTAGTGTCACCATCCAAACATTGATTTCTCTTGATTATGGTCCCTTATAATGCATTTGTTTCCTTTTTTCTATAGTACCCCTCTCTCAATGTCTACCACAGTCAATTTATTAGACTTTGAGGGATACTGAATGTTACTAGCTGTGATATAATGAGGTTCTAAGTGCCAATTAACTTGGCATAAGTCATACCTTTAGGCCTTCTATATTAACACTTCAAGAATTGCAGAGTCTCTAGTATTTTCTAAATTCTAGTCAACTAAATATAATCTTTACTTTTTATTTGAGTCATACCCAATATTACTTATTTTAGCTTTGTCTTAAGTAGTAGTATCTGTGAAATTAGGAGACGGAGATGCCACTGTTATAGTATTTTAAAAGACCCATGAATATGTAACTACTAAGCTAAACATTTTTGTGCACCATTAGAAAATTATCCTATGATCACTACGTAACTTGTGTTGTCATGTTTTGGGACTTGCTACTACAACCCACAGTTACCTGGCTTTTCTAGTTAACTCCGGCCAGAGCTGAGGTTTCTAACTTTAGTCAAAACTGTTTTCTTCCTGGTAATACAAACTTTGATTTTGTTGCTTCTGGAATGTCTTAAAATTCCCTTAGACACGACTTTCAGTCTTAAGTATACAATTTACTTATAATATAATCCATTTAAAATCCTCCTTCCTTTTTGGTTTTTCTATCAGACTTATCTCTGCTGTTTATCAATCAGTTTACACAGGGACCTCTACTAGCTCTCCGTTCTCTTCCTGTCTAAATGTTAACTAATTCCTGATTTCTCAAGATGCTCAGTCTAGGAAAAGCTATCTCTTTTAAATCATAAATGCTTATTTAGATATATGAAAAACACACATGGAACCAGCAGAAATAAATGAATTTTGCCCTCCCTCCCTATCATTCCTCTCACCAAAAATGTTTAAAGAAGTGAGGCAAGATTGTAATTTTAGTATAGGCAGTTATCAGTCCAAAAACATACCAATGATTATTTTGCCATCTATTTTCTCTAAGATAAAGCGAGCCTGATTATTCAGTTTAGCAGATTCAGCACCAAGCATTCCTAGAAGCCATTCTTTTCTTAATCCATAATATTTAAGCCTGAGTTCAAAGAAGTCTCTGAGAATATCCAAAACTGAGTCGTATTTCTTTAAACAGCCTACATGGTCAAAGAGGACCTAGAAAAGAAAAAACAAGATTAGAGTCAACAGTAGATAAATTGGTTAAACTTTAATGGTTTCAGAGGAATGACCTCATTCTTTGAAAATGTAAAAGTAGCCTAAGATATCCTTTAAAAATTGATATTAACCTTTAATATACATGGAAACATGTGTTTATCATAAAACAGGACCTACCATAGAGTTGCATGTGAGACTAGTTTGGAGTTTGAAGACTTTGTGTAGTCCAACTCTCTCTGCCTCTGCCAGTTTTTCTTCTGTCATCTTCACAACAAACTTTACAGTGGTGTCTGTGTGGTATTCCCTGTAATCTGTTATAAGAGGGGGTGTCTTCTCAGTGCCATTCAACATGGGCTCAAGAACCTGTTCTTTATACGTCTAAAAGAAAGAATCCTTTTGTAAGTTTCTAAAACTTAGGCTCCTGTATATTCAACATACGTTAGTATAAAAAATGTTTCCCCATCACAGAAATAAAAAAAGAAATTCTCACTTACCTGGGTCCATGTTCTGATGGGAAGCTCTGAGATTTCAATGGTTGTAGAATTAAGAATAGCCACTTCACCACTAATCACATATTGATTTGGAGCCAGTTCCTCAACAGTACCCTTGAAGTTCTTGTAACTTGGAAGCTAAATTGGTATTTAAAAAAAGAATGTTTTCGAAATGTGATACTAAAACAAATCCCAACAGTATTAAACAGTAAATCTAACTAACATTAAGCAATAAATAAATTTTTATGCTTGTGTCCTCTTTAACTACACCATCTGCTGAATTGAAACCAGAGGAAAACTAAGATTCTTAGTCCATAGACTAGTTACCATTGGCAAAGGTTCTTCTCCATCCATCAAACGTCTGATGTTATTCACAACTTCACGAACATCAAAGTTGGGGATTTTGCAGGACCACCCAGTACCAATTCCTTCAGCGCCATTTATCAACACCATGGGTATAATAGGAATGTACCATTCAGGCTCAACACGCTGGTTGTCATCGTATAAAAACTTTAATGTGTGGTCATCTTTTGCTGGAAATAACAACCGAGCCAAAGGGCTAAAGAAAACAGAGAATGTTGTTTTAGAAAAATATTGGCTTTGACACAACTTTCATGGAAAGAACATGTGTTATCTCAGATATATACATAAAAATTACCTGGGCTTTACCTGTTAATATTCATTTACCAATATTACTTATTGAGTATTTTCTACATACATGTCAAGCACTGCAGATATTAAGTCTCAGTCTTTAAGGAGCTCAGTACAGCTAGATACTCTAGTAGTACAGCCAATGAATGTACATTTTGTCAGGTGGTATGGTAAATGTTAAATAGATAAAGTAGCTAAAATCGGTTGAGGGGCTGCTAAGGAATGGTAAGCCCTTTCTGATAGGATAATATCTGAACACAGAAGAAACTAAGAGAAAGAGTACAGCAAACAGAAGCCCCAGGAAGTCAGAGGTGCTGAGAGAGTGTGCTTGGCCTGTTCGATAATAGGCAAAGAGGTGTGTCTGAAGGAGAGATAGTATGAGATGGAATCAAGACATGGGGAGGGGAAGCACAGATCATATAGGGTCTGGCTTGCTAAAATAAAGCTCTAGTTTTTCTCTGAATGAAGTTGTTCCAGTGGTTAAGGATCCACCTTCCAATGCAGGGGGCAGGGCTCGATCCCTGGTCAGGGAACTAAGATCCCATATGCCGTGAGGCAGCTAGTGAGCCTGTACACTCTAGAGTTCATGCACCACAACTAAAGAGAAGGTCATGTGCTGCAAGGAAGATCCTGCCTGTGACAACTAAGACCTGACACAGCCAAATAAATAAACAAATATTTTTTTAAAAGTTGGAAGGTTTTGAACTCGAGTAACCTATTTAAAAAAAATTAATCAACTGCCAACAGATAAAAGGGTGGTAGACTATAGTAGTCTATATAATGAATGGGGTGACTAAGTATTTTTCCAGGTCAGAGTCCCTGGGACTTGCTGATGAACTGGATGCAAGTGTAGAGAAAACAAGTCAAAGGTCACTTCAAATTTTTAGCCTGAGAATTAGGAGGATGGTATTTCATTTACTGAGACAGGGACTAAGGGTGTGGTTTTGAACTTATGTTTGTTTTGAGATATTTATTAGATATCCAAGTAGTAAAAGCTGAGAAGCATATGAAACTTAAGAGGTCAGGGCTGGAGCTGAGACTGGAAGCATGAGATATCATCCCTGGATGGAAAGGCAGTGTACTTAGTGGAAAGAGATCAGATGAAGAAGCCCCAGGGCAGGACATAATTTGGAGGTTGGGAAGATGAGAAGGACCTAGTGAAGAAGACTAATAAGGAGGAGAACCAACAGCCTGGTGTCCTGGAGGACAAATAGAGAAAAAAAGATTTTCAGGGATGGAATTATTAATTATGCCCTATGCTGTTGAAAGATTGAATAAGATGACAGTTGAAAATTGACCAATCATAGTGTACTTTCCACAGACTTGTAAAGGAAGTAGAATTTCCACTTGTGGTATTTAAGAAGAATTAAGTTCTAATCTTGACTCTGGCTCAAACTCTATATCAGAGTTTCTTAATCTTGGCACTGCTGGGTGAGATAGTTCTGTGCTGTGCGAGTGCTGTCCTGTGCATTATAGAGCGTTTAGCAATACCCCTGGCCTCTGCTCACTAGATGCCAGGAGCATGGCTCCCCTAGTCATGACAATGAAAAATGTCTCCAGACATTGCCATATGTCCCCTCAAGGGTGAAATCTATCCTGGTTGATAACCACAGTTCTAGATGGAGAAAAGGGAAGAAAATAAAAAGAAACAAAACATTTATAGTTTGGCAAGGAAACAACATTTTAAGGGATATAAAGGCTAAGCTATCAAACTGAAATAGAATTTTGATTTTCTATTCATTGCAAAGATTAGACTAATTAAACTTTAATGAGCTAGTTTAAAACAATTAAGAATGCAAACATTTGCATCAAAAATCCATTTTCTGATTAACTGAATCTTTCTTGTTTTTGGTCAATTAACTCTTACAATACTTCAAAATTGGAAATGGCAACTTACTAAAAATAGGAATCATACCCACCTGAGCATTGTGAAGATGTATCGAGGACTAGCAGAGTCCTTGCCACCATGCAACCTGGTACCAAACTGACCAATGGGCTGCAAAAGGTTCAGATTATTGCTGCCCACAAAGTTCTGAGCCAAATTGATAATGGTCATCATTAGTGACATCTGGGGGAAAAAAGATTCATTAGTCTCATCCATAGCCTCTCAATAATGTGTCTATTGTTATGACTATATTTCACTATAATCCTGTAAGGTTTTATGAAGTGTAGATGTTTATTGGCTTTTCCAAGATAAATATCATGGCAGACGTAGTACCTAAACCTAAGACTTCTGGCTCCTAGTTCAGGGTGCTTGCCTTCCAGCAATTTCTATCAAGTCTTAACCCTGAAGGCAAAGCTCCTCTATTCACCCTCTGCAGAATGAAGTATTTCCTCCTTTGTGTTAAACACTTTACTCCTTTCTATTCTAGCATGTTTCACTCTATTCTATAGTTGTGTGAGTGTATATGCACATGTGTGGTAGCCCTCTGGCTTAACTGTGATTATATGTTAAAGGTAGAGAATATATATAATTTAACTTTGTATACCACCCTTGTGGCAGAAAGTGAAGAACTAAAGAGCCTCTTGATGCAAGTGAAAGAGGAGAGTGAAAGCCAAAATGTTGGCTTAAAGCTCAACATTCAGAAAACTAAGATCATGGCATCTGGTCCCATCACTTCATGGCAAATAGATGGGGAAACAGTGGAAACAGTGGCTGATTTTATTTTTCTGGGCTCCAAAATCACTGCAGATGGTGACTGCAGCCATGAACTTAAAAGGTACTTACTCCTTGGAAGGAAAGTTATGACCAACCTATACAGCATATTAAAAAGCAGAGACATTACTTTGCCAACAAAGGTCCATCTAGTCAAGGCTATGGTTTTTCCAGTGGTCATATATGGATGTGAGAGTTGGACTATAAAGAAAACTGAGCACAGAAGAATTGATGCTTTTGAACTGTGGTGTTGGAGAAGACTCTTGAGAGTCCCTTGGACTGCAAGGAGATCCAAACAGTCCATCCTAAAGGAGATCAGTCCTGGGTGTTCATTGGAAGGACTGATGCTGAAGCTGAAACTCCAATACTTTGGCCACCTGATGTGAAGAGCTGACTCATTTGAAAAGACCCTGATGGAAAAGATTGAGGACAGGAGGAGAAGGGGACAACAGAGGATGAGATGGTTGGATGGTATCACAGACTCGATGGACATGGGTTTGGGTGGACACCGGGAGTTGGTGATGGACAGGGAAGCCTGGTGTGCTGCAGTTCATGGGGTTGCAAAGAGTCGGACACAACTGAGCGACTGAACTGAACTGAACTCTGTACATGGTAAGCATTAAACAAATATTTACTAGGTGAACACCTACAAAGTACCTGCTATACTTTGATTTGAAGCAATAAGCAAGACAATCATCTCTTGAAAAATCTAGAAACTTATAGGCAATCTTATTCTTTAAAACTGTCTTATATATAATAAATGCAAAAACCAATTTCAATTACAAAATAAAAAACAAATAGATGTATGTTTGTATAAAGGCAATCAATTCAGACATATATTAAAAATTGGAAAACTGCCCTTTCCCATTCCTAGGGATAACCAAAGATAACAGTTTGCAGTATATTATTATTCTGCTCTTCTTTTCCCTCATTTGATAATAGATCATGGATGTTCTTCAGTGTTAGTACCTATAGATACGTTGTTGTTGCTAAGTCATGTCTGACTCTTTTGTGATCCCATAGACTCTAGCCTGCCAGGCTCTTCCTCTGTCCATGGGATTTCCCAGGCAAGAATACTGGAGTGGGTTGCCATTTCCTTCTCCAGGGGATATTCCTGACCCAAGGATAGAACCTGTGTTTCTGGCATTGGCAGGCAGATTCTTTACCTCTGAGCCACCAGAGAAGCCCCCACCTATCAGTTATATCACTGATTCCACATACAGATGTCATAATTTATAATAATTTTCTAATTAATGGGCACTTTCCATGTCTAAATTTTGGCATAACAAAGTTATAGCAAACATCACTAAATATTAACATCTTTGAATGTAGATCCTTGCCTATCTTTTTGATTATAGTAGCCTTGTGTTAGACATTCCTTTCTCCAGGGGATCCTCCCAACCCAGGGATCGAATGTGGGTCTCTTGCATTGCAGACATATTCCTCACCCTCTGAGCCACCAGGGAAGCCCATTATAGGAACATTATTTTTATAAACAGATTGTTAGTGACAAAATAGGCAATTTTATATATTTCACCAAATTGTTCTCTACTATGGATGTACCAGCTTATACTTTCACCAACTGTTTGGAGAATGACTTTGCAGGTATTTCTCCTATCATGCTTTCTGGAAACATTATAGATTATGTATTTACCTCACCATGATGATAAGAGGACATCTCAGCTACTGACCCAGCTAACTGGGCAACCTTCACCTCTCGCTTGTCATTCCGTTTGAAACATGTAAACAAGACCTTTCTCTGACCTGGTTTCAAACCTTCAAAACGAAAGAAGCGAAAATATTAATATCCTTAATTTAATCATTTCTAGGCATTGATTTTCATCTTATGGTAAAAATAGAACTCACCATCTACCATAGATGGGATAGATCTTTCATTATCAGAATTTGAGAACAGGATAAGTTCCTTGTTTATGAAGTCATTGTATGTCAGATATGTGGTAGCTTGCCCATACAAATAATCCTGAGGAACCAAAGAGAGTATTACATGATCTAGTTTAAGATAAAAAACATCACTGGTCTTAACAATGCTTAATGCAAAAGTAAAACAAAGTATTATCGTTTCTATGATAATTCTTAAAGTCCTTCAAAAACAAAGAATTATAAAGTATTTTATGTTTTAAAGACAAAGCAAGTTTACTTGCTGCACAATTAGGAAAAAAGTTTATTGACTGTAGTTTCCTTCAGGTCCAATACATTTATGCTACAATCATTAAATAAAAATAAGAATATTTATAAGTAGTTATCTATTAACTTTTTTTTTTAGTGAAACATTTATTTAGTAACCTTAATTTGCTATACTATCAATTCTAAAAGGTCAGTATTTAAATAGTACATTTTGTGGGATATATTTAAAATTTTCTTACCTCAGGAAGGCCAAGTAACTTTCTTTGCCTTCTATCTTCCATGAAATGAGTTAACCATTCCTTCCGATCATCTATCTGCTTTTTGCTAAAGGCCTACAAATTAGAAGATAAAAAAGATGTTACCGGCACTAACAGATATCAAAATATTCCTCCTAGAAAAAACTAACAAACCACAAAAACTCAGTTTCTAAAATAGCTGATTCCTTTCTTTGGAATATGTGTACTGAAAATCATCTATTTTATAAAACATTTTATTATATGAAAATTTAAATGTTTCAGTTGACTAGTTAAACATTGATTTCTAAAACCAGTGTGTGTATGTGCTCAGTTGTGTCTGACTCTGCAACCCAAGGGACTGTAGTCCACCAAGCTCCTTTGTCCATGGGATTTTCCAGTCAACTATACTGGAGTGGGCTGCTGTTTCTTCTCTAGGGGATCTTCTCAACCCAGGGATGGAACCCATGTCTCTTGCATCTCCTGCATTGGCAGGCAATTTTTTTTACCATTGTGCCACCTGGGAAGCCCCTCTAAAACCAGATTTGTGAAATACACTCAAACTAACCAGGCTGATTGCAGCATCATCTTCAGGACCGGAATATTTGAATTGGATACGATGTCTTTTCATATCTGCAAAGTACTCTTTAGCTTCCTTTGATGTGCTAGTACCCAAACCTACAAAAGCAAGAACACCAAGTTACTCCATATAATTCTGTACAACAGTATATAACAAAATGAGAAGTTCTATGTGAGTTTCAGTACAAACCTTTGTAATACTTGACTTTCCATTTTTTATGATTTGGTGTAGAACTCTTCCATTCTTCAAACTCAGGAAGGCTATAGAATGCCATTTCTTGCTTGTTTTTAGACACCTGAGGTAAAAAACACATTGCTTTGGCTTTCCACACTGCTGGGTTCCCTGCATACCATCACACATCACTGAGGTTATATGTGTGTCCAAGGTTGAGGAGTAGAGCCTTCAAATATCCATTATGGTATCTTAGAAATTAGTATACCTTTACAATGGGAGTGATAAATTCCTCCAAAAAACGATGTCGCAGAAGAGAGGGCCAGTTATGATGGATAAAATTAATCAGCAAGCCTTTGATATGGGAACCATCTTGGTCCTAGAAATATTTGGAAAGCCAAACACAAAAGATTTGCTTAGAAACTAAAAAAAATTGTGACTGACATACTGGCAATTTCTCAAAAGTTTTTCTGTGGGGATTAAAAAAAAAAAAAAAGCTATTCAAATTTAGACTCACTTAACTTGTATTATATAATATACATAAAATAGAAATATATCTTATTAGATGTGGACTAAAGATAAATAATTTCCTTTCATGGCAAGAAAGCAATGCAACAATAAGACATGTTTAATACTGACCTGATCTGTCATAATCATTATCTTTCCATAACGTAGAGTCTTCAGTGAATCTTCATCTTCATAGTTTTTCTTGTACTGAAGACCCACAATCTTGATTATATTGTTAATTTCAGCATTTTCCATTATCTGAAGTGGACATATAGCCAAAAAGTAAGATTTTGTTCACAAACTTTAAAGGAACAAAGAATTATAACAGTTTATGTTGCTTGGGTTTTTTCAAACTCCAGTATTTTTGAGTTATTAGCAGCAGCCTATACTTTACTAAGTCAGAAAGATCTGTTAAGATAGGCTACATTATACCCAATTTTCTAAAATAACGACAAACTAAGATATGTTTAAAAATATCTTATATATATCTTATATCCTCCCAATAAGGGGATGAAATATAGGCCTAGATTCTGAAGATAGTTTTTATATACTCTACCTGTTTATGAGAAGCTTCTCGAACATTGAGTATTTTTCCTCTAAGAGGGAAAACCCCATACTTGTCTCTCCCAACCACACCAAGGCCTGAAACAGCTAAAGTTTTAGCTGAGTCTCCCTCTGTCAGGATAAGTGTACACTCAGTAGAGTTTCGACCTCCTAAAATAAATGAATATTAGCATATTTAGTTCAACCTCAAATATACTAACTCAGACATGTAATAAAACAGAAATAACTTACAATTCATAACAAGTTGGCTTGAGAGTCAAATAGGGCTAAGTAATTGGACATATAGTTTAACTAAAGTTTAAAAGTTAATAAAGTCTTAGTTTCTTAGACTAATTTTTCATGATTATACTGTTGCTAAACATTTGCTTGATCATATTACATTTAACATATTTTGTGGGTAATGAAGTTTAGGACATGCCTCCAAAATATGGCACCTTGGCACACTGATTATCTTAAGCTCAGGGAGTTTTGAGAAAAGAAAACTTTGGTAGAAGCAAGAAGATCTCTCTGATCTCTCCCCTAGACTTCTCCCCTGAAGCAGGTCATAAGATCCTCACACAGGAGGTGCTCGCCTTAAACCCAGAAGAAAGGAACATTTTAATCTAAGATTAAAGGTCACCAAGAAGAATCTGAATGAAAAGGCCATGCTAAATTTCCCCAGGTTTACTATAATCAGCTAATAATCACTGTCCTATCATATCTTTCCAGAACTTTGCATTCTTCATCAAAGCTAGCATAAAACCACTTAGGCTTAGCCATTTTTTTGGGTTTTCACTACCTTACAAATTTTCTGGTCACATGAAACTATATTAAATAAATACACTTGCTTTTTTCCTGTTAATGTCTGTCATTTTATTTTTCAGAGATAGCCAGGGACTTAAGAAGGTTGAGACTTTTTCCTCCTCTACATTAGGTAATAGATTACTGTATAAACATTCTTGTTTTATACACCAAAATAATCATTTCAAAACTATTTGTAACAGTTAAAAACTGAAATGACCCAAGTGTTCAGTAACAGAGAACTGGTTGATTTTTAACAAAGTACAAATATTCTGTTGAATATTAAGTGTCAAGGGAAAAATAGCCACAGTATGCTATCAATGAATCAAATCAAATAAGTATAAGATTTAAACTTTGGAAACATTAAATGTGTACCTGCATCATTGGCATCATCAAGTTTGGGAATTCCTTTGATTCTGTTATGTTTTACAGCGGAACACTTCTTGTTTAACTGGATTTGAGCCTTAAATTTCACCCAATTTAGTATACTTTCTACAATACCACAGCCAATTGCCTGAAAATGAGAAGATTCATGTTAGAGAAGAAGAGTTCTGTCAGAAATACAGAATACAAATGAACTCCCACAAAAATGGGCAGAATGTGGCACATCTTCCTGTCTTAGGTTATCACTACTGAGGGAGCTGGTTCCTTTGGGTTTTCATCGAATATTTACTGACTACATACTTATATGGTGCCAGGCACTGAGCTCCAAGTGGAGATCTAGTGGTTAAAACAAATTAGCCGTGGTCCTTGTCCTAAAAGAGTTTGGTATACAAGGAAGACAGAAATAAAATGAGTGATTACAGTGTGAAGAGATAAGTGGAAAGCACATCATGTATAATAATATATGGCTAGTATCTTATGGGAACAAATTTTTAGGGAAATGAATAGAAAGTAAAGGTTTTCCTAAAGAAATGACAGTTAAGACCTAAAGTAGTCAGCCAAGTGAAAAGCATTTCAGGCAGGGTAATCCCTCTGTCTGAAATGTGAAAAACTTCTAAGGAGGGAAACAGTACCCTGTTTTTGAGTAATTAAAAGCCAGTAGGAGTGAGGCTTAGGTAATGTGGGAAAAGTGGTACTGAGGTAAGGCTGGAAATGGTAGCCTACATTCTTGTAGGCTGAATTAAGGAATTTAGGTTTATGCAACCTAGTAGTTGGTTGGGGCCTTTGACTAAAACAGGACATAGTTTTGTTTTTTGGGGGTGAGGAAGTTCCGTGAATGGCCATAGTGAGTTTGGAGAGAACTGATTCAGTTTTGGATGTGTCCGCTGAGAGCAACTTAAGACATTCAATGCTTGGTAAGTAGTTAGATGAGATAAATTCAGAAGCGATCTGAACTGGTGACATGTAATGGGCAAATAAATAGAGACAGCATATAGAAGATAATTAAGGGCTTGGTGAGACCTGGTAAGAGTTAAGGGTTGTTTTTTTTAATTTCCTTTTCAGAGAGAAAAGACATGTGGGAGGAATTTTGGTTTCTGCAGAGTTGAGAAGGGCAATGGAAAATAAAAGAAGATGCTTCTATCTTTTATTTCCTTCTAAGTACTCACAGCTTTTATGAATTTTTCACTCAGCTGGCATGTTGATCCAAAGCTCTTGACTTGTAAAGTCATGTTCTCTTTTGTCTGGGAGTCGAAGGTTGGGTTTTCAATTAAGGCATTCACAAAAATCCACATGTGATTTTTTACCTGCAGTAAAAATTGACAGTAAATTACTAAAAATTTACTCTTGCTTTATATATAGACTTTTGCTTCTTCCTTGACTTTCAAGAAAGAACAGTGTTAAAGTATCATACCTGATGGGCTTTTACTGCAACACCACCTTTGTTCTTTTTCTTCACAACATCAACAAGTTTAGTCACAATCTGATCAGCTACATAGTCAACATGTCTGCCACCCTAATAAGGAAAAATACCAAACTGTAAATCCATTACCCTCAAAATTGTAATAATAATCAAACATTTAAAAAAAGCTAATTTAGCTCCCTTGATGCCAAGGTAGCCAAATATTCAAGTTCATTTTATATATTTAAAACAAGAATACTTATATGAAATGTGTAAAGATAAATCATGATTTTTAATTCAAAAATAAAATTACCTTGGAAGTAGCAATGCTGTTGACAAAGCTAATTTGCTGAAAGCCTTTTTCACTCATTGTTAAACATACTTCCCACCTGTGGTTTACTTGTTCATGGATAATTTTCAATGGATTGCCAGTTTCATCTACCTTATCCTTCAGATACAGATCTACATAGCTACGGAATCCTTTCACCTAAAAAATAATAGTATTAATTTTTTTTAAGTAAACGAAAAAGTAGGTTATAAAGATTTCTCAAAACTAAAGAAATGGTGTTTACTGATATGTATAAAGAGGATGGTCATTAAAGGACACAAAAGGATTTATTTAGAAGATTCTTTGAGAAAGACTTCAGTGAACTTAAAATGAGTTAACTGATTTTTAAAAGTGGCATAATGCTTTCTTTCCAGGAACATATCTGAGAAGTGGTAAGAAAAACAAATGGGAGGAAAAAAAAAATCAACTTTGTTTTTGACAATGGTCACAAAGTACCCCACTGCCCACATCCAGTAAAATACTTACTGGAAGCCTATTTCCATTGAGATAGACCTTGACATCTTTAGTGGATCCAGCAATATCATATGCTCTTCTAACCATCAGTGCAACAATATCTTTGTCTAGGCTTTGCATTTTAAACTTAGACAAATCAGGGTGGAAGGTAATACATGTATAATCTTCTCCACTAAAGGGTTTGAGTTCCATCTCACCAGCTTTCCCCATGTTATCCATCCATGTCTATGGAAATAAAGAATAGAGGAGAGAAAAAAATTCAAGTTATCTCACAAACTAGAATTAAATAACACAAATTTACAAGTCCTTAAAAAACAAACCAACCAACCCACCCCCACCCCCCAGCTCCCCTAATATACATTTATGAGTAACTTTCTTTGAGCTTCCCTAGTGGCTCGGATGGAGAAGGCAATGGCACCCCACTCCAGTACTCTTGCCTGGAAAAACCCAGGGACGGGGGAGCCTGGTGGGCTACCGTCTATGGGGTTGCACAGAGTCGGACATGACTGAAGCGACTTAACTGCAGCAGCAGCAGCAGTGGCTCAAGAGGGTGAAGTGTCTGCCTGCAATGCGGGAGGCCCGGGTTTGATCCCTGGGTGGGGAAGATCCCCTGGAGAAGGAAATGGCAACCCACTCCAGTACGCTTGCCTGGAAAATCCCGTGGACGGAGAAGCCTGGTAGACTACAGTCCATGGTGTTGCAAAGAGTCGGACAAGGCTGAGTGACTTCACTTTCCCTTTCCCATGATTTAATAGATTATAAACTATGTTAAACCATTAATGCCACTATAAATTGCTACAGCACAATTTATAATCAAGGCACAAGATACTCATTTACTTACCTGTTTGAACATTTTCTTGTATTCTCTACTTGCTGTTTCCACAGTAAATTTGGTACTGAATATGTTACACAGTTTGGCTCCATAGCCATTTCGACCACCTGGGCAAATAATTGTAAAATACTATTTAATTGTTCTTATCTCATTTATAGCTTTATTTCTTAATCATTGGCAATGCTATTTAATTATAGAGATTTATTCCCATATTTTTAACCTTTAGGCTACAACCTTTTAAAAGATGTATTTTTTCAGCAACAAATGTGTTTTTTATTTTCCTCAATACTCTACCTGTTACTTTCTTTTCTTCATCATCATAGTTGCTAGAAGTTAGGAGCTGTCCAAAGATGAGAGCTGGGACATACATCTTCTCAACTTTGTGTTCGACAACAGGAATACCTTTTCCATTATTCCATATACTAATTAAATTGTTTTCCCTAAGAAAAGAAGATTGAATTCTTTTTTGTAAAACAGATGTTAAGCTAGTGTTTAATTCTTTTCATATTTAAATACCATTGTCTCTAAAACACACACATCTCAATTTCTTTATGACTCTTTTTCATATATACCTCTGAAATTCAGCATACTTAGTTCCTAACACTCATGAAATAGGAGCCAAGAGGGGAAAAAAAAAAAAAATCAATCCTTTTCCAACACCTGGGCAGACACTGATAATACTGAAAAAATATGAAGCTTTAAAATGTTAGGATAAACAAAGGGAAATGACTTATGCCCAATGGAAAGAAAAGGACAAAATTTGGAAACAATATTATTATAGCGCTTTTAAGAGGATCATTTGCACTGTCCCAGCTCCCTTAGCTCTCCCACCTGACAAAGCACACTGGCAAAACAAATACGAAAGGGCATTATCAATTGTAAACCCTGCTCACCAATAAAATGTTCAAAATTTATTTGGACTTATATTTTAGTTCTAATGATACATACTATGGTTCTTATTACACATAGCTTAAAACTAGCTTAATATTTTTTAAAAGACTATGGTATCAAGTCCTTAGTAGCACTGAAGCACATCATTAACACATTTACCAAAAAGAATCTAAAGTATAGTTTATGTTATAACTGATTAGGATAACAAAGGGAAGCAACACCCTGACTACCCACAAAAGGATGTTTATAAGCAGAAATGTTAAATCAAATTATTCTTTATCACCACCTGCTGGTTTACTGTTTGAATAGCATAATGAGTAAAAGTTATAGCTATAGACTCTGGAATACTTACAGAACTTATTAGAGATGTTTACTGAAATATTTGGAGATAAAATGCTATAATGTCTATAATTTATTTTGAAATGATTAAAAAATATAGATGGTACCAATATGGCAAAGTGTTGATAACTGTTGGATCTAGATGGTAGGTATCTAGATTGTTCATTTTAGCAATCTACCTTTCTGCACTTTTGCAAAATTCCATTAAAAAAAGCTCAACTTTACTATAAATCAAATAAATGCAATTAACAGCAACAGGGTGCTATAAAAAACAAAAGACTAAGCAGGAGACTTACGGGTCAATTGTGATTCTAATACAAGACATTTTTGGGTCCCTTTGTTTGTTGTCTGCAGCATTGACTGAAAGAAAATATACATTTGTAAAAACTTAAAAGTATCTTAGAAAACACTCTTTACCTCTAATATATAAAAACAAAAAAAATCTCAAGCAGTGCAGGAGTAACATTAATGAGGTACTCATTTAGCAATTTTTACTTATAGAACTGTTTCTAAGAACTCAACTTCCTAGATTCCTGCAGACTGCCTAACCTTTGCCAACTGTTTTTTGCTAGGAATAATACTTCTCACATCTGACCAGTAGATCTTTGTATTAAGAATATACTTACCTAGAATCTCATCAAAGATTTTGTACAAACCAGGAACATAAGTGACTTCCCTATAGTTAATGCCAGTATCTTCATCATAAACCCACATTTGCTGAAAATAAGACAAAGAAACATGGTTACTTTGTATATCTTCTTTGTTTTATTATCACAGTTCATGTAAAGTCTTCTGAATTAGTATGACAATGTAGATGATAGCTTAGGTCAGTTCCAGAAGACAAAGTACATGAAATATAGAAAATTAACCTGGAAAAGTATTCATCTTAACTACTTAGTAACTACATTTAATTAGCCTGATTTTTACCTGGGTCACTGATTCCACAGAGCCAATGTAGGTGTCTGGGCGGAGCAGGATATGTTCCAGTTGTGTTTTCTTTTGATAGATTCTTTCAATAGACAATCTTTTCTTAGCACCTTCGTTTTTCTTTGTTTTGCTGACTTGCATATTTTCATTTACAGGCTAGCAATTTTTTAAAAAATTGAAGAAAAGAGATTTTGAATCATAGGTTTATCAAAAACCAGAAACAAAATACCTACCATAGTGATCTGCTTACACACACCAAAACAAATCACAGTCTTTTGGTAGTTATCAGTGGAGCTGACGTAGTTTTGTACAAACTTGGCAATATAAGTTAACTGCAGCAGGTTCCCCCCAAGTGTCAGTTTAAACAGACATATTATTTTGCCATGTGTATCTGACATGGAAATACTTTCATGCTTTAGATGCCATCAACAGCACACACCCCCTTCTTTCAGGTACTCCACACATATCTACCAGGCTCAGGCACATAATAGATTCTACAGTAGCAGTTTGGGACGATACGGATCCCATCCTTTGGACACGTTAACGTGTTAAACATAGGAGGGACGTATTTTGAGCATCTCGGACCTGCCGGCTCCATAGTGGGAACCCCGTTCCTTGCTCTGCACTGTCCAAGGTCAGGGTCGTCCAATCCCATTTTCAGCCCCAGGTAGGAGAGGAAAGCATCTCTCAGTGCCGCGTAAAGTTACATGCGACCACGATCCCATCGACCTACACCGGGACCAAATGAACCTCTAGAAACTGAAACACAACGCCGCACCCTAGAAGTCAGTACAGCCGACAATACTTCACTACTAGCACCAGAAAAAGGTTTCAGTCTCTTCGTGATCACGCAGAGCCCAGGGGACCCGGGTAGACGCGGAAAATTCGCGCCCAGCCCTCCGCGGCCCAACCACGACCGGACGCCTCTCTCTCACGGGCAGCCGGAGAGATGCCGGCCCGCGCTGAGGCTCCGCGACGCGCTCCTCCCGCGAGTTGTACCTGTAGTGGCGACACCTCCATGGTGACGGTCGTGAAAAGGCTCGAGAACCCTGCAAGTGACTAAACCGGTGGGACCCTCGAGACAATCACGGAGCAAGCCTCTTCTCCACAGACGCACGTCGGTTAGGAGAGCGCTTCCACTCCGGTTTGAACCTTCCGCTAGCCCGCCCAAACCAGATAGGCCAATCGTTGACGCGTTCTCAACCAGTTCCGTCCCGAGAAACCAATCAGAGCTGGTCTTTTATATTCACCAATAAACAGCTGAGCTAGCCGGGGCCCGTTCGAATGAACCAATTAGACAAGGGAGGCGGACTAGAGGGTTTTAAAAGACACCACTCGGGGTCACAGCTGAGGGACGGACAGGGAATCTAGCCAATGAGGAGGGCTAGTTTGTTCTCCTTGTATAACTCTGGAAAGATGCGCTGTAGAAGTGGGAAGGGGTTTTCTGAGGTCCAGGTTGGGGTGAAAAGAGAAAGGAGAGGATATGTATCCCTCGGAGCTGCTATCTTCTTTCAGATCCCTAAATCTGAAGACTGTCCTCCATCCTGATTTTTTTTTTTAATTGAGAGAAACGGGAGCCCTAGCTCCGTTTCCTGGGAAAACTGAGCGCCAGCTTTCTGGACAAGCTGCCAGGGCATTTGGTTCAGTTCAGCAAACCAGGTGTCTGCCTCAAAGCCCGCCCTCCCACCCTTCGAATTTATCTTTGAAGAAACAAAAGCCATACTTGGCCGTACGTGAACGTAGTTTGGGGTTTCGTATAATGGCAGCGCGTAGAGAGCCCACATAGAGAGACCAGCGTTCAAAGCCCGCGAAAGAGTGGCTTGAGGCAGCGACTTGTCAATCAAAGGGGATAATTTATAGTCACCGCCTCAGGAGTTGAGGATGGTTTAGGTGCCATTATCTAAGACAGTAACTTTTTCCTCAGACGACCAGCATAATGCCCTCGTAGTTGTTACTTTTGCTCTTTCTCTATTGTTCCCTGAACCCTGTAGTCCATATTTGACTAGGAAATACCAAAGACGGAAATGTTTACTACTATGACGTTTAAATGTTCAAATGTGGTTTTTTTTCTGTCCTCAATCCACAATGTTAAAATGACAAAAAAGAAAAAACTCATTGCCCTCACAAGATGTTAGAAAAAATAACTGCACAATTTGAGTGACTGCGAATTCCATCAGAAATATTAATACCTCCTTCCAATCATTATTCCCTGAGTTTCAACCCTGACTAGGCAGTTTGCCTGTTGTGTGGTCTTGATGAAGGCAGCTTCTCAGGTGCTTTCTTTTCCTCTGCTCAAAAAAGGAATAAAATTAACGGCATTACCTCAGGGTAGTGTGAGGATTATAGGATGTAAGCCTAAGGTGTTTAGAACAGTAGACTAATAGTATCAGAATCAAGAAGCAGGGGTTTTCTTTAGGTTAGCATATAATTTCTGGACTTAATCCTTTTTTTCCTTGTAAAAGAAACCAAGTCAACCACCGCAGTGTATCCAGCGCCCACTCTGCTGGCAAAGCCCCAGGGAAGGCCAATGAGGCTAGTGAGGAGAGAGTATGTTGTGATAGAAAGTTAAGGATGGAAGTGGCCCGTGTGCTATGTGCCAAGTCACTTCAGTAGTGTCTGACTCTTTGTAACCCTATGAACTGTAGCCTGCCAGGCTGGGGTAATTGGAAAAGCCGAAGAAATGGTGTTTTGGCATTGCTCTGGTCCCTGTCCTCTTGGTTTCCTGGTCTCCAGTAGTTTCTGAGTGTTTTCAGCTCCACTCTGCTCACTGTGTGCATTGGTACAGAAAGGCAACCTTAACGCAGCGGACCACCAGGGTCTCAGAGCAGTTGTAGGGAAGCCTGTTCAGTAGCTTCTGTCCGTCTAGAAAGCTGACCAGGCCCTGGGCTCCACGGCAAGTCTGTCATTCCCTATAGCTTCCCCAAGACAGAGGATGACCTTGAAAGTCAGAGACCTGCCATGCTGCCTTCTATCTCTTGGAACACAAAGGCCCCATGTATTAAGGGTGGGTGGGCATCCTTCCTTAAAAATGGCAATGCAGCCTCTGTTTCATGGCCTCCACCTTGCCCAGTCTACAGTTCCCTGCAAGACCCATCTGAGGATGAGGCAATAGGAATTTAATAAGCAGCCCCAGTTCTATTTTCTGGTATCCAGTTTTTAAATCCCCCTTGCATTTTAGCCTGATCCTGACTGTGTGGGTCTTTGTTCCAATGGCCCTGAAGCAGAGCTGGGGAGTCAAAAGGACTGTGGAGTCACACATGCCTGAATCAGATGTCTCCCTGAGCCTCAGTTCCCCATGCCATTATCTTTTATCAAAGGTGTGTGCATGTGTGCTAAGTTGCTTCAGTTGCGTCCAACTCTGTGACCCTATGGACTGTGGCCCATCAGGCTCCTCTGTCCATGGGATTCTCCAGGCAAGAATATTGGAGTGGGTTGCCATGCCTTCCTCCAAGGGGTCTTCCTGACCGAGGGATCAAACCCAAATCTCTTAAGTCTCCTGCATTGGCAGGAGGGTTCTTTACCATTAGTGTCACCTGGAAAGCCCTTTATCTAAGGTGCACAGGGCTAAATGAGATATGGAAGCACCTAAGACAGCCTTTCAGTCCTCTAGTACAGGGTGGTCTTGGGGTGGGCTGGGGCAGTGGGGGTGGTCTTCTCTTCTGGACAAAAGCTCTTTCTCTTTTAGCCCCTCCTCCTTTCCAGAGACTATCACAGAGGATCCTGCAGGACTTGAGTGGGGAAAAGGGGAGGCAGGAAGTCTGGATGAGTGCCCTGGGAGGCATTGTCTGCAAACAGGGAGTTCTGAGGGCCTGACAGCCTCTAGTCCTGGGAGACAGGAAGGGATTGGGAGTCAGTTCCAAGGAGAGAGGGGGCTGCTATCATTCTCATGATCCTCGCTCACTCCCACCTTCCCCCAACTCTGCAGGGGCCCAAACTACATACTCTGACCATGTTCCCATCTCTATCCCGACCTATAGAGGCGAAGTTGAGTACCTGAGTCAGACTGCTGATTTGTTGGGTGTATGACCTTGGGAAAGTCACTCAGGCTCTTTGTACTTCCATTTCTTCATCTAAAATGGAGAGAATGTGGGATGTCCCTGGTGGTCCAGTGGTTAAGACTCTTCGCCTTTCAATACAGGAGGTGTGGGTTTGATCCCTGTTCCGGAAAATAAGATCTCACATGCCTTGCAGCAAAAAAAGCCAAAACATAAAACAGAAGCAATATTGTAACAAATTTTCATGTGGACTTTAAAAGAATGGTCCACATAAAAAAAAATTAAGGATAATGAAAGTACCTTCACAGAGGGTGGGATAATACATGCAAAGCACTTAGTGCAATCCTTGGCAAATAGTAAGTGCTCAAAACACATTAGCAGATATTATCTCTACTCCTTGTCAAGATCCTCCTCCCTTGTCCCGGCCAGTTTTCCCAAGTCCACTCTTCTGTTGACTTAAAAAAAAAAAAAAGCACAAAGTGAGTTTAGTTGTGAGTTTAGTTTTATTTGGGGCAAAATGAGTACTGCAGCCTGGGAGACAATACCTCAGATAGCTCTGAGAAACTGCTCTAAAGAGGCAGAGGGGAAGGGATAGTTAAATATGTGATTTTGGTGAAGGGGAAATAAATGCAATCACCCACGTATTTTACCAAAAGTTTTCTGCTAGTCTCATGAAGCTTTCTGCTAGTCATGAGGAATACACACCACCTTGAAGGATTTTAGTGCTTTTCTAGATATGAAGAGATACAAGAATTGGGCTCATAGATTCACTCCTGAAACTGTCTGAAGGCCTGTTCTGCAAGCTTCCCCCCAACTCCCCACCTCCCAGTACAGAGTGCCTCGTTTCTGCTGTCCACCCTGGACTCCTTTCAGGGGGTGTCAAAGGTCAGCAGTTGCAGCAGCACTTGATTTAATCCTTGTAGAGGTAGATGGCAAGCACCATGGCAAGAGTGCCAATTTGTAGTTAATGCTTGCAAAACCAATTCAAAATTTCCCTTTTCCAGGGAATCTCCAGGGACTCTTCTCAGGCCAGCTTATTAAACTGAGGCTCTTTCAAGACCTTTGGAGTATATTTTCATATATGGATGAGATCATTTCATAACATTTCTTCTAGATGTGCATTTCCTGTCTCTCTGCTCAGAAGCAGGAGGAAGGGCTCCACCTTCCAGCTGGACACCCCCCTTGAAAGGGCAGTATTTCTTTCATCAGAATGAAGTTGATCTAGGTGTACTGACATAGAAATATCATGAAGATATATTGTTAAGTTTAAAAAAGTGAGGTAAAGAATAGTATATAGGGCATAATCCCGTTTGGGTAAATGTTCATGTTTTGAAAACATCTAAAGGAATTGTAAATACATGGAGGCAGAGAAAAATTTTCGTATTTTCCCTTCTATCCTATTTGAAAAATTTTAAGTTATGAACCTATTATTTTTTAATGTGGAAATTTAGCTTAAATTAGGAGAATTTAAAAGATTTCCCTCAATAAGTGTAGGTCTCGGCAATTCTGTTTCATTACTTTTTGCCACGTGATTTTCCAAATGTTTTCATCCATGTTCTACACCCTTCTTACTCTCATCCCTTTCCTCCACTTCACTGAAGGCGAGGCATACCTGACTCTGCATGTTTGTGTGAGAATTTAAGGCCCACTAGGGAAGTCCCTCTGAGGTGTCTTCTGACATTAATCTGTCTGACTTTAACCTGACAGCTATCCCTCCTGAGTCCTCCACAGGGTTAGGTCTGCAGGGCCCAATTCACAGATGATCTGAGAGACCAGGCAAGTTTAAAAGGGATGGAGTGGAGTTAGGAGCAAGTTTTTCACCCGAAGAGAACAGAAAACTATACCCTTTTGTTAGGAGGTTTGAAGAAAATCATGTTCTTTCCAAAGCCCTACAGCTAAATAATGCTTCCTTGTTTCTCTCTCTTCCCTCTTGATCATGAAAGGAAAGAAGCGACATAGGCAGAAGGCAGGCATTTAACAAAATACAGAGAAGGCTCTTGGAGCTGGATATTAGTCATTTTTTTTTTTTTTAATCTCAACTAGAGGAACCAGAGGCTCCAACAGGAGAAAACCTCCATGGGCTTTTGGAATCAAGCTGTTTGGAGCCCTCTGAATGTATAAGAAGTTTTGACCTGATAGATAAATATCTAGGGCAAGTGTAAGGAAGTATTCTATTTGAGGTTTGGAAAAATCCAGGATATGATTAGCTTTGATAGGTTGTTCTAAGTCGCTTCAGTTGTATCCAACTCTTTGCGACTCTATGGACTATAGCCTGCCAGGCTCCTCTGTCCATGGGATTCTCTAGGCAAGAATACTGGAGTGGGTTGCCTTGCCCTCCTCCAGGGGATCTTCCTGACCCAGGGATGGAACCCACATTTCTTGTTTCTCCTGCATTGGCAGGTGGGTTCTTAACCACTAGCACCACCTGGGAAGCCCTTGGATGGGTTAAAAGGAACAATTAATAAGACAGATACTGAAGTAAGAAAGTACCATATAAAGAAAAAGTTTCCAATTACAGCTGTCCAAGAATGGACAGTCTTAGGAGAGAGGGACTTCTCCCACCACTGGAATGTTTAAGAAGAGTCTAGATGACCATTTTCCAGGTATTATTGCAGGAGGGATCTCTCCAGAGTGAGAGTTAGACTCAAAGGGCTATGAGATCACTTCTAACTTCAAGGTGTTATGATGATTTTAACTAGAAGTTTACATTTCTATAAGTTGTGCTTTAAATTATTTATCAGGTCTAAACCTAGTCCCATGTAACACTGACATTTTACTAGTTTAACAGTGATTTTTCAAAAAGCCTAATCAAGTGGGGAAATGTAATATAGCTCCTGTCTGGAGTATCTTCTGCTTGGAATGATGTCTGTAGCAGTTACTTTTCTGTGTCAGTTTGGTGAGGCTCTGGTGTCTGGTTGGTTGAACTCTAGTCTAGATATTGCTGTGAAGGTATTTTGTAGATGTTGTTCAGTCGCTAAGTTGTGTCTGACTCTTTGCGACCCTAGGGATTGCAGCACGCCGGGCTTCTCTGTTCTTCATTATCTCCCTGAGCTTGCCCAAACTCATGTCCATTGAGTCGGTGATGCCATCCAACCATCTCATCCTATGTCATCCTCTTCTCCTCCTGCCCTCAATTTCCCAGCATCAGAGTCTTTTCTAGTGAGTCAGCTCTTCACATCAGGTGACCAAATTGTTGGAGTTTCAGCTTCAGCATCAGTCCTTCCAATGAATATTCAGGGTTGATTTCCTGTAGGATTGACTGGTTTGATCTCCTTGCTGTAGATGTAATTAGCATCATCTACAATCAGTTTATTTTAAGTAAAAAGATTACCCTCTCTAATGTCAGTGGGCCTCATCTGATTGGTTGAAGGCCTGAAAAAATGTCTCAGGACTGTAACACAGAAATCCTGCCATAGTCTCCAGCCTGCTGCAGATTGCAGACTAGTCAGCCCCCATAATCGGAGCCTGTTCCTCAAAATAAATCATATATATGTAAATTTCTGAGTGCCAGTTATGTACCAGACACAATATTAAGCACTTTACATAATTTCTCCCCTGATCTTTACAACAATCCTTTAAACTGAGAAAACTGAGGCTTTGAGAGGTTAGGTGATTTTCTCAAGATTGTGAATTTCTACTTATCTTTCAAGACTCAGATCCAGCGTCTCCTCCCCTGAAGTTCTTCCTAACCACTCTGGGTCCTCTCTGTTTCCTTGGCATCCGACTGCATTTCTCTCTCTTACACAGCACTCACTGTGCGGTGTTTGCCTGCAGGTCTCCCTTTTCAGGGGCTTCCCAGGTGGCGCTAGTGGTAAAGAACCTGCCTGCCAATGCAGGAGACGTAAGAGACTTGGGTTCAATCCCTGGGTGGTGAAGATCCTCCACCACAAGCCCTTCTGGAGTCAGGGGTTGCCTGTGCCTTGGAATCCTCAGAACCTTGGCCGGGTCCATGATTCCCAAGGAGGCGCTCGGTGAATGGTACTGACAGTACTATCATTGTCCACTTGGGGGCAACATATTCAGCGGCAAAACCCCCGGTGCAGGAGGGCAGGACTCTGCAGGAAGGATGGCCCGGCAAAATCAAACACTAAAGTGCAGGGAAATGCCTCTGCCTGCGCCCCCCACTGGAAGCTCAGTTCAGTTCAGTTCAGTCGCTCAGTGGTGTCTGACTGCGACCCCATCGACTGCAGCACGGCAGGCTTCCCTGACCATCACCAACTCCTGGAGTTTTCTCATGTCCATCCAGCTGGTGATGCCATCCAATCTTCTCATCCTCTGTCGTCCCCTTCTCCTTCTGCCTTCAGTGTTTCCCAGCACTGGAAGCAAGGGCCCACTGTTCCAACAGTTGGCTCCATCCTCTGGGAATTCAGTGGAACGCTCAGCACCCATTGCTGATACTAGCTGGGGTGGCTTTGAGGACTCTGGGGCTCTCCTGGAGCATCTGTGCTTTGGATTCAAGGATCCAGAGAGGGAGCTACAGGAAAGACAACCCAGAGGGATAGAAGGGATTAGCTGCAAGAGCCTCAGGAGAGAATTTCCTGAGTAAGGCTGCATCTGCATGAGGTGAAACGGGGGAGGAGAAAGAATTCTTCACTAGAGCAGATGAATCCTGCTCCTAACTGGAAAGTGGATAAAGAGTCAGCAGCCCTAGCAACCTCATTCACAAACTCCCCTCCTCCACCTCTCCTGCTCTCAGATATTCTGTTCTTTCCAGATCACTTCTAAGGATGGGGTGAGGTGGCGGTGCGGATAAGTGTGGTGCCTCACGTGTGCTCAGCAGAGAAGCGGGAATCAGGTTCAGTCTCTCCTCTGGAAGCAGACATAGGGCAGTCCCAGGGCATCTCTGTGGACACCCTGCTACTTCTTTTCCAGAGCTACCTGGATGCAGAAAGGTGTGTGCTGGGAGATGGTGATGGGACTACTGGAGGCAGAGGGGAGGAAAGATGACAAGTTCAGCCACTGATGCCAGAGCACACAGAGGCAGAATGATGAAAGAATGAGGGGGATGCCAGGGCATTGCAAGTGACTTAAATTTGGGGCAAACAAATGCGAAAAGACAGATGGAAGGAAGCATCTGGAATCATTTATTTAGAGAAAAGAAAGATACTTGCACAGACTTCATGATATATACGAAGTGACATGTCCAAGGTCACACAGTTCCCAGGCTATTGATGTTCTGCTACACACACTGCCTCCTCAAAACCCATTAGTCTTTAACGGTGGATGGTGAGATCTGAGAGGCCGAAATGAGAGCGTTGCTTTAGGGAGGAAAAGGAGGTAGAAGAGGAAGAGGAGACAGTAGCTATGAAGGAGGGGTTCTCTGCCCTGTCCTCTCGGGAAGATCCATAGATGACATTTCCAGATGGGCCTGGGACTCCAGGAGGCCCCTCTAAGCCTACAGGACAATCCAAAGACATCCATGGAACTTCCCTCTCCTTTTTGGTCCTGTACTAAAAAGGGACCACTTCATGGATCACAGTCTTGCAATGGCAAAGGGGTTTGAGTAACTCGATGAAGCTATGAGCCGTGCTATGCTGGGCCACCCAAGAAGGACGGGTCATAGTGGAAAGTTCTGATAAAATGTGCTCCACTGGAGGAGGGGATGGCAAACCACTCCAGTATTCTTGCCTTGAGCTTCCCTGGTTGCTCAGTTGATAAAGGAACTCCTGCAGTGCAGGAGACCCGGGTTCAATCACTGGATCAGGAAGATGCCCTGGAGAAGGAAATGGCAATCCTCTCCAATATTCTTGCCTGGAAAATCCTGTGGACAGAGCTTGAGGGGCTACAGTCCATGTGGTTGCAAGAGTTGCACCCAACTTAGCAACTAAACCACCATTCTTGCCTTGAGAACAAGATCTGTATAGTCAAAGCTATGGTTTTTCCAGTAGTCATGTGTGGATGTGAGAGTTGGGCCTTAAAGAAGGTTGGGCACTGAAGAACTGATGCCTTCAAATGGTGATGCTGGAGAAGACTCTTGAGAGTCCCTTAGACAGCAAGGATATCAAACCAGTCATTTCTAAATGAAATCAATTCTGAATATTCATTGGAAGGATGGATGCTGAAGCTCCAATCCTTTGGCCATCTGATGTGAAGAGCCAATTCACTGGAAAAGACCCTGATGCTGAGAAAGATTGTAGGCAAAAGGAGAAGAGGGCAGCAGAGGATGAGATGGTTATGTAGCATCACCGACTCAGTGGGCATGACTTTGAGCAAACTGGGAGATAGTGAAGGACAGGGGAGTCTGGCGTGCTGCAGCCCGTGGGGTCGTAAAGAGGTAGACACAATTTAGCGACTGAACAACAGCAACTGGGAATTAGGGTAGGATACTGGATGTGATGAGCTCCCCAATCCTGGGGAAGACCCCCAAGGAGAGAGAGATATCAGCAGAGGTGGGACAAAGGATCAGTGAACCAACAGTAGATACTCCTAAGCATCTATTATGTGCCGGTCTAAGACCACAGAGGGGTGCGTGGGACACGGTGTCTTACTTGTGAATAGCATTTGTTGTGGGAAAGAGTGGAGGGAAAGGATGGAGATGGGTTGCTAAAGAGAAGGAGGGTGGAAGAGAGAGAAAAAACAGAGGGAAGAGGAGGGGAGAAAGGCCTAGTTGTTGATGTCCAGTAACTCACATTCTAGTTGTGGCAATAGGACAACTAGAAAAAGGATGGCTAAAAACCTCAGTGATAAGTGAGCAGGCCCCAGAAGGAAGTTTAAAAGGGTGCTGAGGGAGGTTGCAGGAGGGCATGGGATAGAGGAGATTGAGGACTTGGCCGGTTTGTCTGGCCTGGAGGAAACTCTTGCTCAGAGGGTCATTACTGGTTCCTGAACTCCACACAAGCCCATGTGGGCCTGGCAAACTTGGACAGCCAGTGTCCCCAGGGCTTCTGGGAACCCAGCAATCCCAGTTCCTAGATATCCAGGTGGTCTTGGAAGCCTTCACAGCCAAGGTATCCCTGAGGTTCTGGAAACCATTGACAGAAGAGGACCAGGAGGACTAATTCCATCCTATATATGGAAGGAGAGGCAGGAGGGGCAAAGGTAAATCACTGAAGGGAAGTGTGTGTATTTGGAGTAAGGGGCTTCTGTAGGGAATGGCAGCGGGGCACAGTCAAGGAGCTCTGATGAGGGTAGAAAGTTATGAGAGAGTTAGAACTTCTGGCTGACTTCCAGGGAGGAGAGAAGGGCCAGAGATTGAGTTCAATCACCAATGGCCAATGATTTAATCAACCGTGTCCATGTAATGAAGCCTCCATAAAACCCCAAAAAGATGGGGTTTGGAGAGCTCGTGTATCAGTGAACACGTGGAGCTGCTGGGAGAGGTCGTGGAAGCTCCACCACCTTTCCCCAAATCTTGCCCTATGTCTCTTTTCCATTGGGCTGTTCCTGAGTTATATCCTTTTATAATAAATGGTGGCTCAGGCGGTAAAGAATCTGCCTGCAATGCAGAGGCCTGGGTTGGATCCTTGGGTCGGGAAGATCCCCTGGAGAAAGGAATGGCAACCCACTCCAGTATTCTTGCCTGGAGAATCCCATGGACAGAGGAGCCTGGCAGGCTACATTGCATGGGGTGGCAGAGTTGGACATGACTGAGCGACTAACATTTTCACTTTCTTTTTTTCTAGTAAGGAAAATGTTTGAGTTCTGTGAGCTATCCTAGCAAACCAGTTAAACCCAAGGAAGGGATCATTGGAATCTCTTTATGTATAGCTGGAGCTGGTCAGTCAGAAGTCCAGGTGACAACCTGAACTTTCAATTGGCATCTGAAGGTGAGGGGCGGCAGTCTTGTAGGAACTGAGTCTTTAACCTGGGGCTCTGATATGTCTACAGGTAGACAGTCAAAATTGAGCTAAGTTGTAGGACATCCAGCTAGTATTGGAGAATTTCTTGATGGTGTTGGAAAACCCACACATCAGAATAGATGTCAGAGTTGCAAGAAGCATTGAGGTGGGAGCATGAAAGGACGGAGCAGGCTGGGGTGTGGGGCTGTGCACTTCTACCCCATCCATCTGTTTCCCAGGTCGTCTCATCTCTTTGGGCTCCAAGTTCTTCCCTCCCTCCCCCATCCATACATGTTTTCCTGGTTGCTGGTGTGAGGAGCCTGAGTAGAGGTGGAGTGTTGATGTGATTTGACAGAGCATGAAGTCACTAGTTGTAGCCTGTTCTCTAGGAAGTATGTCCTTTCACTTACACAGATAGCCTTGTTTGATCCTCTGGTTAGTCCTACAGAGTGAAGTAGATCCTGGTGTACCCAATTTACAGGTGCGGAAACTGAGGATGGTCATGGTGAAGAGACCAAGCCACAGTGCATGGTTAATCAGGGCACAGCTGGGATTTGAATCCCTGGTTTTCACTATAGGAGCTCTCTGCTTTACAACCTATGCACCCCAACCTGAGGGCAAAGCTCTTCTCCATTACGGGCTGTCTGGTTTTCCCCTGGTTTCGGGCCCAGCTTCTGCTGTGCTTTAGATCATCATGACTGGATGGGGGTGAGGAACAGACTGCACAGATCTTGGGATTCCTGGCTCCAAATATCGAGCCCCTGGGAATGGGGAGGGCCGAGAGTGGGAGGAATACAGGCTTCAGGAGAGAAGAGGATGGCGGTTATGTGGATGGGAAATGTGGTGGGGGTGCCAGCTGGAACTCTGTCATCCCCCAAATGGGGTTAAATCACATTTAATTGCATGTGACCTTAAGCCAACCTTTTGACTACCTGAGGCCCCATCTATAAAATGGGTTTATGGGTTTACCATGGTGCTCCATAATCGTCATGGCTAATGTGAATGTGTGGGGCACTGTGCTGAGTGCTCTGCATAGATAGTTTCTGTAGGTTCTCGCACAACTCTGTCAAGCTGGGCTGGCACTATTCCTCTTTTACAACAGAGGGCATTTAAGGATAAGAAGGAGGATGTCATTTGGCTCAAGTCACAGGGCTAGTAAATGGCAAATCCAGAATTCAGTGTAGGCATTTTTGGCTTCAGGCTCTTCATCTCACGCACTGGGCTGATTATGGCTAATAACTAATACTCAAGGGGTGCGTAACAAGGAGCAGACATCACTGTGAACATGTTACACAGATTTATTCATTTAATCATTATAGCCACCCTCTCTAATAGTCACTCAAGATGAAAGATGAGGACACTTAGGCACAGAGAGGTGAGCTAACTTATCCTAAATCTACTGCCAGTAATTGAGCTCAGGCAGGCCAACTTGAGAGCCTGTTGTTCTTTAAAAAATAAACAAAAATTTTTTTCTTAAAAAAATTAAAGCGTAACATACATACAGAAAAGTGCAGAAATAAGAAATGTTTAGTTTAATGAATTCACTTAGTTAATACACTATGTGGCTAAATAGTAAACATTACCTGTACCCCATAAGACCCCTTCCAGTGATTATTCCCACCCTTCTCCCCAAAAGTAACCTCTATCCTGATTTCTAAAAGCATAGATTTGTTTTGCCTGCTTTTGAATAATAGAATCATACTGTGGTAATCCGTTCAATATGTGATTCATCTATGTTGTTGGATGTAGTGACAGTTTATTCAGCTGTAGGCTTACCTGTTTTACTATTGATTCCAATGTTTGGCTGAATAATACCAGTATGAATACACTTACACATGTGTTTTGGAACACACACAAACATGCACACAGACATTTCTTTTTAAAATTTATTTAAATTATTTATTTACTTTTGGCTGTGCTAGATCTTTACTGCTGTGCACGGGCTTTCTCTAATTGCAGCGAGTGGGGTCTGTTCCCTAATTGCCATGCGTGGGCTTCCCAGTGTGGTGGCTTCTCTTGTTGCGGAGCATGCACTCTAGGAACCTGGGCTTCAGTGGTTGCAGCATACAGGCTCAGCAGTAGTGACTCCTGGGCTCCAGAGCACAGGCTTAGTAGTTGTGGTGTCTGGGCTTAGTTGCTGCACAGCATGTGGGATCTCTCTGAACCAGGGATTGAACCCATGTCTCCTGCTCTGGCAGATGGATTCTTATCTACTGTACCACGAGGGAAGTCCCCAGACATTTCTATTGGGTATATTCTTGGGCTGGGACTGTTGGCTGCTTTGGTTGTACAAATTTGGTTGTACAAATTTGGTTGTACAAATTTGTTTTCTTGCCAACTTTGTATAAGAGTCCCCTTACTCCACATTCAGGTATTTTATTTAAAATTATCACCAAATCTGGTGGATGTGTAGTATCCCATTATGTTTTCCATATGTATTTATTAAATGATGTATAATCAGAAGCAATACTCTACACACCTTCTCATAACAATTCTATGAGGCTGGTGTTGTTATCATCCCTATTTTGCAGATGAAGAAATGGAGGCCATAGTTACTCCCTTTCCTCTCTTGCAATCCACTCATTTTTCCTGGAGGGGGGTCTGCCCCACTGTTCCCCAGTGGTGTTGGGACGTCAGCTTGGGAAGCTCCTTGGGCCAGGATGGGTGGGGAGAAGAGGAAGGTTGGGATGAAGAGGGCAGGGGTGGGGAGGAGAGGAAGAATGACACATCAAGCCTGATGTGAGGGACCAGTGATCCTGGCTCAGGGTGTGGCGTGATGGGGCCAGAGGAGAGGTATGGGACTCAGCAGAAGGCAAGACTGGGGTATTTCTGAATTCTCGGTGCTGGCAGGAATGGGCGTGCTGGGGAATCTCTCTGGAACCCTCTCTCCAGGGTTTTACTGAATCTGAGGATTCCTATCTGAGGTCTGTAATCCTAGAGCCCTTTTGGGGTCATCTCTCTGGGTTCGTGGTGCTTTGGTATATCTCTGGGATTTTCTAAGGGGTAGGTAGCACTTTGTTCTCTGAGGCCAGGGGGGTAGGAGGCAGGGCTTGGAGGTCTTCCAGGGAGTGTGGGGGAAGGACTTGGGGTCTGCTCCAATTCTGGGCTTCTAAGCCATCAGGACAAGAGGCACCTGGCAAGCAGACACCTTGCTCTTTGACTTCGTAGGTGTCAGGACAGACAGGGAGAAATGATTTCCCCACCTAGCAGCTGTCTCTCTCTGCCCAGAGTCTCTTCTGTGTCTCTACTTCTGCAAGTGTCCTCTGCTAGATTCTCCCGGGTAGCACCTGCTTTTGCTCACCCCACCTCTGCCTCCCTTGAGTCCTGAGCCCATGGCTTGCCAGAGATGCTCTGGCAGCAGAAGCAACATGGCGCAGGGGGGTAAGTCTGCAGGAGGCAGTCATGATATCTGGCTTAAGTCTTGGCTGGATTACTTCCTAGCTATGTGCCCTCGGGTGAGCCTCCTCACCTCTCAGGGTGGTGACAGCGCTCTCTTAGAGCCCAGCATCATTCACTTGGCTCCTCTGTTGGGCAGGTTTCTTTGAGACATGAGAAAGATACTCTGCTGGTGCCAGTTGACCTGGAAACAGTGTGCACTCTGTTGGAAGCCACGCCAGCTTTGGGCCTAGGACCACGTAAAAGCACTTCAGAGGTTCTAGATTCCTAGATGGCTCCAGTTTGGAAGGGGCTTCACAATTCCATGAGTTCCCCTCTCCTATTTTATAGATGGTAAAACTGAAGCTGAGGAAGGGGAAGTGCCACAGAGCTGGCAGGTGGTAGAGCTGGGTGAACTGAAGACATGAAACCAGATCCTGGGCTGCCCAGGGTCAGATTGGTTCTCCTTTCCCCACCTGCTCCCTGCCTGGGTGTTCACTTCTGAAGCCACTTGTCCTGTGGGAAGGACCCAGGCTCTGTCCTCTGGACCAGACTCCCCCTTCCCTGTAATGTCTTTTCGGAGATCCTCACTCTCCTGATCTGGTCTGTCCAAGTGTGGGGCCCTGGTAGTCAAGGAGGCAGCTGTACTCTGGCGCCATTGCTCAGCCCACACCTGGGGTGACCACAGAGGATGTCGTATCTGGGACCTGGACATCCCAGTATGGAGGGAAACAGCTCCCTATTTGGTGCGTGCACAGCGGACGGTCTGGGGGCAGCCAGAGAGGGGCTAGGAAGCCAAAGTTACGGGTCAGTCTCCTTCCCATGGCAATGCCACCTCTGCTCTGACCCCGTATACCTAGCTTGCACTCTGTACCATAGCCTTTTGCCCTTGGAATTTGCTTAGAATGCTTCTGACAGCTGTTTCGGAAGGCTGTAAAACATAGGGATTAATCATACAGACTGCTTGGGTTCATGACTCTGATCTTCCACTTACTTGCTGTGTGATGTTGAGTAAGTCACATGCCTCTCTGTACTTCACTTTCCCCATTTTAAAAAGGAACAACGATGGGGACTACTTCATGAGGTTGTTGTGAAACGGACATAGTAAAGCACTTAGAACATGTCCAGCATATGGTCTATGCTCATTAACTGTTAACTTTCATTTTTGTGTGTATTCCATCCCATATATAGGATGTGTGTATATATATATGTATATGGATGTATATTCCACCCTACTCCTATGAGCCGCTCCCAAGGGCAAGCCATCAGAGTGGATGTTCCCTGAGGGCAGGACTGTTTCTTTCTCCTGGGAAGAGAGCTCTCTTTTCTTACTGATCCTCTAAGAAGCCCAGCTGGAGCCCTACAATAGAAATTTGAAACTGAGCTAACAAGGGAGTTGTGAAAGTGTTAGTTGCTCAGCCATGTCCGACTCTTTTCGACCCCATAGACTGTAGCCCACCAGGCTCCTCCATCCATGGAATTCTTCAGGCAAGAATACTGGAGTGGGCTGCTATTCCCTTCTCCAGGGGATCTTCCTGACCCAGGGATAGAATTTGGGTCTCCTGCATTGCAGGCAGATACTTTACCATCTGAGCCACCAGGGAAGCCCAAGAAGGGGGGCTCATCCTGGATTTGACCCTGGGACCTCTTGTACCCTAAGTGACAATCACCGCCCTAGACCAATGAGCTACACAGTGAGATTCTTTCTAAGCAACAAGCTGGTAAAGGGGTGGGATGGAAGAGGCTGAAGAGAGTGAGGCTTTCCACCTGTCCATTAGGAGTCTCTTCCTGGCCCCCAACCCCCAGCTCCCAGGAGGTGAGGGATGGACAGGGATGCTGAGGGGAAGAGGAGTTTTCTTTTTTCTGGTAGAGCTCTGGGCTGGGAAAGACTGCAGGGAAGGAGAACCGGGTTTCTGTCTCTGGGGGGCTCCCAGTCCTCAAAGAGGCAGCAGTGAGGTGGAGGAAACCCACACACAGCATCTGCTTTCCATTCCTCAAAGCCCTTTCTTGTCCATGATCTCACTTTTCCTTGCAACCTTGCTTTGGGGTGGCTCAGCGGTAAAGAATCCTCCTGCCCATGCAGGAGATGCAGTTTCCATCCCTGGGTCAGTAAGATTTTCTAGAGAAGGAAATGGTAACCCACTCCAGTATTTTTGCCTGAGAAATCCCATGGGCAGAGGAGCCTGGCAGGCTACAGTCCGTGGGGTTGCAAAGAATCAGACATGACTTAGTGATTAAACAACAACAACAATACTGTGGGGAAGCCCAACTATTATCTCTCTCTCTTTTTTTTTAACAGAAGATGAAAATAACCCTTCAAGACATTAAGTGTATGTCCAAGGTCACAAAACTCTTTTTTAAAAATTTGAAGTATAGTTAATTTACAATGTTATGTTAGTTTCAAGTATAACAAAGCTCTTTGTTGGCTGTGCTGCAACTCAAACCCAGGTCTGGTAACTCCAAATCCCATGCCTTTTATATACAGCCTCTCCCAGACAGCAGCAGGCTAGAGGGGAAGGGGACACACAAGCCAGTCCTCTGGGAACTTCTAATCTGGGGGGAGGAGACCCAGTTCCTGCCACCAGGGAATGTCCAGCCAGGTGGAGAAGTTAGTTTCTAGCAGGGGAGATTAGGAGCATATGTGTGCTGGGCACCGCAAAGGCCACTCTTTCAATCTCTTCCCTCCCTACCCTTCTTTCTGGGTAAGGACTGTGAAACTCGGAGAGTATCTTGCTTCAGTTACTGGTGACAAAACCAGGATAGAATCCAGGTCAGCCTGATGCTAATGTGTGTGTGCTCATTTGTGTCTGACTCTTTGCGACCCCGTGGGCTGTAGCCCACCAGGTTCCTCTGTCCATGGAATTTTTCCAGGCAAGAATAATGGCATAGGTTGCCATTTACTCCTCCAGGGGATCTTACTGACCCAGGGATCAAATCTGTGCCTCCTGCATTGGTAGGTGGATTCTTTACCACTCGTGCCACCTGGAAAGTCCCCCTGATGCTAATATCTGTGTTTATCCCTCTAGCAGGGATGGAAGACCATTGGTCCAAGAGTCACTTCCCCCATGAAGTCTTTCCTTGTCCTGGATTAGAACTGACCATTTGTGCATCTGGGTCCCCACCATGCCCCATATAGACACTCCCAGGGCACCTGCACTTATTTTATTCATATGTCTGTCTCCCCTCACTAAGCAGTGAGCTCCCTGAGGATGGACAGTGGTCTCAGCCGTGTCTGGACGCTCTGTATTAGCACAAAGCCTGCACACAGTAGTGTTCAGTAAAGGTGGGTTGCATGTATGATGAGGAGGTGCTCGGAAGAGCTCTCATATCCGTTTTCCTGCCTCCTAGGAATTATCCCAGATGGCAATGTGGGCAAGCCTGAGGACGGACTCGGGGCGGGAGAGCTGCTGGGGTAGAGGTGTGGACATATCTCACCTGGAAAAATGTCCAGATTTCTGAAACTCACGTGCACTCATGCTTGATCTCCTGCCACTTCTCTTGGCTTCAGTTCAGCCTCTTCTGCCCTCCTTCCTCCTGTCCTAGCACCTTTATCCCTCCCAGGTTTGCTATCCAGGAGACAAGTCCAGCATTGCAATCAGAACTATTCTTCCTGGTCCCAGTTTATTCTCACAAGAGCTTTAAGAGGTAGGCCAGGTGGAGATGACCTACCTCCACTCTAGTTAGGGACGTTCGAGCTCTAAGGGGTGGTGTCCAAGTTCATTCAGTAAGTTGGTGGCAGAACTGGGTCCCATGATGTTGAAGGAATTGGGAGAGCTGGGGGCATTTTTCTGAATTGGGGACAGGCCGGGCTTCCCCCAGGGACTGGAGGGGCCTGGCCCTCTTTGGGCCAAGACAGATGGGGCAGAAGAGACCCCAGCCGTCTGTGAGATGTCCATGGAGCATCCCGAAATTGTGTCCCCAGTTGTGACTCTCCAGTCCTTCTGCAGTCCTGCCAGTAGGTGCCGTCAGTTTGCAACTTTTGGTTCTGTCCCTGCGGGGGGCCAGCTTCTAGCCCCTCTGCCTCCCTCCTCTCACCTGGACAGTCTGCACTTGCAGAAGGTAGATGGCCCAATCCCTGTGAGACTGAAGGACCTCTGTCTTGGGGGAGGAAGCAGAAAGAGGGTTTCTGATCTGCACTTCAGCTTGGCTACCCTGCAGCTTTCTAGGCCAAGCCAGAAAAATCCACAGCGGGTCACCAATTATGCCTGGACAGGAGCCCTTATCCTGAAATCAGGTCCAGGATAGCAGAAACTTTGGGGGAGGGTGGGGAGGGAGGACCTGAGAGACCATCTAGGAGAGGAGTCCCTGCTCCAAATGCTACTCTAGAACCCCTCCTAACCCCTGCGGAATTGAGGCAAGGAGCATACAGGCACCAACAGGATTTCAGAGGCCTCAGCCAACCCTGACACTAGCCCAAATAGCACCGTTGGGTGAATTAGAAAAGGCACCCCTGTTCTCAAAACCATTGAGTGCCATCTGCTGGAAGACGGTCAGAACAGCTATGCAAGTCTACAATGACTACAAGAGAAATGGTGCCCTCTGGAGTTGTGCGATGCACAATTTGCCTTTGAGAGTGGCAATCTCCTCAGCCAGTTTCCCTCTGGGGATGGGTCTGGGCAATAGAAGCAAACATCCAGGAAGGAGCAAGCGTCTGGGGACCTCCCTCTCCGTGTGGGAGTTCTGTTGATTTCATCCTGGGTAAGCCAGAGGGGACAGGGGCTCCAATGAGCCCCCGGGGAGCTGGGGGCGACAGCAGGTTGGAAGGGACAAGTGAGGAGGAGAGAGCCTATTAACTTTTTAGGGCCATCAGACCCTTCAGGGCCCCCTTACCCTCCTCCCCGGACCAGGTCTCCAGCGGCTGAGAGGCGAAGCCCTGGAGTGGGGTGGAAAGGACTCTGTCCGGCCAGGGGGACTGAATCTCGGACCTGGGAGTTGGGGCAAGGAGGTCGCCGCGCTCTCAGCGTGGGGGGACCGCGGGCCATCTCAGGGGTCCGGGGGAGAATTCTCCAAGGTCGGGGGTGGGGGAACCGAAGAGCAGCGCCTTCGCTTTTCCTTGCCCTTCGCTGCCCCCCGGGGCCCCAGTTCGGAAGCGCTCTCGGTCCCTGCCGTGGCTTCCAAACTGCGCCGCTTCCTCCTGCGGCAGAAAAGGACTTTCAGATGTTGTAGCGGCGGCGGCGACTTAGGACAGCGCCCCCTCCCCCTAACAGCCGCCTCTCCGTCTCCCTCTCCCCCGCCCCTCCCCCACCGCTGGGACGGCGCTGGGGGTGTGGCCAGGGGCCCGTATAAAGTCCGGGGGAGCCGGTCCCGGGCAGCAGCTCAGCCCCCTGCCCCCCCACCGCCCGCCGCCTGGGCCGGGCCGAGGATGCGGCGCAGCGCCTCGGCGGCCAGGCTCTCTCCCCTCCGGCCAGCTTGCTAACTTCCTCGGCTCCGTCCTTGTCCTCCAGCGGGGGCCACCGCGTGTCCCCGCGTCCTCCGGGTCGGGTCCTCCAGGCGCGCCGGGCGCTTGCCCCTGTGTGTCCCCCGCTGCCAGCCCGCGCCCCGTCCCCGTCCGGTCATGCTGTCCCTCTGCCTCGTGGCCGCGCTGCTGCTGGCCGCCGGGCCCGGGCCGAGCCTGGGCGACGAAGCCATCCACTGCCCGCCCTGCTCCGAGGAGAAGCTGGCGCGCTGCCGCCCCCCCGTGGGCTGCGAGGAGCTAGTGCGAGAGCCCGGCTGCGGCTGTTGCGCCACTTGCGCCCTGGGCAAGGGGATGCCCTGTGGGGTGTACACCCCACGCTGCGGCTCCGGCCTGCGCTGCTACCCGCCCCGGGGCGTCGAGAAGCCCCTGCACACGTTGGTGCACGGACAAGGCGTGTGCATGGAGCTGGCAGAGATCGAGGCCATCCAGGAAAGCCTGCAGCCCTCTGGTAAGGTGCCCCTGCCCTTGCATGCCCTCCCTGGGATCTTGCCCTCCCAGAAGCCCCTTTTCCCATTCGGGTTGGCTCAGAAGGCTCTTAAAAATCCGCTGTGAGTTGAGCAGAAGACAGGTACGTGGCAGGGCCCGACTGGGATGGGACAGGGTCAGCCAAGGAAACTGCTATCAAGTCCCTGGCAGCCTGTTGCCACCATCACGGAGGACTCTGTGCCATTCTTCCATCTGAAGGGTACCTGTTTGGGAAGAGAGTCCCAATGGTAGTCCTGGCTGCTGCTGTAAGGGTGGAAAGTAAGTGACCTGGTCCAGCCAGCAGCTGCAGCCTGCACTTGAGGGGCCAGATACGGGGGGGATGGGGACGGTGGCCTGGAGACTTTCTGTTCCTGAGCCAGTGACCTTCCCTCACTCTGGACTCAGCTGAAGCCCCAGGAGTCTGAGAACTCAGGGCTTGGACTTTTGACATTGAAGTGGGATGGAGCGGGACACGCAAATTAGAGAGGTTTTGGTGGTGAGGGGGCATCAGAGTGGCCCTTTCCCAAAGTCCCAGGCCGGCTCACCTAGCTTTTTGAGAGGTTTTGGGAAGACAGGGGTCTCTCTGCCAGGCCTGGGCACCTCCTCCTGCCCTGGTACACAGGCACCCTGCTCCTTGCTCCTGGCAGGTGCCCTCTGAAGTGGCAGAAGAGAAGCAAGTCTTGGTTCCCAGCCCAGAGCTGCAGAGACCTAACGGGATAGGGAGTAGGGATGGAAGGTTGGGGTGGGGGTGGGTTGGGGAGAGAGAGATCGAGATCGAGATAGAGATCGAGATCGAGATCGAGATAGAGAGAGGTTTAGAAGGCCCTCATTCTTACACTTTCTCTTTTTCTATATCTCGGTGAGACTTTCAGTTTCTTGTAATAACCTTTCTCAGTCTCTCTCCTTCTTCCTCTTATTCTTTTGTTCTTTCCTGCTGCGTCTGTCAATCTCTAGTTTCACTAACAACATTCTCAAATTCTCCTTTCATCACTATCTCCTGTCCGTTATCAGCTTCTTTCTCCTTATCTTATTCCTTTTCCTGTTTTTGTTGCTCTGCTTTGCTCACTTTCATCTCAGTCTCTTTCTGTTGCCCTTTCTCTTGTCTGTCACCCTTTCTCTCTCTGTCTCTCTCTGTTCCTGTCTTTCTCTGTTACTTTTGGAGCCTCTGCCTGCCTTTCTCTCCCTCTGCCTCTGTTTCTTGTTCCCTGTCTGACTCCGTTTTGCTCTCCCGGTGCCTCTGTCAGTGTCTGTCTCTTTTCCTGGTGCTTGAAGCTTCCATTGTTGCAGTCCGGATGCTGGGACTGCGGCCCCAAGCTTCCTGCCCTGGGTCCCAGGCCGCTCCACTTCCTCAATCCTCTGCAGCTTGTTAGCCAGAGGAGAGCAGGATGCAGGGAAAACAGGAAGGAGGTGGACCCCAGGGGTCTGGGCCTCAGGCCTCTCTGCCCTTCCTGCTCCTGGGCAGCGAGAGATAGGTCAGCAGAAAACATTCTAGAGGAGAAATGCCAGCCTGGCACCCAGCACATCTGGGAAGCCGTGGGGGGGAGGCTTGGGGTGCAAGTCGCTGATCCTTGGGTACAGATGCCAGTGCCAGTGGGGAGGAGGGGTTCTGGTACCAGACCAGACTGGGAGTGAGGGCTGAGCCCTTCGGCTCCTTGGGTACAACAGGTCCACTTTCCCTGTGCATCTTCATCCTCCACCCGCCAGCGGGTGTCTGGCCGCAGATTAGGGTGGCTGGTGGGCTCCTCCTCTCTCACTAACTTGAACCTGAGGCAGAAAAGAAGAGCCCTCAGCCCCTTCTTTCCTGGCTAGGTAGGAACAGCCCACCCCATAGTGCAGAAGACTGTTCTGCTAGGAGATTTGGGGAGGCATGGCGTGAACAGTTTGTGAGTGCCCTGTGGACATCGTACACCAGCCTCGACAGGCAGCCTTAGGTCCTCTTTAGATTATAGGGCCTGGGTCTCTCAACCCCTCTCCTCCTTCCCTCCTTGCCTTGGCCTCCATCCTTGCAGGGCAGGCAGAAAGCAGGAGAGGGAAAGAGGAGGTGAGGGGACCCTGGGGACACTAGGTCCCCACTCAGTAAACTGTGTCCTTGACCTCTGACCTCCCAGTCATCCCAAAAGTACCCCTGCCCCAGCCCAGGCCATGCCGCACCATGTGAAAGGCGCCCCCTAGGGTTGTGTGGCAGCCCTGCAGGGTGTCTGGTGAGATCTGGAGGCCAGAGCTTGGTCCCTCTGCTGGCTATCCTCCTGAGCCTTCCACTGTCAATAGGCCACTGTCCCTGTTATGTCCCAAGGCTTTGGATTTCTTGCCTAGGTTTTGGCAGAGGTATCAGATGAACTTTCCTTCCTACCTTTTCCTCTTGGGGCTAAGTTTCAGCAGGTGACTGGGGGAGGGCAGCCTCCTCCCTTGGTCTGCTGTGGTCCGGAGGCTGACTCTTTGCTCAGGGGGGCAAGTCTCCCCACATCCCTCTCCGTGGTCCCCCACCTCCACCCTCTGCCATGACCCCCTGTCCCAGCTTTTCGAGCCAGGCCAACAGAGGTGAGGGCAGAGTGGGGACACCTGCCTCAGAAATTCACGATCCTGATTCAGTGTACTGACCCTTGACTCGTGGAATCTAGGGGAGGGGATGATGGGAAGACCAGCATTTGAACTGGGGTGATCCGAAGCTGTGCCCTGGTCCCTCTGGGACAGCGTTAGGGAACATGCAGGCTGGGTTAATTTTTAGTCGACACAGCAAATATTGTCCCCCCTACTTCAATACTGGGAATCCAGTCACGTCATGGGAACAGGGCCTTCCCAGAAATTCTGTGCCTTGGGGGAGGGGGGAAGGAGGAGCATGGCTGCTTAACATTTTTTCTTCAGTTTTGGCAAAGTCAGAATTATTGGTGCTTTGGGTATCAGGAGCCTTTCCATTTAAAGACATAGGAGCCGCAGAGATAAGTTCTCTTTTCCTCCAGCCATTCTGCTTCATTTCCTCATGTGTAAAAAGGAGGGACAACAGGACCCAACTTGTAAGTTTGGGGCATCTGGCATGGAGTAAGAGCTCAATGTTGGAGCAATGAAAACTTGGTGATGAACAGGAAGCCAAATGGATTTAAGTTGAAGCTTAGCTTCTCCCATGACACTAGGGCTTTAGGGGAAAATGGGGCAAGTGAGCAAAGCTGAGGGACATGCAGAGGAGTGGAGGGGGTGGGGTGGAGGGGCCAGCTGTCCTTCTCTGACGCTTTGAGGCCAGCAGTCATGGCACAAGGGTGAGAGGGGGCCCCCACTTGAACCAGACCTCAGAGAAACGCCTGGTACCTGGTGTGGGGATCTTGGCTTCTCTAGTGAGAGTCCAGGCCTTTCTTGCAGGACAGGTGGGTGACCCTCCAGCTCATGTCTAGGTGGCTGGGCCCACCTACCTCGGAGCCTCACCCTAGGCATCTTGAGCCGGGTGTGGGCTGGAGTGGAGGAGAAATCATGGGGATGAAATTGGGCAGCAAGAAAAAGGAAATCCTCTAGCTTTGACCATGAACTTTGCAGCTACTGGTGCCAAAGCTGTGGAGCCTCTTCTTTCTCTGGGTGCCTGCCCTTCCTCTGTGGCTGGAGCAGAGACCACGTTTCCCCTGTGATGGGACGTCCTTGGCCTACTCCAGCAGGGCCGGATGAGGTGACCTGGCCTACCTGGGAAGCCCCAGCTCCCAAACAGACCTTTCAGATGTAAGGGGTCTGACCTTTGCTGGGGAAGTGAGGGGGAAGGTCTGACCCTGGCTGCTGCTCAGAGGGAAACCCACCAGGATCGTGGTTTTTCCAGAAGCACCACCTAGGTGAGCAGCACAATGTGTCTGGACCTCCTGGGTGAGCAGGGAAGTAAGTAGTAGCAAGTGTTTAGCAGGTTGTAGAGATGGGAAGATGAACTTTTTTTTTTTAAGAGACTCAAGGCTACGAACTTCGCCCTCCCAAAGCTAGTGCCTGGGGTGGATCCTGGGGTGGGGCCTCAGTCTGCCAGTGAAACAAGGCTGGACAATGAAAAGTTACAGATTAAGTGGAAAGTCAACAGCCAGGATAGTCAGTGTGCTCTGCCCAGGACAGGGTCAGGGCGCCAGGGTGCATGTGGGTGTGCACATGTGAACCAGTGTGTGTCTGGATACGTGATTGTTTGTGTGTGTTTGTGATCCTTGAGTCCCAGCCTCTGTCTGTGCTGGCAGATTGGGACATACTCTGTACCCATGCCCCTGCAAGAGGCAGTATGAAGCCACTCTCCCTGTCTGCTGGATTCTACTCTAAACGACTAAGTGTGCTGGGCGGTGGGGAACCAAGGGAGGAGAGGCCAGGCAGGCAATCTGCTCAGCTTTCCCCAGATAACCTCCCCCGTCCTGCCATGTGATGGGGGCCTGCCAACACAAAACAAGAACTATGTTCCAGGCTCATCCTATGCCCCATGCAGCCCCAGGGTTCAGTGAGCGGACCCAGTTGTCTTCCTTAATGGTACTTCTTAAGTTAGGGGATAAACATTCCAAATATCTTTTAATAATCCCCTAAGTGTCTGTGTGAACTTCGACTTATGGGAACACAATGTTGGAAAGCAGTCAGACCTCTACTGCAGATCTTTCCGCGTCCTTGAGGCCTCTGCCACTCTGACTTGCCCCACCTCCAGGACAGGGAGCTCTCTACCTGCTGAGGCAGCCCCCTGCATTAGAAAAACTCTTCCTAGGGGACCTAAAGAACATTTGGCCACTTATCAAGAGGCACAAGTATCACTGTGCACAGCTGAGCTTTCTTTTATGGTCATGAAAAGAAAGCAAACTCAAAGGAAAGACAGCGAAACGCCTCCAGGTCAACAGGGGCCATCGAGGCTCTCATGGATTGTGGCTAATGAGCCCCTGGGACTCTTCCAGCCTTTCCAGGTAGAGCGGTGGCCCCTTTATTCCCAGCTCAGCTTAGCCCCTGTGGTTCCAATATTTGGCTTCAATTTTTTTCAGTCTTCTATTTCCTTTCTTTCTCATCACCAGCTCCAGCCTAAACCCCTGCGAAGCTGTGAGTCCACCCACAAGTCTTGTGGCTTTGTGGAAGATGAGAGTGGCGTGTGTGTGGGGGAGTCACTGGCCAGCCTGGGCCTTCTTGGGCAGAAAGTTCCTTGGGAGGGTCTTCAGAGAGGAGCCTGGATCTCAGATCTTCTCTCTGGTTCCTGGCTGAGGGCTTGGGGTCTGACTTCTTATGGGCCCCTTTGCACAATCCTAGTCTTCTGAAATTGACCAGCCCCTTCTTCTGCTGCCCACACCAGCTGGGAGGTCTTTGTTGGTCTTTGTCTTCAAGTCTTCTCCTTGGTTGACCTTTGGAAACTTGTTGTCATCTTTTGGGAAAGAAGTCCCCAACAGACTGTCCTTCTTGAGATGTTACATACGCAGAAGGAAGGATTATATCTCTCTGCTTCATTTATTCCTTCCCTCTGGTTCTTTTCTTTAAGCCAGCCCTGCACCCGTGACAAAACCTTTTCCCATCCTTGGTGACTCAACTTTATAAATAACCTTTGGTATGGAATCTTGACACAGACTTCTTGGGGGTCTAGATTCCTCCTTGTCTGACTTCTCTTTATCTATGTGCTTCACCCCTCCACACCCCCAGAACTAGGAGAATAAGAAGAGAACTAACTCCCCCAACTAACTTTGGCTCAGCAGAAAAATACAATTTGACCCCAAGGCAGCTCTGGGACTGCTGCCATGCGTGGAGGAACCTGCTAACTCCTCAGGAAAAAAAAAAAAAACCCTGACGCAAACCAGATGTAACCTTCTGTCCGGCTGCCAACATCTGGAATGCTGGCAGGGGCTTTGCACTTGGGTCAGCAGCAGGCTGCCAAGCCTGAGCATTTCAGAGGTGGCTCTGATGTGCAGAGAGATCTTGAGACCTCTTCCTCCAGCTCAGCTTTGCGTTCTGGTTTTGGCTGCCAGGAGGAAGGAGCAGAGGTTACAGTTCTGGGACTTCTGGATGGGTTTTTTTTTTCTTGAGTTCAGATAGAGCCTTTAAGAGATCCCAGGGAGAGGGTGGTGGTCCAGCCCACCCCCATCTCCAGATCCCCAGTGCCCTGGCTCTGGGCAGCAGATAGGCACTTTGGATGAGATCTGAAATCTAAGGATGGGAGACTTTGGAGTGGTGGGGTGGGGGGCTGCAGGAATGTGCAGGGGTGTTCTTTTGGTCCTAGGGCCACACAGTGTCTCTCCCCCCACACACGCACACACTTTTCACATGCAAGCACACACACCCACTCCCACTTCTCCTCTCTAGCCAATGGAGAGAGCTTTTGGGCCATGTTTCTCATCACTCATGGAAACTTTGATTCTGGCCATTTGGAAGAGGGTCAGCAGAGCTGACAGCCCTGGGGATCCCCTGGCTGGCTCAGCCAGACGCTGAAAGGAACAGGAAAGGAGACAGGAAGAAAGAGCAGACGGAGAAGGGGGATGGTAGGGAGAGCTGAATGGAAGGGGGACATGAATGTGGGGCCCTCAGCCTGCCTCAGACCTCCCTGCAAGGCCCAGGGGACCCTCCTGCTGTTTGGGCGGCTGCAGCTGGTGACTCATCTGAGGACTGGACTGGGTGGAGTGAAGGAAAAATCAAGGACTCCAAGAGGAATATTCTCCCGAGAAGATCCAGGGGAGTGGGGAGGAAACTGGGGTGCTGATTTCATTTCTTCTCACCCCCAGACCCCCTGCTCTTCCCGTGGTTCTTCTAGCACCAGACTGGAGACTCCCCAAGGAGGAGAATGCAGATGGGAAGTTGGGTTGCTCTGCTGTCTTGCCCTTTATAAGCACTGACCTCTCCCACTCTTGGCCTGACTGCAGACAAGGATGAGGGTGACCATCCCAACAACAGCTTCAGCCCCTGCAGCGCCCACGACCGCAAGTGCCTGCAGAAGCACTTAGCCAAAATTCGAGACCGGAGCAGCAGTGGGGGCAAGATGAAGGTCATCGGGGTGCCCCGAGAGGAAGCCCGGCCTGTGGTGAGGACCGCTGATCAAATGTGCACGTGCATAGGCACACACCACCACCACCAGATCCAGACAGTGTCTGTTCAGCAAGCATTCTTTGGCTGCCTGCTATGTACACCTTGTGTGTGTCATCAGGACCCAGAAAAGTCCTCACTCCTGTTGAAATTCCTTTCTGGTTCAGCAGTTCTAGACATTAGGGACAGCTGAAGTTACTGTTAAATACTGAGACACTCCACACTGGTTGGTGAATAGCAGTTGCCCCAAGCCCCCTGATGTTGCTAGGCTCTTCCCCTGAATTCCTCACTCCAGAGCTTCTCAGTAACTTGAGAGTTCAAGCTGGCCATAGTAGGGAGCCTTGGGACCTTGATCCAGGGTCTGGCTAATGTCCTTTCTGATGGGTGGTTCTGATGGATCCGTGCCTGGGTCTTACAAGTTGTTAATTATATGATTTCATCCTTCCGTCTTATTTAGACATCATCCCCTTCCTGTCCTTCTCCATACATTTCCTTTCCCCACTAGATCCCTTCACGTCACACCCCTCCTTTTTAGAAGCTTTTTGGCTCGAGATCCTCTCCTCAATGTCCCTCTGTCTTGCCCGCCAGGGTGCCCTAAACCTGAGCCCCTCCTTTCATCTCACTGAAGGCCTGCTCGGCCTCCAGGTCTGATCCCTCCTTTCAGAGCCTACAGTCCTGATCTGACCCTCAGCCCTGGTCCCCCTGCCTCTTCTGCTCCTGCTAAACAGTTTTCATCTTCCCCTCCTCCAGCCCCAGGGCTCCTGCCAGAGTGAGCTGCACCGGGCGCTGGAGCGGCTGGCCGCCTCACAGAGCCGCACCCACGAAGACCTTTACATCATTCCCATCCCCAACTGCGACCGCAACGGCAACTTCCACCCCAAGCAGGTGCGTCTCCGTCTCCGTCTCCGTCGGCTCGGCCCGGCCTCAGCTCTGGGATGTCTGGGATGGCAGTCTCAGGAAGGGGGAGGCTCCCCAGCCCCAACCTCACCCCTTAGACCCTCTCCAGACCACCCTACCCCCAGACTCAGGACCTTAGTTCATTTTACCTATTCCCCCCTCAGATGAGGAGACTGAGGCCCAGGGAGGGGCAGAGGGCAGCCCAGAGTCATGGAGCAAGTTAAAGGCAGGCCAGTCATCCTGCCTCCCCATCCAGGGCTATTTCCATGGCCTCTGTAGCCACTATCTGTGAGGCAGACCTAGCACCCGTCAGCCTCTGCCTCCAAAGCCCTCCCCCTCTCCACCTCCATTCCTGTGAGTAGTTTTCCTTTGTCCCTGGATGTCTGAGGTGTCATCTGGGAATGGAGGGGCTAGGTCTTGAGGAGTTGCAGAGAAAACTCAACATGCCCCTTCCCCTGAGCTGAGCCACCCAAAGGACCTGGGGGTCAGCCAAGCTGGGGGGAAGGCAGACCTGACAGCTGGGAACAGGCACTTCGGGTAGAGCAGAGGAAGAAGAAGGCAGGAGAGGAGACGAATGCAGAAACCTCTAGGCCTCCTCACACCCTTGAAACATGGGTTCCTCTGACAAGCCCCCAGGAAGCTGGGGTGGTCAGTGAGGCGGACTTGCTCAAGCTGTGTCTCTGGCCTGTCAGAGTTGGGCTTACCTGGGATGGTGGCATATCTGGGCAGGACACTGGGTGGCCTTGTGCTGGATGAGGCCTGGATCTCCTCCAGCCCTCCTGAGCATGGATACACATGTTCCCCCACTTCATGCTCTACAAGCGAATCCACAAAGTGGACCACCATTGGGCCAGAAGAGGCCTAGCTAGGAGGGGAAAGGCTGCCCCCGAGTCTGCACACCCTAGGATGGCATGAGGAGGTTATGAGGTGGGGTGCAATGGTGGAGAACCAGAAAGATCCCCTGCCCCAAATCAGTGTCAAACCTTTCTCTAGCCTTTGTCCCAATACCAGTTTTATCCTTGTCTCAATTTTTCTTTTTCCTTTTTTTTTTGGCCAAGCCACATGGCTTGTGGGATCTTTGTTTGCTGATCTAGGATTGAATCTGGACCCCTGGCAGTGAACGTGCCGAGTCCTAACCATTGGACCACCAGGGAACTAAAATTGGTTATTAGTTATTAATCAGAGTCCATGGTTTACATTAGGGCTCATTCTTTGTGTTATACAGTTCTGTGTGTTTCCTTCCCATTTTTATTCGCTGAAAATTCTGACACTTTACCCTTTATCATCTGGCCAGTTCTGACCCTTGAGACATCCTTCACTTCAACTCTAATCCTGACTCGGAAATATACCTTTACCCCCTACCCTCCCTCCTCTCCCGTCTAAGCCCGACCCAAAGTTTAACCCAACTGCTTTATTTGTTCTCACCTCGACCTCTGTCTCTGTCCCAATTCCATTTCTGACCTGGGCTCTTGGCCTTACCCCACTCAAACTGTAGTCATAATTCCCAATTCGACCGCAACTCTTATCCTAATGCTACCCTAACTTCAATGTGGATAATCACAGTCTTAACCATAATCCTATTCTCGAAGTCTCAACACAGTCAGAACTCAAGCCAAAATACAATCAGAACCCAAGCTAAAAACTTCAAACTGGACCCTAGCCTTTGACATCCAGCTGTACCTTTCAAGTCTGTGGATCCCATCTCCTCTCCAGGGGGTCTACAGAACATCCTCAGGGCTCTGCCTTCCCAGACTCTTTGGGCCTTTCCTTCTTGGCCACCTTTGCTCCACTCCGGTGAACTCAGAGGACTCATGTCCAAGAGAGCCTCCACCCTCAGAGACCAATTGGAAACCACTGTCTGATCTGGGGGCTGGGCTGGGATCAGGGGTGGCCGCCTGGGAACCTGACCTCTCACACCCTTGTCTTGGCAGTGCCACCCAGCCCTGGATGGACAGCGCGGCAAGTGCTGGTGTGTGGACCGGAAGACGGGAGTGAAGCTTCCGGGGGGCCTGGAGCCGAAGGGGGAGCTGGACTGCCACCAGCTGGCTGACAGCTTCCGAGAGTGAGCCTGTCAGCAGGCAGGGGGCTCAGTGCCCCCTGCTGCCCCCTCCCCTGGAGGCTGCAGAGCTGACCTGGAGCCTAGGTCTGAGTCTTGGCTTTGCCTCTGGCCTAGAAGTTTCCTTCGGGCTGTGTTTGTGTGTATGTGTGTGTGCGTGTGTGCTGATGAGCATGGGTGTGCGCTTGGGGTGAGCCGAAGCCTAGGGGTGTCCTCTATGGGCTTAGATAACCCAAGAGAGCCCTGGTATGTTTCCAAATTGATCCTGGATTCATTCATCCATTCAGCCCTTCAGCCATCTATAAACACTTGTTGACCACATACTACATGCCAGCTCTAGTTTGCAGCCCTGGGGACTCATCTTGACTCCCTCTGATGTAGATAGGTGGGGCCACCTCCTGCAAGGTGAGCCCAAGTCTGTGGGAGAAGAGAAGTCCCAGTTCCATAATCAGGGGAGGAAAGTAGACATGTAGCTTGACCATTGTCCCTTCCCTCAGTCTAGTCAGAACGTGGAGTCCCAGTTCCATAATCAGGGGAGGAAAGTAGACATGTAGCTTGACCATTGTCCCTCCCCTCAGTCTAGTCAGGAGGTCTGGTCCCTACCATAGGGAAGGTGAGGGGTAGCAGGAGACCGACTGAGACCCAGTCCCAAAACTGAAACCTGCCAGGCCCCCATTTACTCCTCCCCAGGTCCTTCCAGGGGGAAGGACCTGCAGGGGCAAGCCCACCTTGGCTTGATGCCTGGCAACTGAGACCCTGCTCTGGGGAAGGGAAGAGGTCAGAGGAAGCCCTGCAGAGGGCTGGGGAGGTGGGGCCCACCTCTGAGCAATCAGAGTAGGAGGAAAGAATGTGTGTGCCTGATGGAGAAAGGGATCGCCTTGCTGGGAGGTGAGGGACTTGTCTGGGGTCCTCCTTCCTCCTCCGTTTGTGGTCACAGACAGGAAGTCACAGGATGACGGTATCCTTCAGTGGCTCACTGTCTGGGGCTCTGCCTTCCTCCCCACATCTCCTTCCCTGGATTTTCCTCCCCTATATTTCACTACCCCTGGGCATTGTCTGGCTCAACTGGATGGGCAGAGACTTAGGAACCTACCAGTTGGCCATGATGTCTTGTCTTTTTTTTTTTTTTTTTAACAAAACAGAACAAAACCAAAAAAACCCTAGACAATGGTGTTTGGTTGATTTATTTACAACTACGAGACAGGGAATTACTAGGGATGGGAGAGCTGTCTTAGATGGTAAAAGGACTGCAAAGGGTCAGCCAGTTCACCCTCCTCTTCCCTGCAGCCTCTTCCTGGGAGGCCGCTCTGTCCCCAAAGTCTGTGCTGTCTGTGTATAGGCTCCTGGTGGGTCAGTAATGGCTTCGTAAGGGAGGGAGCGAGCAGGGACAGTCTTGCTGGGCCAAAGCTATTTCTGAGATCAGCTGGTGAGTGAAGCGGGGGCATTTTCTAGGGCATCGGGCAGATTGGGTTTGTGTCTGGATTTGATTTATCAATTTAGTGGGGGGGGAGGGACTGCCCTGAAGCTGGGGAAAGGGGATAAGCTCTCCAATTCATTCCACAGCTCTAACCGCCTGGATTCTTGACTGGGGGCTGCACTGAGGTTTGATTCTGCGGGTTTGGGAGTGCGGTTGGTTATCTTTAATCTCACTGTCCTGGGCTCACCGGCCTGTGGGCTCTCAGTGCCAGGCCTAGAATGTGTGTCCACGTGGTACCATTGGATTCCTGGTTATCTCCCAGTGCTTCTCACCCCTCACTTCTGTGGCATGTGTGTGTGTGTGTACATGTATTTGATCTCTTGAGGTGCTCCCAGGCTTCTCGATTTCACTGGCCCCGATGCACTGGCACCTGTGCTGTCTGAATTCTGAGGCTGGGGCTGCGATGCTCATCTCTCTGGCTCTGCCTCAGTGGCGGCATCCCACAGCCACCTAGTTTTCCCGAGGCACCACAGGCTGCTGCCTGCAGCAGGAGATAAAGAACAAAGCAACGCTCCTTCAGCCAGGGGGCTGCTCTTCATAGAGCCCCCTACTTCTGGGGCCGAGGCCAAGGCATACAGGGGGAGGAGGCGAGTGGGGGCTGATGGCGAAGTTTTAGGTCCCTAAGCCAAATGGAGGGAGAGTATCTCTTTCCCTAAGGCATTTCTTTAAATTCCCCCTTGTCTCCAATCCCTCTTCCCAGTGCTCTACCCTTGTGTCCTTGGAGTGGGAGGTAAGAGGTCCTTTTCCTTTCATGGGCCTCCCAGAAAAGTGCTGGGTCTGCTTGGGAGGTGGCTGCACGTGTGGCCTGGGATGTACCTTTGTGATATAAGTGTATTTATAATGTGTGTGTGTGTGTGTGCGTGCATGTGTGTGCATATGGCAAAGTGATACCCGAAGTGTGAGTGACAGTGTAGGCTTTTACAGGGTAAGTGTATCCAGGCACCGTGCATATAGACGTGGTGCACACTTGTGTGGTGTGTCTCTGCAGGCTCTGTGAGTCTCAGTATGAATGTGTGTGATGCCAAGAGACAGAGTGAAATTCACAGTGTATGTGTGTACTTCCCTCCCCCACTCATTAGTTGTCATCAATGCAGGGCTTGTGGTGGGGTGGGGGTGGGGGCCGCTGTCTAGCTCCAGAGAACAGAGGATGTGTACTTTGGGAGCAGGAATCCCACAGCTCACAGATTGCCCACTCCCACCCCTGGTTCCTGCCCCCACGATCTGGGAGCCAAGTGCTAGTTGTCAAAAGAGAAGGAAATAAAAGCAACTGCATGTCAGTGTGAGCACCCTCTGCCACTACCAGGCCAGAGGAAGTGAACTGCCCTGGGCAGTGTCACACTGGGGAGAACCAGGCTCCAGAGAGGAACTGCTGGTCTGTTTGTACCCAAGCCCTCCCACCGTGACCTGCAAATCCCCCTGAATGCTCAGTCAGTCTAGTCGCCACAGGAGCATCAACATCCTGGCAGAAGTGGGAAGGGAGGGGGTGCTGAGGACCACAGTGGGGCCACCATACCTAGAATAACTTCATAGTCTTGAGTTCTCTGTCCTGCCTCCCAAAGAAATGTCATTCCCGGCACTGTGGTCTGGAGCAGAGGGGTGGAGGACCTGCGAGCCCATTGATGCCGATTGGTATCAGGCATTTGGTTTCCATTTCCTAGCTCCTTGGGCTTCCCTGGTGGCACAGACAGTAAAGAATCTGCCCACGATGCCAGAGACCTGGGTTTGATCCCAGGGTGGGGAAGATCCCCTGGAGAAGGGCATGGCAACGCACTCCAGTGTTCTTGCCTGGAGAATTCCATGTACAGAGGAGCTTGGCAGGCTCCTGGCAGTCAATGGGGTCTCTAAGAGGCATGACTGAGTGACTTTCACTTCACTCCTGGCTCCTTAGTGGAAATTAAGACCCGACATCTGGCTGTAGGTTGGGGGCTGGGTTTTCCATTGCCAGGAAGACAAGGTGGGAGTAGAGAACAACAACAACAACAAAAATGGAAAAGTGGGTTGACTCCAGTATTGGATTCAGGTGGGGGAAATCTCTGGAAAGCTGGCCAAGACTCCTGGCCCCTTCTCTTATCAGGGTTCTGAGGTTCCAGACATGGCCATTCCTTCAACTCCTTCCAGGAAAACGCTGCTTGTCCCAACCCCTCTGCTCTCTGGGTCAGATTCCACCTTCAAGTTACTCCAGGAATGTTATGAGGCATGCAGGACTTGGGGCTCCAGCTCAGGGCCCCCCCCTTCCTGGGTGGCGGCGGGTGGGGGCGGTGGTTACGGCTGTGTGGCAAATGACCCTGAAACATTCCTGGCCAGAGAAACTCCCTCTGCATTCCAGACCCCTATGGCAATATGACCTCCGACCTCCCTCGGAAGAGAAAGTCAAGATGGTGTGGTTGGATGGAGCTGGGAGGCAGGCTGGCGGCTGGGATACTGCGTTGTTCTAGGGAAGGGCGGAGGAAAGGGGGTGCTTTGTGAGTTGGGGGAGAGGGTCAATGGGAAGAAAGCATGTTCAAGGCGGGGAGGGAACAATGAGTGGAGAAGGGGCGATGGAGCAGACTTCGAGGCACACGGGCATACGAGCGCGCGCGCGCACACACACACACACACACACACAAACACACACACACACACACACACCCTCATGCATGGGGAAGCAGCCATCACACCAGCCACCGTGGTGTCTAATTAGATGCTTACTGTGGAGTAACCTGTCCCCCTTTTGTCTGAGGTCTCAGAGGCTGGGGAGGCTTGAGGTCAGGGAGTAGAAGTGGGGGTGTTGTAGATAATTAGAAACATACTCTAATAGAGTGAGCAGGCGCCACCAGGACCACCTCTCCCCTCACCATCCCCCTCCCTTCTCCAGGCCCCCAACCTCCTTCTCCATGACCTGGACTGCTCCAGCGAGGCAAGGGGAGGGGCCGGTGGAGCCATGGAGTGGAAACCCAGTGGGATTGGCTTCCTGGACCCTTACACAGTCTCCAAAGTGCAAACAACATATTTTCGCCATGCAGTGGTATTTAATTACACATAAAAACAGAGCCATTAAACTGAAATTAAACCCTTGTTGGAATCACTTAATTCAGGGCATGACAAATTGCTTTCAGTGGAGGCAGCGGTGAAGTCCCCTCAGGGAGAGATGGAGATTAGCAGCTTCCATGGCTGGCTGGGTCCCCTCATTGTCTTGGCCCCCTTGCTGGCTCTAAATTTTGAAATTGGGGTCAGAACTGTCTAAAGACCACCCAAGCCAAGGGGGAAACCTCTCGGTTTGTTCAGGATGACAGTAATGGAGGCTGGGGAATCAGTATCACTGTCCAAGCCAGTTTCAGATAGCTTGGTCCATTTTGTTGATGGGGAAGTTGAGGCCCAGGTGCCAGGGTCATCCAGAGCCATTATGAGAACTCTGGCACCAAGCCATGACCAGGGAGGCTGCTTTATTCTTTCATCCTGGTCCTGGAGACAAAGGTTGGAGCTGGGTGGTTGAGGGTCCAGAAACAGCGCAGGCCCTGGATGGGGAGGACAGATTTCTCCAGAACTGAGCTCCTACCTGGTCCAAGCCTAGAGACAGCAGGAAAGGAAAAAATGGGATTCTGGGACTTGGGCTGCTGAGGCAGGCTTGACTCTATGGAGGGTAGCCTGGTACTCAGACTCTGGCTCAGACAGACTTGGTCACTGATCCACCTGGTGAGATTGGGCAGGTAAGACATTCAATTGCTGTGAGCCTCAGTTTTCCCATCTGTCAAATGGGGATGGTGATTCCTATCTATAGAGTTCCTGTGAGGACCAGTGGGCAGAATGCCTGAATAGGGCTTAGAGCCCAGTCCAGTTAGTGGTTCTATTGGCTTTCCTTCTCAGGACCTCTGGTCTCCATTTGTAATAAGATCCAGCTGGGACCTGGTGGTTTCTAGGGCTCCCTTGCCCGGTGTTTGCAACCCTTTCTCCTCCCTCCAAACCCCTTCTTGCAGTTTCCTTTCTCTCCTCTGTGATCTGGTCACCTAATTATGGGTAGAGGTTTGGGATGTATTGGTTAGACTACTGGGTAGGAAAAGGCAGGCCCAGGAACCTTCCTGGTGATCCAGTGGTTAAGAATCTGCCTTCCAATGCAGGGGACACGACTTTGATCCCTGGTTGGGGACCTAAGATCCCACAGGCTGCGTGCGGCTACTACTGATCCTGATTGCCACAACGAAGACCCGGTGCAGTCAAACAATTAATTTTTTAAAAAGTATTTTAAAAAGACAAAAGGCAGGCCCAGGCCCCCTAATCCCCGCCTCACCTAGTCTTCCAGTGGCTGTGTGTGAGGCCCCTCTGGGAGGTGAGGTGGGATTGCATTTGGTGGGGGGTGCCGGGGTGCACAGTTGTGAGGCTGTGGTCTGCCTCCCCTGTGTGCTCTCGACAATCTGGGAACCGACTTGCCTGATTGGAACCAGATGGGTCTGCTATGGCCGGAGGCCTGTCCCAGCAGTCCACTCACTCAGTGTCCTTCCCCAGGAGGGAGAGGGGGCATGGGCGAAGGGGACAGGGAGGTGAGCCGGGTCCTTCTCACTGGGGCTGGGAGACAGGCCTTTCCTTCTCTCTCCTCTCTAGGCTAGTGGCCTGGAACTTTTCTGTTACCCACAGGGGATAGTGGTGGGGTGGTGGCCTGCTGAGGATGAATCTCTCACTGAGGCTTAGGGGGTCAGTTCTAGAACTTATGAAGCTCGTCCTCCATCCCCACCCCCAAAGCTCGGCTCAGCTGCAGGTGGCCAAATAGGGGACAACTATGTCTGTCCCCTGACTCCTGGAGTGGCCCCAAGGTCATTCCCCTCACCTTTGGCCTCCTTGGCCTTGATAGACAGTGAGGTTCCTGCTTTGGGGGGTGGGAGGGGGAAGGGCTGGGGCCCAGGGTTCCCGTCATTGCAGGCCTGGCAGCTACCCTACCCGGCTGCAGATGGCTCCCCCGCCAGCCTGGCGGCCAGCACAAATACTTTACAGCTGTACCTCTGTGGACTTACCCTGAGAGCTTGGAGACAGAGGCAGGGAGCTGGGGACACAGAGCTGCAGTGGGTGGGGGACAGGCCAAGAGAGCAGTCCAGCAAACCCAGGGTGCTAAGAGTGTGAGGACAAGGAAACTTGAGATCCAGGAAAAGCTTCCCTGACGTGCAGGGCTTGGAATGGAAGCTTCCCGAGGGAAGATCGAGTTTCGGGTTGTGAGTGCTGCCGTCTGGAAGGTCCAGGGCTCAGGGTCCCTGTCTTCCTTCTGAGTCCTGGTCTTTGAGCAGAGCCAGAAGCTTCTAAGTTGAAGCAGCAGGGAGGGGAGCCCGTCCTCGTCCCCACCCAGGGGAAATTGGACCAGACTGCTCAGGAAACAAATTCAATTTTCCAGCATCATGGAAGGTTAGTCGGACAATAGAGGTTTTTTCTCCCCCCAAAAAAATAAGAAAAAAAAAAGTCCAATTGCTTTTGGCTGAACTGTTTCCCAACTTCATTTCTCAGCCTCAGTTCAAGGCTTCTCATTCAAAGTGACATGTGACTGTTCGGTGACCCTGGCCTGATCGCCGGCCTTGTGAGGGGTCAGGCTGGGCCAGCCTGGAACTCCTGCCCCCAGGGTCTGTGACCACCCCCACTTATAAAAGCCCTGGGCGGGCCCAGTCCTAAGGGAGGGCCTGTGGTAAAAGCAAAAAGCTTCTCCCAAAGAGATTTTGAATTTAGGGCTGAGTCCTAAATCCCAGGCAACAGGCCCAGACGGGTTTAGGGTTTATATTAAAATGTAAACGGACCTGAAAAGTTTCGGAAAGTTTTCTTTTTGAGGGGTGGGGTGGGGTGGAGGAAGTTGCCTTTAAAATGCAAACAGACCTTGTAAACCCCTGCTTGGGAAATTTCTTGGGGCTGGAATGAGGGGAGCTGGCCTTGCAGGCTGGGGAAGGGCCAGCCTCCAGTTGTGTTCGCTGGTGATGGTGGCCTTGTACAGGACCCTGGGTACTGGCAGAGGAAGGGAGGTCAGCACAACCTAAAGCAGAGGGAAGGCCTGCTAGGAGCTGGGAGAGACCAGAGGTTCCCAAGAGGTAGATCTGGAAGTTCTAGGATGGGAGGTAGGGGGTGGTGAAGACCACACAGGAAGCTTCAGGGAGAGCTGGGCAGTATCTCCTGGCTGGAGAAGGGTGGGCTTGGGGGTATGGGTTGTGGGAGAAGAGCGGTACATGTGGAGGTGTGGGTAGGGTGGGGAGGTGTGTGGCTGGGAGTGGAGAGGTGTGAATATGTGTGTGGGTGGGAGGAGAGGGGTATGGGTGGGGGATGGGTGTGGGTAAGGAGTGAGGGGTACAAGGGGGCGTGTGGGTGAAGGGAGAGGGGGATGTGTGGGGATGTGGGTGAGAGGAGAGGGGATGGCTCCAGCCTGACGGCTGAGAAAGGCCCTTCCCAAGAAGACCAGAGCTGGGAGCGGGCTTCCAGCTCTTCTCCAGTTCACCCATTGCACAGATGGGAAACCAAGGCCTAGATGGGTCTATGACTTGCTCGCCTGAAGGCCTAAATGAACTGGTACCTGACAGATTAGAACTCAGGGCAGTGTTCTTTTCACACCATCTTCCAGTGGGGGCAGGCAAGACTTCAGGCTCCAGAAAGGGGAAGGGCTGTCAATAGGGAGGAAGGAAGGAGGTCCTGGTGGAAGATTCTGGAAGGAAGATTACAGGGAAATATGTCACCTTTCAGGCCGGAAGAGGGACAGGTGACTTTTGTAGCATCCTGAGCAGCGTGGGTCAGGGACTGGGGTGGAATGGGGAGAAGAGGGGTTTGGCAGGGACCTGGTGTAGGTGGAGGCAAGGGATTGGACTTGACCGCTGGCTCAATAAACTCCAGATGTCATCATTCTCATCATCACTGCGGGTTTGGGTCAAAATTGCTTGGGCTTAAATCACATTCTGCCATTTATTATATTGCTGGTTTAGTCACTCAGTTGCGTCTGATTCTTGAGACCCCATGTGGTGTAGCCTGCCAAGCTCCTCTGTCTCTGGGGATTTTCCAGGCAAGAATCCTGGAGTGGGTTGCCATTTCCTTCTCCAGTGGACCCTCCCAACTCAGGAATTGAACCTAGGTCTCCTGCATTGCAGGCAGATTCTTTATCAACTGAGCTATGAGGGAAGCCCTCGTAGGAGGGAATTTATTACATTGGACCCTTGGAGATGGACTTTATCTACTAATCCACAGTTCTGTATCCATCAAGAGGGTCCATTATGGTACTCATAAGTGTTACTGTCAAGACTAAATGAGATGATGCATGGCAAAGCTTCTAACAAATATTGCAGGCTTGATGTATGCCAGGCACTATTTTAGGTACTGGGGATCATGGTGAACAAGTGAGTCTCTTTCTTCTTGGACCTCCTGTTCCAGCAGCCTGTTCCTTAGAACATATTAGGTGCTCAACAAGAGGCTGATAAGGGTGTAAGCCTCCTCATAAAGGACATTGGTACTTCACAGGCTGCAAAGTGTATTTATGTCCAGTGTGTCTCTAATTTTGTGAGTGGGGTATTTTGTTGTTCAGCCTCTAAGTTGTGCCTAACTCTTTGCAATCCCATAGACTGTAGCACGCCAGGCTCCCCTGTCCTTCACTGTCTCCTGGAGTTTGCTCAAATTCATGTCCATTGAATCGGTGATGCCATCCAACCATCTCATCCTCAGTCGCCCTCGTCTCCTCCTGCCCTCAATCTGTCCCAGCATCCAGGTCTTTTCCAATGAGTCAGCTCTTTGCATTGGCCAAAGTATTGGAACTTCAACTTCAGCCTCAGTCCTTACAATGAATATTCAGGATTGACTTCCTTTCAGATTGACTGGCTTAATCTCCTTGCAGTCCAAAGGACTTGCAAGTGTCTTCTCCAGTACCACCATTCAAAAGTAACAGTTTTTTGGTGTTCAGCCTTCTTTATGGTCCAACACCTCACACCTCTCTGGAAAAACCATAGCTTTGACTATACAGATGGACGTTTGTGGGCAAAGTGATGTCTCTGCTTTTTAATACACTGTCTAAATTTGTCATGGCTTTCCTTCCAAAGTGCAAGCGTCTTTTAATTTCATGGCTGTAGTCACTGTCCACAGTGATTTTGGAGTCCAAGAAGATAAAATCTATCATTGTTTCCCTCCCCGCCTCCCCTTCTATTTGCCATGCAGTGATGGGACTGGATGCCATGATCTTAGGTTTTTGAATGTTGAGTTTTAAACCAGCTTTTCCTCTCTTCTCTTTCATCCCCATCAAGAAACTCTCTAGTTCCTTTTCACTTTCTGCCGTTAGAGTGTTATCATCTGCACATCTGAGGTTGTTGATATTTCTCCTGGCAATCTTGAGGGGGATATTACAATTGAGGAAACCAAGGATCGATGCCCAGAGAAGTGACTTGCCCTAAATCATGCAGCTAATTAGTGGCAGAAGGGACCTACCACCCAGATCTGCTTGACCACCAGGCTTCTATTTCTTGATGCAGAAGAGAGAAGTTGTGTGTGTGCATTTATGCACAGGTAGGAGTGGGGTGAACTAGGAAAAGGATACGTCCAATCTTGGTATTCACGGGTCATCCATTCTGAATGCTGTGGAGGAGGAGACCTCTCTCCTGGGGCATATGCAGGCCTCCACCAACATCCTAGTCAACCTGGGGTCCCCTATTTCTGCATGGCTCCTGTAGGCACTCAGCACGGTATTTGGTGATTCAGTGAATGAATGAGTGCGTGTCATTCGCCCTTTCCCTCCCCCTCCTCTTTCTCTCTTTCTGCTTCCCTCCTCCTGGCGGTCTCCCTGCATCCTCGGCCTGCTCCAAGCCAAGCTCAACTTGCTCCCTGGCAAGACTCGACTGTGGAGAGGTGAAGGCTGAGACGCCTTCCAGGAAAACGGAGTTACAAAAATGAGCCCCTGGCTGGCTCCAGGGTCACAGACTCAGGAAGAAGAGGGTCTGCTTTGCTGGGGCTCAGAGCCCCAGTCTGGCCAGGACTAGGGGATTATGCAGGACTAGGGGAACACGGCTGGGGCAGGGACCTGTATGGACGGGTGCTATGGATTAAATTATGTCCCCACAGTTGAAGCCCTGACACCAATGTGACTGTATTTGGAGACAGGACTCTTAGGAGGTAACTGAGGAAATTAACTGAGGCCAAAGGGTGGGCTCCTAATATGATAGGATTGGTAGTCTTATAAGAAGAAGAAAATCCACTAAGTCTGCATGTGCACACAGCAGGAAGGTGGCTGTCTGCAAGCCAAGAAGAGAGCCCTCACCAGAACCCGACCATGCTGGAACGCTGATCTCACACCTCCAGGCTGCTGAACTGTGTGAGAATAAATGTCTTTTGTTCAAACCACCCCGTCTACGTTATTTTCTTATGATAGTCTGAGCAGACTAACACCGCAGGGAAGCCCTCCCCTTCCACCTCAGTCCTGCTCTTTCTCACATGGTCCTTTCAAGCTCAGAGAGAACCCAGGCCCCAGGCCCAGATCAAGTAGGCGCCTGTCCCAGCCTGTCTCAGGCATGACAGCCCCCTTCCCTTTCCTGGCCTGAACTCCAAGTCTTCACAGCTTCCTCTTCCCAACACACTCCTGCCCAACCCTCAGATCCTTTTTCCTTTTCCTACAAATCTGGTCAGTTACTCCCTGGCTGAAAAGTCTCTGATGTCTTCTCATTACCAACAGGGGGAAGTCCAAGCAGGTTGCCATGTGCAATTGTGCATCATGCAACTTGCACAACTGTACAGTGGTCCTGAGTTGAAACTCATTCATTCGTTCAAGAAGTATTCATTCCTTCGTATTTTCATCTTAGCACCCAAGGCTCTTAATGATCTGGGTCCTGTCCTGCCTTTTTCCTTTGCTTCCTCTCTCACCTACTACCTTGGGTACTGTATATTTTAGCCACATTAAACATGGTACTTCTTATACCTATGTGCTTCATGCAAAATTCATCCATCTGCTTGTCTGAGAGTGCACAGTAAATGGAGTGGGCACAAGTTTGGAATCTTGTTTCTCTGCCATTTACAGGTACCTGGGTGTTTGTGGGCAAGTTAACCTTCCGAGCCTCAGTTTTCTAATCTGTAAGATGGGATTAAACATATATAATGTTCTTCACATTGCACTTAGCACATAGACCACCACCCCCCGCAGCAAAAGTTGGGTTTCCCCCCTTCTTTGCTGTTAAGCTACTTATCCTTGAAGACCTAACTCAACTGTTACCACCTTGGTAACACTGCCCTCATTCTCCCCAGGGGGAAAGTTTATCTTTCCTATTTGTACCCTTCCTGCCAGCCTTGTGTGACACTTACAACCTCCATTATAACAGTATTATATTTATCTGTTTTCCTGGATCACATGAGCAAAGCATACAGCCAGGAGACATTGCTGCATGAATTCAAGGTACTGACTTCTAGGCTGCGGGCCTTTAGCAACCCCCACCCCCACCCCAAGCCTTGCTCTGGTTCTAAGCTCTCAGCCTATTGGATGGCATGAGAGTTAAGGACAGGGGTAGGAGGTGGCAGATAGTGGGGTGGGAGTAGGGTGGTTGAGGATGAAGATAAAAGAGCAGAAGTGAGCTGCTTGAGCCTCCGGGGGGGAGATGAGTATGGGGGAGGTAGCTGGTCAGATGAGATAGGGCTGAGGGTGTTTCAGCCCTCTGGGGAGTTTGCTCAGTAGTCAGAGTGGAGGCACGGGTCAGGGTACTTGGGAATCTGGGTTTTGAGTAAAGGTCAGTGGCACAGGGCGTGGGGCTGCCATCCTCCCTTCCCATCAACTCCAGCGGCAGCTGGGCTTTGCTGTGGGTCCAGCCATGTGGGACAGAGGGGAGTGGGGAATAAATGGGACAAAAGTAAGCGGAAGGCTTTTCTGTAAAGGGGGTGGGTGGAGAAGGTATTGAAATGGAGCGGGACCCTGGGGCCTTCCCAGGACAGGCCTTCTTCCCTAATCTCTGCTTTAACCCCTCTCTGAAGTACCTAGATAACAGTATTTGATGTACACTTCCTAAGTTTACAGATGTGGGAGCCCCCCCACCAGACGGAAGACGTTAACTACTTGATGACTATAAGCACATAGTCCCAGACCTCCTGGAGCCTAAAGACTGATAAAGTTAACCTTTGTGACATCACCCTGTTCCCTCACCATCAGCCAATCAGAGACTTGTACATGAACTGATTACATACCCCGATCCCCCTGCCTCATCCAGCTTTCAAAAATGCTTTGCCGAGACCCTTCAGGGCACTCTAAGCTTTTTAAGGCATGAGGCACCCATCTCCTTGCACGGCCCTGCAGTAAATCCCTTCTTTGCTCCAAACTTTAATGTTTCAATTTGTTTGGCCTCACTGGGCGTCTGGCACAGGAACCTCTGCTGACAGTATGATGAGGAGAAAGGTGAGGATGGAGAGAGACACTGGGAGGAGTCAGTGAGGAGGGATGGTGTGTGTGTGTAGAGAGAACAAGGAGAAAGTGATGGGGTGGGATGGAACATTGAGAAATATGACACTGGGGGAGGCTTAAGACCCAGGACTGCAAGGCCTGGAACCTGCTGCAGAGGAAACGCCTGGATATCCTCCCATGGGTATAAAGATCCCTCCCTTCCCAACTCCTGCCTTGGTGGTTGTCCTTCCTCCCTTCCGCTCTTGCTGGGCTGGCGGCTCTGCCCATCAGCAAAAGTCAAGTGCTCTATTAAATCTTCCTGGAGGAAAGATAAGCTACATAAATGAAGTAGAGGTCGTTACCTCCCGTGGACTCAGTCCGTGGCCAGGGAGGGGGCTGAGAGGAGGCCCTTCTGGAACCGCAGCTGGGCAGTGGGAGGGGCGGCAGGGGCTCCTCAATGGTGGGTGGTTCAAATGGATTGGGAGGTCTCTTCACTTCCTCCAGACAGCCTTTGCCATGGGTCACATGGCCTGAGCAGAACCAGCAGCTCGCCCCTTCCCAAGGCTCTGCAGGAAAGGGGTGCCCTTGCAGCCCCTCTTGCACCACTTGTGATGGCCTGCCCGTCTTGAATCCCTAGCTGCAGCAGGCCTGGAGAGGGCTGGGGGTGGGGCGCTACCCCAGGACTGGAGACAGAACCAGGATGAATGATGAGCCACTGTTCAGGTGGCCAGGGTTGGGCTGGTGGCTTGGGGCTCATCTGGAATCAAGGACTCTTCCAGACTTTTCTTGAGCTGTCCATGTTTCACCTGCCTCTCCCCACCCTTTGGGAGCCCGAGTGAGATCCTGGAAGCCGGCAGGGATGTCACACGTGCTCACCTCAGACCCTGGCATGCACAAGAGAGCCCGGGCCTCCTATCTTCCTACCACAGTGGCGGGAAAGGGGTCAGGAAGAAGGAAAGCGGGTATGTCAGACACACGGGGGACACAGAAGAGTTTAAGTGAAGGTTTATGAAGTGGAAGCCGGTGGAGGCTGTCCTGCCATGGCCAGGGGCTGCGAGAGGGGTGTGGCACGCGTAGTCATCTCTCAGACCAGCTGCCAGCGGCCCAGCCAGGTTTCCTTTTTGTTCAGGTTTCCATCTCTGAGCGGACAGCCCTGAATGTCTCAGGACCAATTCTCGTGCAAAGACAGACACTTTATTCTCCATGAGGGGAGCAACAAGGCATCCACAGATATATACGGGGGCGGGGGGCTCTCTGTGACCTTGAGAACTTGGGCACTGTGACCTTGAGAACCTTGTCCAGATTCTGCAGTCTCCGGGGTGGGGCAGTGCCTGACCACAGGCTGGGTGGGCTAGGCTCAGCCAGTCCCGCCAGCCCAGGACCGCTTCAGTCTGGTTTGGTTTCCTGGGTTGAAATAATAACCCTTCAGGCTCAACTTTGGCCAAAGATAATGATTCTCTGGCAGGGCCCCCAGCTGGGCGGGGGCAGGCACTGGTCTTTCATAGAGCAAAAGTGGGCTTCTTCCTTAAGCCCCGTATTGCATTCTCATAGTGTGGTTTCTTTAGGTCTCCAGGTCTGCTAGACAAACAGTTCCAACTTCTTGGGGGTCTTGGTGGAGGTGGGGCGGGAAAGACCGCCCACTTCTCCAAGCCTCTTGGGGGGGTAGCTGCCTGTTTGCATTCTTGACTCTCTGCTGCCCTCATGTGGCTATAAGGCCAGTTGCCGCCCCAGCACTGCACAGGGCAGCGCGCGCGCGTGTGCGCGTGCGTGTGTGTGTGCGTGTGTGTGTGTGTGTGTGTGTGTGTGTGTGTGTGTGTAGGACTAGCAAGGCTGGGGCTGAGGCAGAACCAGAGAGCTGGCCCTTGTGTCCATTCTAGTGAGCAGGGGCTCTCACTGTCCTCACCTCCGGGTCTGGGTGACACAAGTAACACTAGGGCAGCTGAGACACACTTGCTTATGAGAAATTGAAAGAAGAGATGGAACTGATGCTCATTTTCAATGGAGGGGACTAGACATCAAGATCTTAAGGACAGCTGGATCATCTTTTCTGACCACGAGGGCAAGTGCCCACGTGCTTACCTGCTGAACAACCATGGCCACGTTGGCCTGTAGAATCCAGGACAGGCGGATCTAGCTCTGTCCTGGGAATAGCAGCTCAAGAAGCTGTCAAGGAAATGGGGAAAGGAACAGATGAGGAGGGAAAGAGTCAGTCCATCCCTCCTTTGGTCCTTGTGTGTGCGTGCTAAGTTGCTTCAGTCGTGTCCGATTCTTTGTGACCCTACGGACTGTAGCCCACCCGGCTCCTCTGTCCGTGGGATGCTCCAGTCAAGGATACTTAAGTGAGTTGCCATGCCTTCCTTCAGGGGGTCTTCCTGACCCAGGAATCGAACCTGCGTCTCCTGCATCTCCTGCACTGTAGGCGGATTCTTTACTGTTGAACCATCGGGGAGGCCCCCTTTGATCCTCAATCGTTGCCAACCACCTGCTTTCAGGCCGGCCTCTGGCCATGGCCCCTGGGTCCCTACCCAGCACTTGCTGTTTGCCATGAAACGAGGGTCACAGGTCTCTAGCTCAAGCTGCTGTGTTGGTAGTGTCCAGACTGACAGAGTCAGGCGTCTTCAGAGGTTATTTTCATGTGGGGGTCTCAGATGTGGGTCTGCTTCAGAATCACAGGGAGCTCGTTAGATACCCACAGATGTCCCAGATGAACGGCTGATCGTGTCTGTTGCCTCCTTTTGTTTTTTTAAAGTATCCTTTTAAAACATTTACTTATTTGTTTACCTTTGGCTGCGCTGGGTCTTCACTGCTGTGTACAGGCTTTCTCTAGTCGTGGCGAGCAGGGGTTACTCTCCAGCTGCAGCGTGTGGGCTGCTCACTGTGGTGGCCTCTCTTGTTGCAGAGCAAGGCTCTAAAGCGTGGACTCAGTAGGTGTGGAGCTTGGGTTTAGATTCTCCATGGCATGTGAAATCTTCCCTGACCAGGGGTCGAACCCCTGTCCCCTGCATTAGCAGGCAGATTCTTAACCTCTGGACCACCAGGGAAGTCCTGCTCCTTTAAGGCTGAAGAGACTGAACCTCGGGAGGGAAGGGGGTCTGGATGAAGGTTGCTGCTGAAGGTCATAGTGAGTTCAAGGGTTTCATCCTGGTACTGGTCCATCAGTGTGGTGAGAGGCTTCTTGCTCAGGGCAGAGGGGGGATCCTGGGCAAGCCCCTTGGGATGTCTGGGAAGGCACACAGGAAGCTCCCTCCCCTACATCCTTTCCGGGTCCTGTAGCAGAGTACCCACCAGACTGATGACCTGCGAGGCCGGCTGGAGCGTGTCATACTCCGCAAAGAGGTGGCACACATTCTCCTGGGACTCGGTCTGGCTCTTGGCCACAAACCCAAAGATCCTGATGGGAGAGGAGAGCTTTGGTGAGGAGAGCCCAGGGAGGCTCAAGACTGGGAGCTGGGGAACTCAGCCCTTCCCCAGTCCTTTCCCAGCCCAGCACCTCCTTCCTGCCCTTCCCCAGCCCAGCACCTTGTCATGACGGGAGCTCTCTTAGGGGGAGGACGTGCCTCCTCCGTCAGACTGGGAGATCCCTAAGTTTAGGATCTGGGTTTCTCTCCTTTGGAATGGGGGCCCCTAAGGACAGGACCTGTGTATTCCCCAACAGACTGGAGGGTCCCTCCAGACTAAAACCTGTGCCTCCCCGAGAAGACGGAACTCCCAGGCTCATGTCCGCCCCATTCAGACAGGTGGCTCCCAGAGGGCCGGGGCCTGTGCTGTCCCTCAGCAAACCCATGGGCTCTTAAGGTCAGCCTGGGGCCTCCCTCCTTCCCTGACTCCCTCCCCGTGTTGGGTCCGGGCCCTGCCCCAGGGAGACCTCTCATGGTGACTGATTGAGTGGACAGGAAGGCCTTACCGAGAGGGCTTGCAGTATTTCTGCCACCTGTGGGGGAGGAACAAAGACAGTCCTGGGTACCGATTCTCTGCTCCATTTCACAGAACTCCAGCTGAGCACCGCGGGGTGGGAGGAGCTGATAATGGCCAGCTGTGTTTCCTCTATCCCCATCGTGCTCCCCTCCCCTCATTCTGTTGCTCCTCACCCCTTGGGGTTCATAGGCTCTGTCTGGAACCCTGATCCCAGAGTCAGGGGGCAGTCAAAAGGCCCCTGGCTGGCCTTTTCAGTCTGGCCCAGACTTGAACTTACTTTCGCTGCTCGGGATCCATGCCGCAGAATCGGAGGGTGGCGAGGGGGTAATGGCGCCGGAAAAACACCCTGGGAGGAGGTGGGGAGAGAAGGGGAGCTGGTGAGAGCCCGCCCCAGCATCCTGTCCCACCTCCATCATCTCCAACTTGAGCCTCCTAGTTCCATGACCCCTGACAGCCTGCTGTGACCTTTTCACTGCTGGACCCGGGCATGTGTTTGTATTTCTCTCCTTTCATGAGGGTCAGATATCTGCCTTGTGTCCTATGTGTTGGGGTTTTCTACCAACCCACCCAATCGCCCACTGTGTCATTTAATGATTTGAGGGTAGAAATTGCTGGAGGAGGGCATGGCAACCCACTCCAGTATTCTTGTCTGGAGAAGCCCACAGACAGAAGAGCCTGGTGGGCTACAGTCCACGGGATCACAGAGTCGGACATAAATGAAGCGACTAAGCATGCAATTATGGCTGGTCATCTCTTATTCCTCCAGCCCAGGGCCAGGATCTTGCTGGACTGAATCCCTGAGCCGGGGAAGGAACGTTCTAATTGGTCAGCCAGAGTCTGGCCTACAGGAGATGTTCTATCAGTGGATACAGATTTAATCAGTGCCCAACGACTGCTGTTAATTCCAAATCCATCAGTCATGATGAAGCAGCAGGAAGTCATTGCACTGAGGCCCAGAGAAGGCAGAGAACTTGTCTGGAGCCACTCAGCACATCACTGGCCTCACTGGGTCCAGGAGCCTGAATTCCAGTTCCACCATTGCTCTACAGCCACCTCAGCCATCCCCTCCAGCTCACCCTGCCCAGCCCTGCAGCCCCTGGACGAGGGAAGTCCCTTACTTCCTCTGGACGTCGGTCAGGGTGATGCCCTGCTCGGTGACTTTGAAGTGGACCACGGTGGGCGTGGGGAGGACATCCCTCTCCAAGGTGGCCGAGATGGCCTTCTCCACGGCCAGGGCTCCGCTCAGGGTCTCCACGCTCACAGAGCTCAGATACAGGGCATGGCAACCTGGGGGGCAGGTGCAGATACTGCGTTGGGGCCCTGCCAGAATCCACTAGGTGAGTGGAGGTCACCCAGGCCCTGCTGTCCTTCTGCCCAGAGCTGGGGAATAAGGGTGCCATCCTGTTTGGGGAATCTAGCAGGCTTCCTCTTTGAGCCATCAGGCGGGTGGGTAGGGACTGTGTGAGTGACTGAAATTTGGGGCTAACCCCAGAGGACTTTGGGGTCATCTGTTGTTTGCATCACTCTGGTCTCTGGCCCTCCAGCAGGGGGCAAGGAGAGGATGTTGCCATATGTGTAGGGGTGTCCTTCTGCCCCATGGCTGGTGCTTCCCCCGTCTCTACCCCTCACCCACAACCCCAGAGCCCTGGCTCCTTGCTGAGAGAAGAGAGAGGAGACAGGAATGGGGAGGGGGCCTGTGTGCTCAGGACACGCAATAGGAGCTGTCACTCACCCAAGTGCTGACTCATGCCTGGCCCTCAGATGTGATGAAAAGTGACCCTTCCCATAATAAACCGCCCCAGAACTCGGACCTGACACTCCACGGAGGATGCCCTCTCCAGGACCAGGCCCTTCAGACCCAGAGAGAACCTAGCTCATCCATGTGTGCACCCCGTGTGTGGGATGGGCTCTAAGCCTCAGCACACCCGCCCTCCTCTCCTGCCCCTCTTCCTCCTGGCCTGCTGCCCTGAGCCTCTCATCTCCTGGTTTACAGGCAGAGGGAAGAATGTGGCACCTTGTTAAAGATGGAGAAATAAAGCTGCAATGGGAAACACGTGTGGACCTGCGTGCGCCTGCACAGGGCTGGGAGGTGCCCTGGGGTGGGGCGCAGCCAAGCCTTCCCCCCACCCTGCCCCCCACTCACCCGCAGATTTCTTCAGACAGGAGGCCCGGCCATCTGCAGAGGGGTCCGAGGCCCCGTCTCCACCTCCCAATTCTGGGCCAAAGCAAAGGAACAGGCCCCCAGGGGCGGGGTGCAGTCAGTGGACCCCCATCCTTGGAACAGGCCTCATTCAGACCTTCGAACGGGTCCCACCTCCGCCCCCACCTTCAGGAAGTGACTTGGCTGAGAAACCAGGTGTGATTCCTGTAATTAGGCAATCGGAGCTGCCCTGGGCTCCCCTAAAGCCTAGCTGGCAGATTTTTTGATCCCTCCTTCCCCCTCCTGCCTCCGGCTCCTGGACTGCAGTAGCAACCTGGCCTCAGAGGCCCCTGACCTCCTGCTTCTTTCAGACCCTGCCCCAAACCCAGGCCTTTTTTTTTTTTTTTTTTTTTGCAGAAAGCAGGGAGGCTCTCACCATCACCACACCTGGGGCTCCCTCGGCCTTGACTCCTCCCCCTGAGCCCCCTACAGCTCACCTGCACACCCTGAGATGTGGGTGCACCTGGTGTGCTGGGCTGTAAGCTCTGGAGAGGGCTCCCTGACTTGGGCTGGAAGTTTGACTCTGCGCCCTTGGGGAAGTTACTTAATGCCTCGAATCTTCCTTTTCTTTTTTTCGTTCTCCCCGAATTTCACCCATTGATCATTTCTTTGTTCTCATAATTCTCTTTCTTGAGTTTCATGAAACAGCTGTACCTTTGTGCTCTGTCAGCTCCCTGAACACTTTGTAACAAGACATTAAGGGAGACTTGGGTTCAGATTCGACCCTTCCTTTTCTTATCTGTGAAATGGGGACAGCAACAGCAATGACTACTTCACAGGGTTGCAGGTGTGAATGGAGGAGGGGAGGCCCAGTAAATGTTGGACCTGGAAGTAAAAACCAAACCCGGCCGAATAGGCAGATTTATGCTTCTTTTCTCCTCTCCGAAACAGAGCTGCTATTTCTCAAACGTCAACTCAGCACCAGGCGTTGTGCCGAAAGTCTTGCCTGAGCTTTTTCATTTCACCCCCCACCCAGCCTAGAAGCAGGTGTGATGCTAACTGTGCCCATTTCATAGATGAGGAAACAGAGGCTCAGTGAGGTTGACCTTCTCAGATGCTCACAGCTAGGAGGTAGAGATGTGGACGGACTCCAGAGCACGCACTTTTCACTGGGACACTAACATGATCCCTAAGTAAGGTGAGAGGTGACCCCTGAGAATGAACAGGCATAGAGCCCCAGCCCACCTTTCTGTGGGATGATGAGTTTGCAGGGCAGGGCCAGGGCCATGATGGAGTGCTGGCACACGAAGGCAGAGAGGCTCCCTGTGAGGAAACAGAAGCCCTGCATCAGGAGCCTTCCCCAGGCCACCTACCCTGCCTGGAAGGGGCCTGAGAGAGGGGCTGGAGAGGCTCAGCTCACCGAAGTAGGGTTCCTCGTCTGCTCCTTTGAGATGCACCCCTTTGGCGGAAGACTCGATGAGGAAGTGGCGAATGAGGTCACTGCTGTCCTCGCCTGGTCAGAGAAAGCATGTAAGTGCAACCCTTTTCCTGACCCGCCTCTTCCAGTCCATCCAGAGGTTAACTTGTCCATCCCCCTGCCTCTGGGTGAGACTGCAGGCAGGCATCCTATCCTCGAGGCCTCCCATGAAGGAGGTGCCGACATCTTTGCTCAAAGCGTTCTGTGTCCAGTAAGACACAACCGAGTGACTTACTATGCACACGTGCAATTCTTTTTTCAGGAGACCTTGCTCTTGGTTTCAATAACTCTTGGGCTGGGTTTCCCGCTCCCCCTACCTGCTCCCTCCCAGGTGCTATTATTCTCCATCAGATGGTCCCTGCTGGCGCCAGGCTGGCCTTGGGAGGGGGGACCACGCCCCTGGCCTCTTCTCTGCCAGCCCACAGCTTCCTGCTTTCTTTGGACTTCTTGGCAGGGCTTCCTTGATAACTAATGCCCAGAGGTCACTTTCTTATTTGAACGGAGAGGTGTGGTGTAGAGAATGTGGACTTGGGGTTTTTATCCTCTTGTGCTATTACTTGCTGGCTCAGGGGTCATTAACTCCCTCTGGGAGTTGTCAGTTCCCTTATCCATTCCTTGTGTAAGAGCTACAGTCCTGGGCCTTCGATGAAGGGCTGTGACCCAGGAACCCTGTAATGCAACGGTCTGTTCCTATCTCTGTCCACAATGAGGTTTCACTGGTGCCTTGCACAGTGTCTGGGTAGGGTGGATGCTCTGTCCACACGTGTTGTGTGGAAGACCACAGGGCCTAAGCTAGCACACATGTTATTGTTATTCAGTCACTCAGTTGTTTCTAGCTCTTTGGGACACCATGGACTGTAGCCCCCTAGGCTCCTCTGTCCATGGAATTTTTCAGGCACGAATACTGGGAGTGGGTTGCCATTTCCTATTCCAGGGGATCTTCCCAACCCAGGGATCGAACACAGGTCTCCACATCTCCTGCATTGCAGGTGACTTTACCACTGAGCCACTGGGGAAGCTCATAAAACCCAGTATTTACTTATAAAAATAAATTGAATTCATGGAGGAAAAAATCAAACTTTATAAACTTGATGTAAAATGTTACTAGTTACTTCTTATTTGAGAAAAACAGACCAAACCAAAAAGGTCTCATTTTCACACGTTATTACTACATTACAATCTTTTGTGAGAAAGCCGGGCTGGACAGAGGTGGATACCAGAAGAGAACAGGCTGGAGGGGGGCTGGGACCCTCCTCTTCTTCCCACCAGAGGGCAGAGCAAGGAGTCTGGGGACTTGGGGAGCCTCAATGCTGGGAGGCCAAGATTCATCCTCCCAGGATGGGAGGCCCAAGGTCTCCCTGCAAGCGAGCGGCAGAGCTGGGACTGGAACCCACCCAACCCAGGTGCCTCTAAGAAGCCTTGATCAAATACACAGACGGCCTACCTGGTCGGCTCTGGGCAGGTGTGGGGGCCTCCTGCACCTTCAGGGCAAGGCCGAAGGAGCCCCGGTATGAAGAACTGTCCCGCACGATGAAAGCCCCCGGCTCCTCCTTCCTCAGCAGCTCGATGGCTGGAACAATCCTTGGGTCAGAGACAGTCACCATCCCACCGGGACACCCTCCCTGCCTCAGCCCCATTGGGTCCTCATAGAGCAGATGGTACAGAATCGCCTTTGGTCCCCAGGAAGTCCTTTCTGTTGTCTAACCTGCACCGTTCCTGTTACAGTCATTATTTCCTTGGGTCATGGGGTTCGCAGGACACCCCCTTCCCTGGACCTGCCATTTGCCATTCCATTCCCTCCTCTACATGAACCCAGAGCCCCATCTACCCAATGCAGGGTGATGGGACCCAGACTTGATTCCTGGGTCACTCAGTCCCTGAATCAGGGCTTCATTTTACCTTGTTCTCGGGAGATGCTTGGCTTAAACCAGTATTTAGATGTGTCCATCACAAACTTCATGGTGGGCTGCATGTCCTTGGCAGGACCTGGAGACAGACAGGGGAGGGGAACCCTGTAGGCCGGATAGAGGGGAACTGAGAGACCTTCCCCTTTCTCTGCCCAGTGGTCCCATTCAACCCATCTTCCCCTATCCCTACTGCACTGTATCTCTAGCTCCCTAAAGGGGCAAAATCCGTCAGAAGATTCCCAGAGCTTGGTGCCATCTAGGAGTCTACCCTTGTATCCTTGGTAATGGATCACAAATAGATTAAAAACTCAATTCAATGAGAAACAGTTTCTCAAATTGAATACTATGTGGTAGAGACAGAAACGGGATAAATAAAAGATTCTGAGATGCATCATTTGCTTGATTTCATGTTTTCTTCCCCTTTAATAATCCTATGAGTTTCTTGGTGGGGGGAGGGATGTTCAGTTTGCAAAAGAAAATGAAAGAAAAGGAGAAAGGAAAGGAAGACAGCAGATCTGGGCAGAAGAGCATCCAGGAGTCAGGAGATGGAGTTGGACTCTGATCTGGGACGGCTCTTTCCCTCTTGAAACCCAGAGGGAACTGAGTGAACCAGAAGTCCTGTGAGGGTTTTTAATGCTCCAACAGCTCGGAAATGAAACTGAATGTTGTCTTGAGAATATTTTGCGGAATTTGCTAAAATCCCAGGGATAGTGAGTGATTATCTGGGCATCACCAATTCCGGATGGTGATATCACCAGGCCAAATAAATGTGCTCTTTGAGATGTGAAAGTGCCCCCCCATTTCCCTGGGACCCTAATGGTTGGATGGCATCACCGACTCAATGGACATGAGTTTGAGCAAACTCCGGGAGACAGTGAAGGACAAGGAAGCCTGGCTGCAGTTCATGGGGTCGAAAAGAGTTGGACTTGACACAGTGATGAACAACAACAACAAAGGCAGAGAGCAGTGGCTCTCGGTTTCGGCATCTTGAAAAGGTGTATTACTGCCAGTTGAGAATAACTGATTATAAAAAATGTACTGATATCTGCAAACGATTTGTCCTGGGAAAATGTTCAAAGCATACTTGTCACCTCATTTTCTCTTGTTCTCATTGACATGACTTCGTGGGTGGGAGCAAGCAGCGGGCTAGAGTGAGCATTTCACACCCCCCAGGAGTACCTTGATGTCTGTAGCCACGCTGAGAGCCCGGGAAGGAGATGACTGAGCCACAGGCAAGCAGCCTCCTGTCCCTGGGGCTCAGTGGGGGGCTCTGCTCCTGGGAGAGAGGTACCCCAGCGTGCTAAGGGTTAGCCTGTGTTTACTGCTTTGGGCTCTGGTTGGCTTTGTTCTTTTTGGATGCCTGTAGTTGCTGACTGCAGGGAGGAGGGTGGTTGCTGTTTTGCGGTTTTTAGCTGTCTGAATTGGAATGCATTGTCTCCGTTACCCTGGCCTTCCCCTGTCTGTGTTCGTCATCCACCAACGTCAGAGTTAGGACTGACTCGCCCTCTCCCTCTCCTGGGTTAGTCACCCAGCCTGCTGCTTCCATATCCTGAGGGTCTCCTGGCTCTGTCCACTCTCCTCCACCCTCTGCCTCGCCCTGGACCACTTCGTGATGAAAACCCAAACAGAACCAAATAAAAACTGCTCTCCCTGCCAGGCCAGGCCCTGCAATTCATCTGCCGTGCAGCTGCCAGAGTGATGGATGGAGCATGCGCCTCTGAGTCCATCACTCTCTGGTTTGAGAGTCTCTGAGGGTCTCCTGGTCCCTAAAGGTTAAAGTTCACTCTTCAGCTTGGTGTTCATGGTCTTTCCCAATCTGGCCCCAAGTTACTCCCAATGACTTCACCCTGCACCCAACATCCCAGTCATTTCCTAAACATGCCATGTGCTTCCACACCTTCATACCTCTGGCCCGGCTGTTCCCTCTGCTGGGGCAGCCCTTCCTCTCCTGCTCTGGCCATGAACTTTAGATCCACTTTTTGGCCTCCTCACTTCTCCAGGTAAAAAGGCTCACTTCTTCCTCTGTAGCCTCACAAGACTCAGAACATCTCTTTACTTCTGTGTTTATCCTACTCTGCAGTAACCCTTTGGGTTTTTCCCCTCTCCTTCCAGACTGTGTCCCTACTAAGTGGCACAGTGCTTGGCAGACAGTAGGTACTTAATCAATGTACTGACCTGCTCTTGAAGAAACACTTTGGTGCTTTGCCTGTTCTCCATTAGCCAAACCTTAGAAAGCGTGAGGTATTGATTGGTTTACAACTTACCCTCCGGGGATGTGGTGGGAGGGGCTTCTGGGAGGGTCTGGCTGTGGCTCCTGGGGGCTGGACAGGGCGTGCTGGAGGAAGTAGCCCCAGGGCGAACAAAGTCCTGGGGTCCTGGGGTCCTCTGGGATGGGGGAGATCCTGGCTCTGGGAAACCGTTGATCAGCACGATGGGTATGTCCACCATGGAGTTAGTGATAGATGGTGGGCAGCTGCTGGCATGTTCCTTGGCCAGAGGTGGGGAGCGGGTTGCTCTGGGCTGGCCCATGCTTGGGGTGGCGTTGCTGGGGACCTGGAGGTCACAGGCTCTCATATACGGGGACACTGGACCAAGGCTGTGGAGGCTGGAGGAAGAGCTGGTGGGGCTTTCCAAGGATCTAGAAGATGACTGATGGCTGGAGATGCTGGAGTGGAGGAGGGACTGGCTGCTGCAAGGGGGGAGAGGGCCAGAAAGGCAGAGTGTTTGGAGGTAGGAGTGGACTGTCTGGGGCCAGAGCTGGGCTCTGGAATTTAGTGATGTAGGTGCCCATGGCTTTGGTCAGAGAACTGCATACTTCACCCATCCGTGCCCCCCCAACCCCATCCCCAGAGCCCATCTGACCCCTAAGGGATGCTGAAGGATACAGGAGTGTACCTGCAATGTAGGGTCTGTGGTTAATTAAAGTAGCCCATGGGCTTCCCCCTGCAAGTCTCATGGCTTAGGCTGGACTCTGTTCCCCCTGCCTTCCCAGCCAGGAGATCCAACCTAGTTGTCATACCAGCCATCTTCCCTACCCGCCCACCCAAAGCATTCCCAAGAGTCAGGCACACAGGCTGGACCTGGGCTGGACTCTGTCCATGACTGATGGAGAGGGAATTCTCCAGCTGGAGGAAGAGAAAGAGGCCAGCTCTGCAGCCAGCCAGGCTTCTCTCTGGGCTCAGATGCCCATGCCAACGCATGACCGTGGAATCCCAGTCTCCTTGCCAGGGACTGCCTGGGCACAGTGGCTTCGGAGTTGGTATGGGGGACAGAGGTCCTGTGGTTTGGTCTTCCAGGGCAAGATGGGTGAGTGTGTGGCTCTACTCAGAAGCCTACAGAGAACTGGGGTAGGGTGATTGTAAATAATACCCCGCCAGGTTTGCTTCCTTCCTGCTGGTTTTGCCAGGAACAAAGATGAAGGAAGCTTTTCCCAGACCCTCGATTCTGTTTATATTCTATGTTTTTTTTTTGTTTTTTTTTTTAAACAAGTCTTCCTACAGATGGGCTGCTGTAGGAGGGCCGGACAGGATACAGGTGAGCCTCATTAATGCAGTAGTTCTTTACCCAGGAGGTAAGTAGAAGTCTAGATTTTCCTATATTGAATGATACTCTAAATGCTTGAGGAAAGCTTGAGAGCCAAATGGTATAAAAGAGAACCTTCATTTTTATTTTTGGTACAGTCCCAGATTTTGCTCAGAAAGAGCAGGATGTCTGATTTAGGCTGTGTGTGTGTGTGTGTGTGTGTGTGTGTGTGTGTGTGTGTGTATGTGTGTGTGTGTGTGTGTGTGTGTGTGTGTGTGATGAAGGCAACATCAGAAGCTGTAGTGGGAGTTACCTACCTTCCAAACACATAGCTGACATCAGACGCTGGGCTGCCTGAGAGCATGGAGACCCTGCTGCCCAGCTGTGGGCCGTGGCCTCCCAGCCCCTTCTCCAAGCTTGGGGAAGCCACCAGTGGGGAGCCCAAGCCATGGGGGCCTGAGGTCTTACTCCCCATGCCAGGAATGGAGATGCTGGGAGATGCTGGGGGGTGAGAGGAGGGAGCTGCCGAGGGGGGAGCGGGGCGCTGGTGCCCCCTGCCCTGGCTCCCGGAGAAGATGAGGCTCTCGCTGCTGCTTCGGGTTTCTCGGGGGAGGTCTCTGGAAAGGAGGAGGCCGCCAGTGCGTGGGGAGCCGAAGGGTGGAGTGACGGATGGGCTGCAGGAGCTCCGAGGACCATCGTGGCACCTTGGCCTGGTGGAGGTCACCTCGATGTACTTTATATCTTTGGGGAGAGAAGCAGAGCATCGGTGAAACCAGGGAGCTCGGACTCGCAGAACAAGGATGCTGGAAGAGTCCTCAAGGCCATCTGGTCTCTTCTTTCTCAGAGAGTGCTGCGCTGGGCTTCATCACTCAGTTGTGTCTGGCTCTCTGCGACCCCAGGGACTGTAGCCCACCAGAGGAGCCTAGTGGGCCTCAGTCCACGGGGGTTCTCCAGACAAGAATACTGGAGTGGGTTGCTGTGCCCAGGGGTCCCGCCTAGCAGGCAGATTCTTTATAGTCTGAGGTACCAGGTAAGCCCACATATATATATATATATATTTAAAGGAGCTTCCTAGATGGTGCTCATGGTAAAGAACCCTCCTGCCAATGCAGGAGACATTAAGAGACATGGGTTCAATCCCTGGGTTGGGAAGATCCCCTGGAAGAGGGCACAGCAACCCACTCCAGTATTCTTGCCTGGGGAATCCAATAGACAGAGAAGGCTGGCAGGCTACAGTCCCATGGGGTCACAAAGAGTGGGACACGACTGGAGCGACTTAGCACGCATATATTTAAAAATTTTGGCTGTGCCCCATGGCATGTAGGATCTTCGCACCCCAACCAGGGATCAGACCCATGTAACCAGCAATGGAAGTGAGGAGTCTTAACCACTGGACCACCACCCTTTCTTATACAGATGAGGAAACTGAGGCCCAGGGAGATGTTTGTTGGAATCAGGATCAGCCTCCAGCTTCACCTTCAGGGACCAGTTTCAATGTCACCGTCTCTGTGACAACTGCCTGTGGGTGGAGAGAGACAGTGACATGAACACGGACTTTGGAGTCAGACAGACTTGGGTTTCAAATCTGGCTCTGCCCCTTGCTCTCTGAGAGCTAGACCAAGTGACTTGACCACTTACAGCTTCAGTTTCCAGGCCTGTAGAACTGGATGGCTATACCCAGCCTCTTGGTGTTACAGTAAGGATGAACTGAGATGAATGTAGGCGGCACAGCACAGCGTCGGGCACATAGTAAGCCCTTTAAAACTGAGAGATCCTCTCGTTCATGTGTGTTCCACTCCCCAGCCGGAAGGACTGCACCGGTCACATTTTGAGACGCCTCTATTACTCAGGCCAGTGAAAGTGGTTTCTATGTCTGTGCCTGCAATGGTGCCAGTTAGATCAGAACTCCAGGGGTGGGCCCAGGCCTCAGGGTTTTAGCTTAGCTCCCTAGGTGTTTCCACTGTGCACTGGACTTCACCGCTGTGGTCCCCGACCCTGCAGCACCCCTTCACCAGGGAGCTGGGAGACTGTGCAGAATCTCCAGCTCCACCCTAGGCATACTGAATCAGTATCTGCATTTTAGCAAAATCCCAGGGGAGCTGGGTGCACCTTGGAGTTTGACAAGTCAGCGTTAGGGTTCACTTGTGTGGAGAACTCCCTGGGGGCAGGGCTTGCCTGCCTTACTGAGCTGTAGGCTCTTAGCACCGGAGGCTGCTGACTCACTCTGATGCTCTTTCATTCCCCAGTGGGGGCACCTCGGACTCTTGTTCCTCCCTGGAGTGGGGCGCCCTCTGGTTCTCCCCAGGGGGGATGGGTACCTCTCCTCCTGACTTGGGGGAGGGGAGCTGTTCTCGGTGCTGTTCTGGGAAAGGTGGTGAACGATGCGGGTCACTGAGCTGCTCCCTTCTAGAGGGTTGTGAGTCCTGCCTCTGGCTTCCCAGGATGAAAACTAGGGCAGAGTCAGTGGGAAACTGTACCCTCATCTCCCATCTGCCAGCCTCCCAACCCCTTGGGCTCTGGTACATGCACCAACCCCCCTCACCACCTCTGAAGTCCCTACCTGCCCCAGCCCGCTCCGGGCTAGGACCTTCTGGCCCTGCTCATGGTTACTGCCTCTGTCTGAGCCTGCTTGGGCTGGGTAGGGGTGGAGGATTGCATCAGATGGAGGGGGGAGGCTGGCAGGTCAACCTGTGCATGCTGTCCCAGGGGATGGAGGAACAGGCCTGGCTTTGTCGACAAACAAACCTAGGTGTAAGTCTTGGCTTTGCCACTTTCCCGCCAAGAATCATCAGGTAATTTTCCTAACTGCTCTGAGCCTCAGTTTCCTCATCTGTAAAGTGAGGATCTAAAACCAGCCTCCCAAGATTCTGGTAAGGATGAGATACACTGGTGAATGGGGCCTGGAGCCTGGTCCATGGTGGGCTTCGAAGAGCATCTCCTGCCTGCCTGCTTTTGGGGGGCAATATTGGCCAGTTGGCTAATGCTCTGGCTAAGGTGGGAGTCCCACTGCTGAGGGCGAGAGAATATTTGGTACAATGTATTGTGGGCTCTGAAAGGGAAGTTTTGGAATGGGGTCGAATCTTCTGCAAGGTTGGCAAGCATGGTTTTTTGTTTTTTTTTTTAAAAAAAGGTCTTTATAGTATTCATGGGCTTCCCTGGTGGCTCAGATGGTAAAGAATCTGCCTGCAATGAAGGAGACCTGGGTTCAATCCCTGGGTCAGGAAGATCCCCTGGAGAAGGGAATGGGTACCCAGTCCAATGTTCTTGCCTAGAGAATTCCATGGACAGAGGAGCCTGGTGGGCTACAGTCCATGGGTTCACAAAGAGTCGGACACGGCTGAGTGACTAACACTTTCACTTTCACTGTGTTCATGCTCATAATCCTCTCAAACCTTAAGACCACCCTTATGCCAGCAGGGACTGCTTTTACAGTGCAGGAAACTGAGGCTCGGAGAAACGGAAGGGTAGAGCTCAGATTTATGGCGCCTTTTACAACAAAGGATGGTATTTACTGAGCACTGTGGGCTAGCATTGCCACAGGCATATTGCCTGTGTTAGCTCATTTAACCCTCACGACAACTTAACTGAGGTAGGAAACATTCTTAATTCCATGTCAGATGAGAAATGAAGGCTCTGAAACGTTGAGGAGGGACTTCCCTGGTGGTCCAGTAGCTAAGACTCCACGCTCCCAATGCAGGGCCCTGGATCCCGCAGGCCACAGTTACAGGTCCCATATGCCGCAGTGGAGAGCGAAGGTCCCGCGTGCTGCAACTAGGAGCAGCCAAACAAATACATGAATAGTGTTACAGAAAGGGTTGAGGAAGCTGATCCCTGCTCCCGTGCTCTGTCTGCAGGGAGCTCCTCCACCGAGACAGGCTCCTCGGGACCCTTTGCCAAGGCCTTGCCTGTAAGTAGGTGCTCAGCTGCTTTGGGGAGGGCCTCCCGGCCTGATGAAGAGAGACCAAAGGCCTAGCTGAGGGAATGAGAAAGAGCAAGCAGACTCGGGCAAGAAGGGAGGGAGGAGTCCTGGAGCTGTGAGTCACTCCCGCTGCTGTAGCCTGGCCTCGAGGTGGATGTGGCTGGGGTGATGGGGCCCCCGCCCCATCACCTGCGTGCAGTTGCTGTTTACAGGCCCGTGGGGCAAGTCTGAGCAGTGCTGGGTGGATGCAGGCGCCGGCACCAGGCCGGGTGGGTGGAGGGGGGCCTGTGTGGGTGGGGGGGCGGGCAGACGGTTATTAAACACCCTTCACTCGGGATTGGCAAACTGCCTTGCCTGGCAGAAATTCTGGAAAATAAAATGGGGGCCTGTTCCAAAGATGGGGAGGGGTGGCAGAGGCGGGGATATGGTGTTTGCTTCTAGAAGCTGTGTTCCCTGGGGGTGGTAGATACAAGCCTGCTCCCCGCTACCACTCCGCCCCTGGCCCACCTCTGGTTAATCTGAAGGAAGGTCAGCAAAGAGGCAGAGGCGGAGAAACTGGAGGCGGGGGTGGGGGGGGTGGGGTGGGTGGGGGGGGTGGTGGGCGGCGGCGGGGGTGGGGTGGGGTGGGGTGGATGGTGCGGTGTAAACTCAGTGAAGCCCTAGAGGGCAGAAAACTTGCTCCGAGGAAGAGAGAAAAGTTAGAATATGGACTTTGGAGCCCAGAGGCCTGGGCTTTGAGCAGACCTACCACTCACTAGCTGTGTGACTATGGCCATCACTTCCCCTCCCTGAGCCTCAGTCTTCTCATCTGTAAATGAAGTTTCCACTATTTCCTTCCCAGGGTAGACACTGGGATCATGCTTACAAAAATCCTTCCATACATTTTTAAGGGAGGGATCGATATAGGATAGCCAGTGTTTAACTTTTGATTCTGCCAAGTTGGGACAAAGAGAAGCCGTGAACGTGTGCTAGCATCATAATTACAGAACATCTTCCATTCAACATGCCAAAAGTAGGACGAGTGAGACTGCAAACAGAGGGGCCCTGAACACCGGATACATTTGGCAGGGTGAAACTCATTGAGAGGCTGTGGGCCGGTGAGAGCTTTGTCACCAGGAGTGGTGGTCTCAGGGGACGGTTTTGAGAGGGAGGTGCAATCACCACAGTGACAGGCAGGCTCTTGCTATTCTTGTGATGGCAGAGAACTTTCCAACAGGGTGCTGACCCTCTGGATATGCTAGGAGGTAGTGAGCTCCCAGGCTTCACTGGTGTCCAGGCAGAGATAAGAGGAGAGGATTTTTAGAAATTCCATCAAGGGAAGCTAGGTGGCTTCATCAGGACCCTGGGACCACTGCTGCCCTCTGGCTCCCCCTGCTGCCAAGAGTCTGATGGTCACATCCTCACAAGGGCAGGCTGTGCCTAGGGCATCTGAGAAGGCTGACTACTGTCCCTTGGAGGAAGGGCCCTGTTGTCAACACCCCAACTCCATACATGTGCACCCGACCCAGAGACTGCTCTCACCCCAGTTGGCCTTGAGTGCATGGAAGCCCTGCCTTGGGGCATGAGCATTAAAGTCCTGGGCTTGCTCCTGCCAGTGATAATTAGGCCCAAGTTATCTTTCCTGCAGAGACATGCCCGCGACTGGCCTTAAGAAGCAAAAGACTGTTGAGGGATAGAGGTGGTTCATTTAACAGGCCTGGCAGGCAATGCTCCGGGGGCAGGAGCAGAAGGCTGGCTAGAACCCAGGAACACAGGTGCCAGAGGACTTGGGTTCTGGGCTCACCTCCACCCCAGGGTCTGAAACTGTCCTGGAGCTGGTCCTAAATGCAACTCCAATGTTGACTATAAGCAGCCACCACCGATCATGACCTATACTGTCCCAGAATTTGTGATAAACACCCACCGAATGTTATTCCTTTTAATCCTTACAACACCCTTTGAGGTGAAAACTCATCTCTATTTTATAGAAGAAGAATCTGAGATACAAAGAAGTGTAAGCAGCTTGTGTAAGTTTTGCCTAACTCCAGTGATTAGGCTACACTGGCTTCTCACTCAAGTCTATCAACCAAGTCTTTTCATTTGTAAAATGAGGATAAAATATTCATCTCATGGAGGTGGATTGAAGGGATCAAATTATTATTATCAAAGGTTCAATTATTAACTGCTCAACACACAAGTGCCTGGGTAGAATGATAAATGCTCAATAAGCAGAAATTCTCCTGGATCCCATCTCTAATCCTCCCTGTATCCCCTAGTCCACACTGATTGTTTAAACCCCTGGAGGCCTCAGTCTTCCAGCCTGTCTAATGGGGCTGCTGCTCCATGATCCTCATCCTCAATGTACACTTGAAACTCTTTGGGAAACTGAAGCCAGATGCAGAGATTTCTGGACAATCGTGGAGGTGGTGGTATCTTGGAGTTGGCTTGAACTAGCTCAAAGAAGCTGATTGTTAAATTTTCAAGATTTTTTTCAGCTGGTTGCTAAATGATGTAAACATTGTAAGTTAATATAGTTTGATGCTTTAGGCAATACTAAAGAGTAAACTATATAAATTTACAATGTAATGACTATTAAAAACAAAAGTAATAAATACTCAAAAATTCATCATGTTCTAATTATTTTACTATGTCTATACTTGAAGTTATTTACATCTACTGTTACTGGTGAGGTGAAAATACTATTCCTATAAAAATTTCAGGGGACCGAGTTAGAACCTAAAGAGAGACACCACAGAAGACGAAGATTCAGGGACCACACATTTATCAAGCTCTTATTTATATGCATGGCATTGTATAGTATTCTTACTTGTATCAGCTTATTTTAATTCTCTGAGAAATTACATAAAACAGGTATCCACCACTTTCCAAACTCAAGAACCAAATAGAATTGGACAGTGAGAACTACTTATATTTATCCCTTGCATAGAGCAGAGGAGACAGAGAGGTTAAGAAACTTGTTTACAGCCGCACAGCACTCCCCAACAGGACATTGTTGTCCGTTCCTCTGATTTGATAGAAAATTCCTTCCTCATGAGGACTGGTCCCCAATCCCTCTTCCCGGCACTGTGCCCCAGTTCCTTACCCAAGGCTTCAGGCTCTTCTTTCTTCTTCCTCAAGGTAGTGCTCTGGGTGGGCTGGGCCTCGGGGCCACCAGGCCCTGGAGGGAGCAGCTGGAAGGTGGGGTCCAACTCCAGAATCATCTGGTTGAGGCTCTCCAGTGAGAAGTCAATGTAGGAGTCAAGGTCCTCCCGAGCCCCTGAGACCTGCTCCCCTGGGGCCTGCAGGAGGCAGCTGGCATTGGCTCCAGCCTGTGGGGTTGGCTGGAGCCTGCCAGGGGGCCCCTTGCAGGGCATGGGGGCCATCAGGGCCTGCGCTCCCCAGCCTTCCGTGGTGTAGTAGGGACACTGTGGCGGCAGGCTGGGGCGGGGGGCCGGGTGCAGGACCCTCCTGGGTTCCTCACAGGGAGCCAAGCCGACTGCCGGGCCTCCTGCAAGCACGGGGCTGGACATCACCTGTGACATGTTGAGGGCAGTGACTTGGCGGTTTACCTCTGGTTTCCAGCCAGACTCACATCCCACAGTTGTCACTTGCCAACTGGGAGCTCCTGGGACCTGAAAGAAGCCAGGGGTGGGAACTGAGTAATTTCTGTAGTGAAACCTCTGCCTCCCCTCCCCCTAAACAAAGGCATATTTATTCAGTCATTTAAAAGGATGGCTGCTGAAACCAGACTGCTTGGGATTTGCATCCTGGCTCCACCACTTACTAGCTGTGCAACGTTGGGGAAGTTAACTAACTTCTCTGTGCCTCGGTTTCCTCATCTCTAGAATGAGTTAATATTTATCATATACTTAGAACTTGCCTAGTACATAATAAGCAGTATGCAAGTGATGGATAAATAAAATAACCTCAATAGATGTTTGATGGTTACCTACTGTGTTCCAGCCTTACTTTAAAAATAAATAATAGCTAAAATTCTGGATTCACAGGAGGTGCTAATGCCGGAGATGTAAGAGACTCAGGTTAGATCCCTGTGTCGGTAAGATCCCCCAGAGGAGGGCATGGCAACCCATTCCAGTATTCTTGCCTGGGAAATCCCATGGACAGAGGAGCCTGGCAGGCTACAGTTCATGGGGTTGCAAAGAGTCAGACACAATTGCAGTGACTTAGCACAGATCAGCATAGCTAATATTCATTGAATAATTGTATGTACCTAGGCTCTGGTGTATAAAATCTTTTAAGATCCTCATAACAACCCTATGAAGTAGATACTATTATTGTTCCATTTTATAATGGGAGAACTGAGACACAAAGAGGTAAGTAACTTGCCCAAGGTCGTCAGGCCAACGGGTGTCAGAGTAGGATTGGACCCCAGCTGTGTGTTGTCAGGGCCCCTGCATTTAGCTGCTACTCAGCGTGAGTCAGTTGGTGAAACAGACAGGCAAGCAGGTGAGCAATCACAACAATGTCATGGGGGAGGAGGGGAGTCAGAAGGGACTCAGTGGGCACGGGGAAGGGGAGAGGGGGAGGCCAGGGAGGACTTCCTGGAGGAAGGGACATGTAAAGGGAGACAAGGATGAAAAACAGGAGCTGGCTGGCACACCAGGTGGGGTGAGGAGGCAGGTGTATGCAGAGGCCTGATGGACCGAGGCGATCACAAGACGTTATTGAGCATCTGGGAAACAGAGAGAACCTAGGGTGAATGGAGGGAAAGTTGGGGTTGGGGAAGAAGGCTGGGCAGACCCCGCAGAGCCTTGCAGGCTGGGTTTGGTAGCGCTGACTCAACCCTGAGGGCAATGGAGAGCCACAGAATAGTTTAGAGCTTAGGAGTGACATCATCAGATGATATTCACTCCCTGGGGGCTCATCTGGGAAAGAGACGTCCCAGGCTTCCTGACTGTGGGAAGTTCTTCCTGTTGTCTAGCCTTAATGCTACATGATAGCAGTTTCTTACAGGAGGTAAGAGGTTCCAAAACAGAGGCTGCCAAGAAAACTGTAAGAAGCTGGGACATGCTGGTTGTGCTACAACTGCCTGCCCTGAGCCTCACCTTCCCCCTGCCCCAGCACTCCCCAACTCCACTTTTCTTTTTTTTCCAAGATGCCTCTATTACATTCTGCTTTAGAGTTAGACTTCAGTCTTGGAAAAGTCATTGAGACCAGTCTGGGGCAAACGAAATGAATGCAGACTTCGGAGTCTGGAGATTTGAATTCGAACTCCAGTTCAAACAGTTCCTTAAGGTGTCACTCTGACCCTCAGTTTCCTCATCTGTGAGATGGGAATAAGAATTCCTGTTATATATCCTCCCAGAAGGTGGTGTGGAACCAGTGAGATACTGCTTGTGAAAGTTATCAGACATTTCTAAATACTACTTAGAATAGGGCTTATATAGAATATAATGCCTTCATAACAATAAATAATAATAGCTCCCATTTACTGAGAACTCACCATGTGTCAGGTGCTGACTTTCCCTATGATAACTCTTCTAATCCTCTCATAACCCTAGGAAGCACTGCACCCCTATTACCAGTCCATTTTACAGATGAAGATACTGAGATTCAGAGAGGTTAAGAAATCTGTGTCAGCCACACATCCAGAAAAGTGGTAGAGCTGGGTTTCAAACTCAGGCCTGGACTTTAGACCTTTAACTCCTTATATCACATGGAGTTCAAATGCAGAGAAACACCTGAGGTCCAGAGAGGGACTGTGAGTTGCCCAAGGTCACATAGTAAGTTAATGAGAAAAATCAGAACCCTTTTCTACCCCACAGCTCCTGCTAGACCTGCCGCCAGACTTCTCCTTGGCCAGATCCTGGAGGGGGCAGGCATATCTTAGGCTCAGGAAACATGTCTATAAATGGCAGTGAAAGGGAACAAGGAACGGGCCTTCAGGCTCCTTTCTGGGGGCAGCTAAGGACATGGAGCTTTGGCTCCAAGCGTTCTGGGTTTGTTGGGGCAGGATCTCTGCATACCCTGCAGGTTTTTTGGCTGTGCCTCAGAGAGGACCTGGGGTCGTGGTCTCTGTGGAATGCACTGGGTACCTGGTTCCTCCCCCAGAACTAGGATCCAGGATGTCTGCCTACTGATTTGGAATCTGCTTTTATGCCACCCTGGTCAAGTGTCCTTTCCTCTCTGGGCCTCTGTTGTCCCATCTGTATAATGGGAATGCGATCGTAACAGACACTTAAAATGTACTCATTTTGTTTTCTCCATGGTTCTTAGAAGAAGGTACTCTTATAGTGGGACTGGAGAGGTTAAGGGACTTGCCTGAGGTCATACAACCCACAGCACCCACAGTGGAACTGGGATTTGAACCCAGGTCATCTTGGCTCCTAGTCCCACACTCCGTGCCACTGTTTCATAGATTTAAGATCCATTTCACCTCTCTCTGTCCTTCTGGGATTCTAGAACCCAGTGGGACAGGTATGGGATTGAGCAAAGTTTAGGCAGCCCTTGGGATTTTCTTTAAGTCTTCTCACTTTTGACACTCCCCGAAGCACCACCAGACCTCCGAGGGGAGGGGTTGGTCTCACTCCTTTATTCCTGGACACTCTTTCCTCTGTCCCCACCAGCACACTTCTCTAGCTCTTTCCTTCCTGCTCGAAAGGTGAGGGGAGGACCCCTGGGCTCAGCACTGTGTGTGTGCCTGTTGGGGGCTGTAGTAGGTATGGAGGGCTCCAGCCAACTCAGTCTTATTTATAGGTCCTGCCCACCCATGGGACTCAAATCTCCTTCTTTGTTCCCAAGGGCTCTGGAGGCAGGGGGATCCTGATTCCTGGGCAAATCCCCTTGTCAGTTTCATTGCCAGCTTCTTCTCCTGACTCACTCTTTCCCTCCTACAAGCCCAGGGCAGTGGAGAGAGAGGATGGCAGAAGGGAGGATAAGTGTCCTCCAGAGTGCCTCACCTCACCAGCCCAATCCCCTCCCCACCCCCCTGCTGAAAGAGTGGCTTCTGATCATCCCGTGGTCCCCACCCAGACCTGGTGAAGCAGACAGGGGCCCGCAGGGCCGATGAAGTCCTTTCCCTAGCCCTGCTCTGCCCATCATCTCCCTCCCACACCAGGATTCCTGAGGGCCTCTGAATGACCCAGCACGGGGGGCTCTGAGGGCTCTGGGCTGGCAGGCAGGAGGCCAGGTTTTGGGTCCATTCCCTTCCCAAATCTTCAGGACCCCAGGCAAACCCCTTCCCCTCCCCAGACCCTGGTTCTCTCATCTGTACACTGAGGGCTACAGATTCAGTTCCCTCAAAGTGCAGAACTTGAGTCTGTGGTCCCGGGACCATCTTATCTGTCTCCACCTTCACTCTGAGCCCCAAGAGAGGAGAAAAACTGGGGACGAGGGCTGGCTGAAGGTGCTGAGCCTCCTCCTCTTTTCTCCTTGAAGAACAAAGGTGCCTACCTGGTGTCCAGGGCGAGCAAGACGCTCCTGCCTTCACTCTTGGCTCCTGGGACAGACGAAGTGAGGCGGTCGGTCAGAGCCCAGGTGAGGAGTTAAAGGGAGGCGCCCTTCACCTCCAGCCCCGCCTTAAGAGCAGCCGGCCAACCCCGCCCTCCCTCCGGCCCGCCAGCCCTACACGTGGCCTGACAGCCCACAGGCCCCACCCGCCTGTCTGGACCAGTTCAGGTGGGGCTGGCACAGGCAGGGAAGGGAAGCCTGGCCTTGGTGGGCACTGGAGCCCGGTGTGTGAGTGTATGTGAGAGGCTCCTAAGCATCCTGTTTCCTCCCTGGGTGCTGAGTGCTCAGGGGAACCTCTGCTTGGACAGGGTCTTCTTAGGACCAAGTGTGCTGTAGGTGTTCCCTTCACCTGAGTGCCAGCCAGGGGAGGGACACAGGGCTGGTTGGCAGAGCTAGCAGAGAGTGAAGCCTTGGCTTTGGGGGAGCAGGATGCCAAGGGGCAGGAGACCCTTCTCATAGGCCCCTTCTGTGCTCTCTGAGCTGGGTTATACTGCGACAGGTACCGGGTAGGGGCCTGCTGGGACTCAGGCTGGGCACAGATCTTGTCTTTTTTTCTTAGTCTGGGAATAGGCTTCTAACTCAGTGAGAAGAGGCTCTGAGTGTCTGGAGGACTTTGAGAAGGGGCTCAGCACCATGGTGGTCTTCATTCATTCACTCACAGACTATCCCTCTGCACTGTTCTGTTCTGGTGGAAGTTCCACGTGGGAGTGATGGCAGAAAGTCCAAAAGTCCAGACACTCCCTCTCCCTGGCTCCAGCTCCCTTCCTGTTCTGTGTCAGGGGTCCCAGAGTGTGGTGAGGGGCCATCCAGACTTTGTGGGGGAGGGGCACAATGGTAAAGCCAAGTCCCCTCTGGGCAGGTTGGTCGGAAGCTAGGGAGCAGGCACACTCTCCAGCCCAGGGACTCAGGGTGAGCCCAGCAGGGGCTTATCTTAGGGGTGGGTGGGTGGAGGGCTGCACATTGCCCCCTTGATGCTGAGTAGAGGGCTTCTGGCCTTAAAGTCTTTGATGTTCTGTGGCTTCACGGAGGCACTGTGGTCTGTGTCGAGGGAGGCCGGGAAGCACAGCTGAGCAGAGCAGTGAAAGGTGATCACTGAAAGACAATGAAAGGTGTCTCTGGGTGTTCACGCAGCCAGCAGCCCGTGGCTTGCTGAGCAGTTGTGTCTTTGAATGAAGAAAATGATGCCCCTCCCTTGGGGTGTGTGCAGCTGCAAGCCAGCATGCACTGCCCACAGCAGCCTTATTCATGGGCAGCCAGCTGCTAAGATTCTCAGGGTGAAGGTGCAGGTTATGGGGCGGGGGGCGAAGCGTCAGGCCAGGATTGGTGTGGTCCTGACACTGGCCCTGGCTGTGTTCCTGGGGGCTGACACCAAGGACCGCTTTAGCAGTGGTTCTTCAGGTCTGGGAGCCCTAGGCTTATGACCCTGTGCCTGAGGGTTACAATCTTTCTTGGCAGATTTGACCCTCTTGGTTCACATTTGATTGTTCCTTTTACCTTAAGCCAGTCTCAGGAACACTGATTCCAGCCTCAGCCTCCTCATAGACCTTGTGCACCCACACCTTCCTGCCTCTGCCTAATCCCCCACCTCGCTCTGCTACCACCATGATCCTCTGACATCATCAGCCTTTCTGCATCTATGGATATGACCATGTGATTTTTTTTTCCTCTCTAACTTGTTGATGTGATGGAGTACACTAACTGATTTTTGAATACTGAACCAACCTTGCATACCTGGGCTACATCCCACTTGGTTGTGCTATATAATTTTTTATACATCGTAGAACTCAATGTGCTAGTATTTTGTTGATATTTGCACCGATGCTTATGAGAGATCTGTGGTTTTCTTGTAAAGTCTCAGTCTGGTTTTGATATTTGGGTGATGTTGGCCTCTGAATTAGCTAGTATTCTCTTTGCTTCTAGCTTCTGAAGGAGACTATAGAGAATTGGTATAATTTCTTCCTTAAATGTTTGGTAGAATTCACCAGTAAATCCATCTGGGTCTGATGCTTTCAGTTTTGGAAGATTATTAGTAGACACAGGCCTATTCACAGCATTTCTTTCCAGCCTCAACATACAGCATTTTCCTGGCTGCTGGGGAGAACTTGGTCTAGATCTGCGCTTCTGAGAGAAGGGATTCCAAGTCTATATTTTGATGGATCCTGAACTCTGCTCACTAGAGAAGATGGAAAACCAATCAACCAAAAAATGTAGTTTCCTACAGGACTTTTTTTTTCTTGTCAAGAATCCATTCAAAATACACATTCATTCAAAATACATTTATTGACTGCTTTGATGTTAGGCACTGGGATACCAAGATGAATGGGACAAGATTCCTGTCCCCATGGAGCATACAGTCTATGCATGCTCTGTGGAAGCATGGAAGTTCAGTTCAGTTCAGTCGCTCAGTTATGTTTGATTCTTTGCGACCCCATGGACTGTTGCACACCAGGGCTCCCTGTCTATCACCAACTCGCGGAGCTTGCTCAAACTCGTGTCTACTGAGTCGGTGATTCCATCCAACCATCTCATCCTCTGTCTTCCCCTTCTCCTACCTTCAATCTTTCCCAGCATCAGGGTCTTTTCCAATGAGTCAGTTCTTCGCATCAGGTGGCCAAAGTATTGGAGCTTCAGCTTCACATCAGTCCTTTCAATGAACATTCAGCACTGATTTCCTTTAGGATAGACTGGTTGGATCTCCTTGTTGTCCAAGGGAACGGAGACTCATAGACAAATAAGGCCCCAAATTCCAGGCTGCTGCTTGCCTAGAGCCCTACAAAGGAGGGGAAATGCACCATCCTCTATGGTAACCATTAGTCACGGTGAATGAAGAATGTGCCCGGTCTATACTGAGACATGTCATTAGTGTGAAGGGCTTCCCAGGTGGCGCTAGTGGTAAAGAATTCACCTGCCAATGCAGGAGATGAAAAAGATGTGGTTTTCCTGGGTTGGGAAGATCCCCTGGAGTAGGTAATGGCAACCCATTCCAGTATTCTTGGCTAGAAAAAATTTCATGGACAGAGGAGCCTGGTGGGCTACAATCCATGGGGTCACAGAGTCCGAAGTGACTGAACACACATACATAGATGGGAAATACAATTTAGATTTCAAAGACTTAGTTTGAAGAACGTAAATATCTCATTGGTGCTTTTTCTGTTGACAACATGTTGATAATATTTTGTAGATGTTGGGGTAAATAAAATAAACCAGCAAAGTTAATTTGACCTGTTTCTTTTCACTTTTTGAGATGTACTTTATTAGTTTCCCGGGCTTCCCTTGTGGCTCAGCTGGTAAAGAATCCGCCTGCAATGCGGGAGACCTGGGTTCGATCCCTGGGTTGGGAAGATCCCCTGGAGAAGGGAAAGGCTATCCACTCCAGTATTCTGACCTGCAGAATTCTATGGATTGTATAGTCCATGGGGTCGCAAAGAGTCCGACACGACTGAGCGACTTTCACTTCACTTATTAGTTTCCCGAGGCTGTTGTAACAAATTTCCACAAACCGAGTGGCTTAAAACATCGAAATGTAGTCATTCACAGTCTAGAGACTAGAGGCTGGATTTTGGGTGGTTGGGAAGAACTGGTTCCCTGCCTCTTGCAACTTCTAGTGGCTGCCCTGGAATTCCTGGGTTCTGGCCACGTTCTTCAGTCTCTGTCTTGTCTTGTCTTCGCTTTCTTCTCTGTGTTATCTATTGGGGTCGCTGCGCTGGGTCTTCACTGCTGCACATGGGCTTTCTCTGGTTTTGGAGCAAGGGCTTCTCTCTAGTTGTGGTGCGGGGTTTCTCAGTGTGGCGGCTTCTTTTGTGCTTCTCCGTGCTAGCTCCGGCTCTAGGGTGTGTGGGCTTCAGTAGTTGCGGCTCATGGGCCCTAAACTGCACGCGCAGTAGTTGCGGCTCGTGGGCCCTAGAGCGCACGCGCAGTAGTTGTGGCTCGTGGGCCCTAGAGCGCATGCGCAGTAGTTGTGACTCATGGACTTAGTTGCTCTGAGACATGTGGGATCTTCCCTGACTAGGCAGGTGGATTCTTAACCACTGGACCACCAGGGAAGTCCGTGTCTGTGTTATCTTTTGCTTCCGTTTTATAAAGACCCTTAAGATGGCATTTAGGGACCCCCCTAGATAATCCAGGGTAATCTGTCTGTGAAATCCTTAATTACATCTGCAAAGATCCTTTTTCCAAATAAGGTAACACTGGAAATTTCCAGGAGTTAAGACTTGATATTTTGAGGGTGGCCATTATTCAGTCTCTACGTGTGCCTGCTAGAAAGTTTAGAATTATATATGTGACTTGATTATATTTCTGTCTAACAGTTGCAGGCTATAGTAACCCCTGACTCCTGGACCAGAGGAAACATCTCAGACTCAGAAGGACATTCAAAGTGGAGGGAGATGGTGAGTAACCTGGGCGAGGTCGGAGAGGTGAGAAATCCTGGGGTGCTCCTAGACCTTTGGGGTGTTCTCTATAGCTGGAACTCAGGGTGAGGGTGTGAAGAACGCTGGGAGAAAAATCTGGAGAGACCGTGTGTACACAGCATCGACCTCTGCCCACTCTTCTCCTAGTGAACCTTGCTTAGCTGGAGAGGCTGGACACTGACCACTGTGTTCCTCAGACTCCGTTGCTGCTAGAGGTTTAGTAAGGAAACAGGTCTGTCAATCAAATGGACTTGGAAACATGACTCCTCGCGCAGCATGGTTATGGAGGCACTGATTTAGGGTGCCGTTGCCTTCTAGCATCCAGTGTCCAGCTTTGTGGGTGTGGAGAAGTTGTTGCTCAAATGGCCTCCTGACCCCTGAATCAGTTAGGTGATGGTTCTTGAAACCAACGGACCTTCTTGGGTGGCTCCGGATTCCTGACGGTGTCAGAGGGGGTGCTTGCTTCTCAGGGCGGGTCCCAAGTTTGTCTTTGGAGTCATTCCTGCATGTGCAGCCCATTCCTCTAGCCCTTCTGATGAGTTTACCAGCATGGAATTACCTGTATGACATTCCTTTCTGCTGAGTTTAGCCAGTGTGGTTTCTGTTTCTTGCTGCTGAGTGATGCAAGTGGGTTGGTCCAGGGGGTCAAGGGCATGGGGGTCGCCCTAGGCAATCTGACTTTTCTGTTGCGGACAGTGGAGATACAGGAAGTGCTTTAAAGCAGAACAGGAGCAGGGAGGGAAAGCCGTGAACATCTTTGTGCCCGAGAAAGATCTCCTTGATTCAGGGAGGTGCTGAACCCCTTGAGAGCGTAGCTGAGGAGCAGGCCTTACTTTTCTCTGGGACTGTCTCTTCTCTGGGGTCAAGACAGGTGCCAAAGATTTAAGAGGGCTGTTCTTTGCTACAGTGGGGACAGAAAAGTGACCTAGCCTCCAGAACATTCCAGGTTTTATTTGCAGCAGACGAGACTGAAATGAATAGCAGGAAGGGCTTCTCAACAGAGACAATAGTGAGATTTTGGTAACTAAAGTAGCTAAACCAGGCTCTGCGTGAAAGAACAGAGCAGGAAAAAGGCCATACCTGGCACTCTGGATGCTCGAATTTATGCTGTCTCTGTTGCCAATTAGCTCTGATGCCAGAGTGAGATGGGCCCCTTGGGCACTGCCATCACCCTGAACTCAAACTTTATTATTCATATGTCATCAGTAAAAAATGTCGAGCAGGCATCCTGATATCTATTTGTTTATAAATTATTTTCATAAAACTTAATAAATTATAAACATAAACTATATGCATAAAAATACATTAGCATATACATTATAAAATACATATTATGAAATATGTACACTATATACATATTAATAAACTAGACATCATGCATATTATTACATACACATTATAAAGCCACATAACTAGAAAGAGGTAATACATAAAAACAGTTTTAAAATAATTTTGATGGCATTTCATTTCATAATGGCGTAAAATCCTTTTTTGCTCTCCATAATGAGAGCGACGCCATTGAATATCCTTCTTTATTTTTGAAAATCCTAGTTTCACACTCTGTGGGACAGTGACTTGAATGTCTGGTACTAAATTCAGTTTATTTCAATATTCAGTTTTAAAGGCTGTCACAGCTGAAAAGAAGGCTTCATGAAGATACCTAGATCCAGACGGACGAGGTGCATTGTGGGCTCTGCTCATTAAACCATGACATTCATTTTTCAGTTTTCAATGCCATCCACCAATTATGCAAAGGTTTTGTTCAAAATTGACTTTCAAATTTCCATCCTCTCTCATGTCAATCAGTTCTTCGTGCAAAGAAATTGGAATATGTTGCATTTTAATACTTTCACAAATGGATTTTAAACCCACTCAAACTCATTTTAAAGCAAGTTAAAAATTCCTTTTTTGTTTTCTTTGAAGGGTGGATGTGAAAGATCTTGGGAACACATGAGGTTTTTGGCAATAAAATCAAGTAACAATGGGAACACTTTCCAACTGTATTTCTAAATGTTCTCTCATACTATAGTTCTCCCAAAAAGAATTACTTCCTTAACAACTGTTTAAACCTCACCTTTGTCCTCATGAAAAGAGATTTCACTTTTGGAAATCTTCACTGGAGCACTCAATACGCAACCCTTGTCTCTCCTTCCTGAAATGTCAAATGAAATCATGTCCTGGGATCAGCGGGAAGTGCTCCTGTTTTCCTGCTGTTTCCTTGCAGAAATCTTTTTTGGCCACTAGTCCTTTTTTTAAAAAATTCTTTTCTGAAATTTTTATTTATTTGGCTGTACCAGGTCTTAGTTGCAGCACGTGGGATCTTCAATCTTTGTTGCCTGCTGCATGCAGTATTTTAGTTGCAGCTTGGGGGATCTAGTTCCCCGACCAAGGATTGAACCTGTGCCCCCTGCAGTGGAACTGAGAAGCCCTTCCACTGGACCTCCAGGGAAGTCCCAGTTTAGTTTGAATCAAACATTACAATATGTGCATTCCATTGAACTGAGCTTATGTGAACGGCAATATGTCACAATAGGTCAGAAGTTGAGCAATAGAGTGAGGATGCCGTCCTCAAGTTCTCTGCCTGATGGACATGTCTCCTACCAGACATTGACTAATGTGGGGGACATGATCGGCCAAAATAGCGGGGGTGCCTGGGCCAATTTTTATGTTAAATATTAGTAGAGCTGAATTATTTTCTTTCTTTTTAGATAGAAATACATGTGGATGCATGTATGTTGAATTCCAAGATTTTCTTATGGATCAGTCGGTTACCTTGTGGTGGTCAGGTCTCCCTGGACTGATGGCTCACCTGAGGCTTGGGCTGGAGGGGATAATAAGAGAGTCAGAGGGGGAAGCAAGAGGCTTAGGTCCTTGCTTTCCTGGGCCTCCCTCCAACGCCCAAAGAGGCAGAGTGGTTACTGCAGCCTCAGCCCCATTGCACCGGGTCCTGCAGTCTCAGGAATACCTGTCCTCTGTCTTCTTGGGGCCTGGGGCTGGGACCTTGGCATCTGCTCTACATTGCTCTCTGGGGAGCACACTGGGTGGGCCCAAGAGTAGGTGTGAACAAGCTTCTGATCATAACACCCTATTCCCTTCCCACCCTTTCCTCTCTCACTACAGATAGAGTCTGCATCAATCTGACCAGAGCTAAGTCGCGTGTCTTTTCTAGACCAAACATTTTGTCCTTGACTTTGGAACGCAATTTGGTGATTCTTACACCTTAGGGTTAAAGCAGACGTGCATGCTTAGTCCCTCAGTTGTGTCCGACTCTTGGCAACCCCATGGACTACAGCCTGCCAGACTCCTCTGTCCATGGGATTCTCCAGGCAAGAATACTGGAGTGAGTTGCCATGCTCTCACCCAGGGGATCTTCCTAAACCAGGGTTTGAACCCGAATCTCCTGTGTCTCCTACATTGCAGGTGGATTATTTATCACTAATGCCATCAGTATCCAAACCCAGACAGCCCAGGGGGCTCACCAACCTCAGGCCTGCCCATCTTTCTTGGCGGTGGGTGGGGGGCAGAGTGGGGTCACTCCTGGGGACATCAGTGCCTGTGTCCTACTCTTGGCCAAGGTAGCAATGACCAAGCTGCTGGACCATCTGTCCAGGGCCCGGCCTGGAGAAGGGGGCCCTGGCCAGCTCGGGGAGGAGGGGGCTGCTGCTGGTGACCCTACATAGCCCTCGGCCCAGGGTGAGCTCGTCAGATGAGCAAGGCCTCCTGCTGAGCCTAGCGGGGTGACTAAGAGGATGCTCTGTGTTCTCACAGCTCCCCGGTTCCTACTGGTGTGCCCACAGAGCTTAGCTCTGTGGTCACTGATGGGACCAGGCAGCTTTTGACATACAGCACGTTTGGAGCCATGTGCGGCCAAAGGGCATGGCATTCAGGCCACACCCCTGTGTCCTTCCAATTCAATTCCTTTCCTTCCTGGGCACAGAGTGACGCTACAGTTCCCAATCTCCCCTGCAGGCAGTCGGAGCCATGGGCTGAGTTCTGGTCAGTGGAATGTGGCTGAAGAAATGTAAACCATGCCACGTCCTGGTCTGATCTCAGTCTCTTCCCTGTCCCATGGCCGGGTGTGGAGGACCCAGGGGAGGATGGCAAGGCCCTCCCTACAGTGGACTGGAATGGGTTTGAGTCCCTGCAGAACTACAAGGAGCAGAGCCTACGCCCATTGCACCTGTGTGAGAAAGACAACTTTATATGTGAAGCCACAGAAACACTGGAGTGGGTACTGCAGGTGGCAGCCCAATTAACAGTGTCTGACCCCAGAAGAGAAGTCAGGGGGCTTGAATTTTTTTTTTTTGTGGCACTACAAGGCTAGTGGGATCTTAGTTCCCCCATTAGGGATTGAACATGGGCCCGTGGCAGTGAAAATGTAGAGTCATAACCTCTTAAACAATTCTCAAATTCATTAAGATTTTTTTTAAAAATTAAAAAAGAAAAAAACCTTTTGACTGTGTCACCTGGCATGTAGGAATTTAGTTCCCTGATTAGGAATCAAACCCGCACCCCTTGCACTGGCAGCATGGAATCTTAACCACTAGAGCACCAGGGAGGTCCCCTGAATTCTTTAAGATTTTTTACCATGGGAATTATAAGGTTAGTCCCGGGAGGTGGACTCCCGATTTCTCCCATAGACGGGCCATGAGATTCTGGGAAAATTCATGGGTGTTCCTGTGCCCCAGTTTCCTCACCTGTGAGTGTGTGCACTTCGCAGGGTATTTGGAAGGTATGGACAGTGATGGGCACACTAGGTTTGTTGGCCCTGCTGTATTGTGAAGGATCCTCCACGGCAGGGTTGGCATTTGATTCTGCTCTCTGGGTCCCTGCTGGGCCTGGCACAGTGGCCATGTCTGATGGGCCCTGCCCAGATGGCTCCTGGTCTTATGGGTGACTAGAGGACTAGAGCTCTCAGCTGTACCCCAAGGCAGGCTGAGATGTGCCCTAGAAGGGAGGTACTAGCGAAGTGCTCTCTGTGCATATGTACTTAGTCGCTCAGTTGTATCCGACTCTTTGTGTTCCTTTGGACTGTAGCCCACCAGATTCCTCTGTCTATGGGATTTTTTGGGCAAGAATCCTGGAGTGGGTTGCCATTGCCTCTTCAGGAGATCTTCCTGACTCTGGGATTGAACCTGTGTCTCCTGCTTTGCAGGTGGATTATGCGCTGAGCATCAGGGAAGCCCCAAAGAGCTCTCTGGGGGAGATTAATTCTGCCTGAGGCTCTAGTTAAAGATTTCACAGGGGAGGTGGCATTTCTTCCAGCCCTTGAAGGAGAAAGGATCATATTCGGACTACAGACGTGGGCCATGCTTCCTCTAGGTTAAGCAAAGTTCTGGTGAGTTAAATCCTGAGGTAGTAAGAGCTGGAATTGTGTGGCTGGAATAGGCACCTCTAACATTTTCAAGGCCTGGGGGAAGATTTCAAATGGAGGCAGTGGTAAGTAGAATTCTGAGCATGCCCCTATCCCAAGACCCCATCCCCTGGTTTGGTTCAGTTCAGTCACTCAGTTGTGTCCTACTCTTTGCGACCCTATGGACTGCCACATGCCAGGCCTCCCCGTTCATCACCAACTCCTGGAGCTTGCCCAAACTCATGTCCATCGAGTTGGTGATGACATCCAACCATTCATCTTCTGTCTTTCCCTTCTCCTCCTGCCTTCAGTCTTGTCCAACATCAGGGTCTTTTCCAATGAGTCAGTTCTTCCCATCAGGTGGCCAAAGTTTTGGAGTTTCAGCTTTAGCATCAATCCTTCCAATGAATATTCAAGACTGATTTCCTTTAGGATTGACTTGTTTGGTCTCTTTGCAGTCCAAGGGACTCTCAAGAGTCTTCTCCATCACCACAGTTCAAAAGAATCGATTCTTCGGTGCTCAGCTTTTTTTATAGACAAACTCTCACATCCATACATGACTACTGGAAAAACCATAGCTTTAACTAGATGGACCTTTGCCGGCAAAGTAATGTCTCTGCTTTTTAATATTCCATGGTTACTCAGTCAGATACCAATCTAGGTCTTCCATGAAGGAATTGTGCAGATACAAAGTCCCAAGTCAGTTGGCCTTAAATACGGAGATTAATTAGATGGGTCTGACCAAATTAGATGAGCCCTTTATAAAGAGAGTGTTTTCTCCTTTCTGGTAGCAGGTAGGAAGTTAGGGAGATTCAAAGCACATGAAGGATTTCACTCAAGACCATCTCTCAGCTGATAGCCAGCAAGGAAATGGGAACCTCAGTCCTACAACTACATGGAACTGGATTCTGCCAACAGTCAGAACAAGTCTGGGAGTGGATTCTTCCCCAGAACCTCCCAATAAGAGCCCATGTTGAGTTTGGCTTTGTGGAGGCAGAGAATCCAGTCGAACTCACACAGACTTCTGGCCGCTGAGCTGTGAGTTAATAAATGGGTGTTTTTGCCACTCAGTCTGCGGTCAATTGTTATACAGCAACAGAAGACAAATACAGACGATGAATACCACAATCTAAATATTCCAAAGCCAAAAGTCAAGCTTACAAACTGGTAATCAAATACTGTCTACCCATCTATCTTGACATATATACCTTCATAATGACCTTGAAGACCAGGGTCAAACTTGTAATTCTCTGATGACTTGGAATTCTGTGCCAGCAGGTACTGTCCTCAGAGGCCTGGCCCCTGGGTTCCAGCCCCTGGTCTGTGGTCTGAGCCCTCTTCTTCTGTCATTCCTGGCTCCGTCCAGCACCAGGAGGGGTGGGGAGCCTTGGCTGGATGAGCTAAATTCCATTAACTCCCTTGCAAACATCTGTCCCTTGCCTGCCCCTGGGGCCCAGGGTGTGGTTTGCCTCTGGGAAAGGGAACCTGGAGAAATCTCAGGGCAGTTTAGGCAGGAAATGCAATTGCCCTCTGGTGTGCCAAGTGTGGTCTAGAAGGGAGGCCGTGGCTCTGGTGGGAACATCCACTAGGACCTTCTGACTCCTCCTTCCCCTAGGGTGGCCAGAGCAGGCTTGCTCTATAGCTGAGGACCCAGGGCAAGGGCCTTTCTTGTCTCCTTTTAGTGTGTTAAAGTACATATAAAGTGTACCATGAGTGACATTTGATATATTCACAATGTTGTGCGGACACACCCTTTATTTCCAGAACGCTTTCATTACCCCCAAAGGAAACTTCCAGACCCATTAAGCAGCTACTCCCTATCCCTCCCTCCCCCAGGGGCTGGCAACCACTAAGCTGTGCTCTGTCTCTATGGATTTACCTATTTTGGATCTTTGTTATAAATGGAATCATACACTACATGGTCTTTTGTGACTGGCTTCTTTCAATTAGCATAATGATTCCAAGGTTCATCCATGTGGTTGCAGGAATCAGCACTTCACGCCTTCCTATGGCCGAATAATATCCCATTGCATGGATAGACCACATGTACAGGGGCCTTCCTGCCAGGATCCAAGATGGTAACGAGCTGGTGGTTGGGGCAAGTCAGCTGGTCGTTCTGCCTTCTTTGTTTATTTCTCCTCTGTGACTCTTGGGGTCTGTCACTCTAGAATATGCTGTTGGGGCCTGGGGACCCAGGGAGACAGCCAGTCTCACCACCTCCCCTTGTCTTTGCAACCTGATCCCCAAATTCCGCCCCGTGGCAGAGCCGGCAGCAGACACAGCTGGTGTGGCCCTATCTGGGGAGGATGCTCCTGTTTCAGGGTTTCCAATTGTCTCTGGTCAGGGGTCCCCAGATGAACCCAGTAGAAGCCGGAGCCCTTCTCTGGTGACAGTTCTGAGGTCACACAGGGTGGGGTGGCTGCTGGTGGGGGCAGGGGTGCACGGCCTCGGGAGCTAGGGTTGCTCAACCCTGGGGCCTGGAAGGCAGTGGGAGTCCAGCCTGGCACCAGGCGAATTCGGCCCCATGCCCAAGGAGACGCTTAGATCTTCACTTGCGGGGCCTATTTTCCAGAGAAATTTAATTCCACATTGTTTGTTCTCTGCTCCGCAGACGCCTCAGCTGAGGAAACCACGAGAATCTCATTTGAAAAAGAATTTGGCCCCTGGAGACCCCTCCCCATTTGCCGATGGGAGGGGGCCAAGACTTTGGTCGCCACCACCAGCAAACCCCAAACCACAGGCATGTGCTGGGGTCACCTGGGGACAGAGGGAGGGTGGCTGGATAGTGGGCGGGGCAGTGAGCCAGTGAACCTGTGTCACGCAGGGGTCTGCTGTCTTATACAGGCATATGGGGCTTGGACCTTGGTGTGGATCCAGGTCCTGCCACTCTGGTTCTGGGCTCTTGGGTGGTCATGTCAGTGGCTGACCACACTCACCTGGCCACTCGGGTCCTCTGCCAGCTGTGGGCAAGGAGCTGAGCTTGGCGGTGAGGGAAGCCACAGATGGGACTCGGGGCGAGGCAGGGAGGGAAGGAGGTGAGCTGGTCTTGGGCTCTGCAAGCTGAACTGGGAGGCACCCGACATCCACAGGTGCCTTCTAGAACCAGAGGAAGGGAACCACATTGATTTATGGCCTCAGTTAGGGGTCTAGCAGTGCGGCAGGCACTTTATATCCTTCATAGCATTTCTCCTCTCAGCAACCTCGTGGAGCGTGGAGCCTTAGACGCACCTAGGGCTATAGGGACTAAGGGCAGAGGTTGGGCAGAGGGCAGCCGCCCCTGAACTATGCGTGCTTTCCACATCATGTCACTGGCCCCTTTCTTGGCCCTCAGACTTGTTTCTTGAGGAGATTATAGTCCAAATTATAGTATATATATTTTTTTTGAAAAAAAAAAAATTTTTTTTTGGCTGGACCACACAGTGTGTGAGATCTTAGTTCTCTGACCAAGAATTGAACCTGTACCCTCAGCAGTTAAAGTGCAATATCCTAACCACTGGACCAGCAGGGAATTCCCCAAATCATAGTGTTTTTGAGTTGGAATGAACCTGCTTCAGGCCTCCCACAGCGGCTCAGCGGTAAAGAACCCACCTGCAATGCAGGAGCCGCAGGAGACATGGGTTTGATCCCTGGGTCAGGAAGATCCTCTGGAGAAGGGTATGGCAACTCTCTCCAGTATTCCTGCCTGGAGAATACTGTGGACAGAGGAGCCCGGTGGGCTACAGTCCGTGGGGTTGCAAAGAGTCAGCCACAATGGAAGCGACTTGGCACATGGCACGTGCGGACCTGTTTCAAGCTGCCACTTTACAGAAGGGTAAATTGAGGCCCAGGGAGAGGAGGCAACTTGTCCTGAGTCACCCACCGGAAGGCAGAGCTATCCCCCAGTGCTCACTGACCATTTGGCCCATGTGGGTAGAGCTCAGAGGCCCTGAAGCCAAGACTGTCTGTAGTGTCTGGTGGGACAGAAACTCCTTGCTCTGCCCAGGTTCAAAGCCTGTCTGTTGGTCTGATCCTGCTTCTGGTACTGAGAGAGTGTGGCTGCCTCGGTGCACCCTGTCCCCACTGTTGTGACAAGTCTGGGTTCTGCTGGCAAGGTTCAGCCCTGTGTGGGGAGATGAAAGGCCACTTTATGTTATTTCATCTTAACAGGTCTGTGTCACCTGGGTTGAAATGAGGGTAGGAGAGAGTCCAGTTTCTGTCCAGTAATGTCACCTGAGCCTGGTCACATCATTGGTTGACCAATATTTATGGGGGATTTTCTGAGAGCAGTCTGCCTGCTAAGAGTTGGAGAAAACAAAGATGAAATTTTTATTTCCTTGCCCTCAAGGAGCTCACGGGGGAAGCAGATCTGCGGTTAACAATGACGGTTTCACTATTTCATGATGTTCTTGCTCTGAAGGAAGATGTGTAAGGTACAGTGGGAGCGTGGAGGGAATCAGGATGGGCTTTCTTGAGGAGGCAGAGTTGAGCTGAGACTGAAAGGATTTTTTGCCAGATGGATAAAGCAAAGGATGTTGAGTTTAGAGAGTTGGTTTAGCGAGTGCAAAGGAATGGATATGTGTCAAGGCAATTAGGAATAATTTAGAATAGTTGGAGTGTATGAGTTGGGGTGGCAGTCATGGTGGTGTGGGACTTGAGACTGACTAGGAGGGATGTGAAAGCCTTTATACCGCACAGAAGTGTTTGACTTCATCCTCAGGGCAGTGGGGAGGCAGCAAGGATTCCTATCCGGGACAGACCCAGCCAAATCTGTGTTTTGGAAAGTTGGCCTGGGCTGCATTAAGGGTGGCCCAATGGGGTTGTGAAAGGTAGCCAGGGCGCCAATGTGGGGATCTGGGTGAAAGGGGTGAGGCATCCTCAGACTGGGAGGGATGGAGAGGACCAAGAAGTGATAGGATTGAGGGGCTGGTTGCGGGCAGTTGGTGGTGCGGGAGTTGGTTTCTGGCTTGGGTGACTGGGACTCCATTAATCTCAATAGGGAAACTGGAGGTGCAGGTTTGCGGGTGGGGGTGGAGAGTCATATGAATTAAGTTTAGGATCTGATGATTTGAGGGGCTTGTAGGACATCCAAAGGGAGATGTCTGGGTGATGGTTGGTTGATATAAAGGTTTGGAGGCCAGAGGAAAAGTTAAAACTGGGGAGATTTTGAGGTCATCACCCTAAATCAAATGCAGATGAGTTAAGGGACCACAGAATGCTCTGGAAGTGGTACAGGTTGATTTTGGCAGAAATGGTCAGTGCCCTGTCCATATCCCCTTGGCACTACAACTCTGTAGCTCTTCCAGATGGCTCTCTCTGCAGCAGAAGCGGGCCTGGCCTGTGTGAGGGACAGGCCAGGAGTGTCCCCAGGAGCATCCTCAGCAGTGACAGATGAGACCTGGGTGATGAAAACCACAGTTCTTCTCCCTTAGGAAGGTATGTTCCTTGTGGTCTCCCGAAGGACACTGGTGGGAGGGGCTTGTTAACCCCCCTCTATTGGCTCCTCCCCTTCTCTGTGTCACTTTTCATTTTCCCGTCAGTCCTTTCTGGGGTCACCCCTCAAGGAAGTGATTGGTATGCCCATTTTTTTTTTTTTTAATTGCAGTATAGTTGGTTTACAATGTTGTGTTAGTTCAGGTGTATAGCAAAGTGATTCAGTTATACATATACAGAATTCATTCTCCTTCAGATTCTTTTCCAATATAGGTTATTATAGAATATTGAATAAAATTCCCTGTGCTATACAGCAGGCCCTTGTTGCTTATTTTATATATAATAGTGTGTGTATGTTAATCCCAAACTCCTAATTTTTCCCTCCCCCTCATGTTTCCCCTTTGGTAACCGGAAGTCTGTTTTTGAAATCTGTGTTGGTTTCTGTTTTATAAATAAGTCCATTTGTATCATTTTTAAAAACTTAGATTCCAGATATGAGTGATAGCATATGAAATTCGTCTTTCTCTGTCTTACTTCACTTGGTATGATACCCTCTAGGTCTGTCCATGTCGCTGCAAATGGCATTATTTTGTTCTTTTTTTAATGGCTGAGCAATAGTTCATTATATATATATGTACTGTATATATGCATGTACATATATGTACTATATATGTACATGTATATGTATGTACTATGACTTCTTTGGGTCTCTCTGGTGGCTCAGACTGTAAAGAATCCGCCTGCAACGTGGGAGTCCTGGGTTCGATCCCTGGGTTGGGAAGATTCCCTGGAGGAGGTCTTCACAACCCACTCCAGTATTCTTGCCTGGAGAATCCCCATGGACAGAGGAGCCTGGCGGGCTACAGTCCATGAGGCCGCTAAGAGTCGGACATGACTGAGTGACTCAGCACACAGCACAGCACAGCGCATCTGCTTTGTACATTTCTCTGTTGATGAACATTTAGGTTGCTTCCACGTCTTTACTATTGTAAATAGCGCTGCAGTGAACATTAGGGTGCATGATGTGCACATGCTTTTATTTTGGCCGTGCCCAGAGGCATGCAGGATCTCAGTTCCCCAACCAGGGATCAAAGCCATGCCCCATGCAGTGGAAGCATGGCGTCCTAAGCAATGGACTTCCCTGGAAGTCCTGGCATGCACATTCTTGTCGCAGAGTCTGCCATAGCGAAACCCAGCCCAAGATGTCAATTTTATTCAACTGGGATGAGAGTCTGCCTTGACCACTTTCCGCCTGTCTTGACTCCCATCTGGCCTGGAAATGGCTTGCAGGTGCCTTTGTGTCTCCAGCGCCAGGACAGACAGGTCAGGGCATGAGCTGGCAAGCTGCTGTTGAATACAGGAATGAATAAACCCATCAGTGACTTCGCATTGCCTTTCAGAGGCCAAACTCTTCAACAAGCCCCACAAGGCACCTTCCTACTTCTCCATCCTTATGTTACACCACCCTCCCCTCTGCTGTCTTCTTTCCTTCCCTTAGATTTCCCATGCTCCTTCCTCCCAGATGGCCCATGTGGTTCTCTCTGCCTGTCTCACCTCTGCCCTACGCTGGGCTTCTCAAGATAAGCCTATTTATCAGCTTCGCCCTCTCCCCCTCCTCTCCCCCTTCCTTCTCCTTCTCCTCCCTGAAGCATCTTGTTCCCTGGGAAATCGTCCCTGACCATCCCTCTCCAGCCTAGACCAGATTGGGTGGTACTATTCTATTTTCTGTTGCTCTCCTTCCTGCCTGCTCCCTATCACTATCACAGACTTTAGTTATGGGCTTATGGGATTATTTTAATAATACTTATTTTAGACTGGCATTTCACAAACCTTTTTGATCATGACCCATGGTAAGAAAAACATTTTATGCTGGTACCCAGTTCACATAAATGCATATATAATCAAAACAGTGCTTTTCCTTACTATACGGGGTACAGTGATATTTTCCATCCCATCCTATCCTATCCCGTTCCATTCCATTCTGTATTTTTTTTTTTTTTTTTAATGCTGACTATGACTCATTAAATGGACTGTAAGTTTGCCACTTAAAAACTGGTCTGGACACTAAGCAGGATGCTTGTAAATTCAGGAGGATAGGGGTCCAATCCACTGTGATTCATCACTGTAGCTCCAGGGCCTGGCACAGAAAAAGGTGCTCCATCAATATTTGTTGAATGACCTATGATAATGAACGAATACATATGAATAAGTGAATGAATTGCCTACCCCACCCAGACAGGAAAGTGTGGCTTTGATCTGATTCTTCCGTTACTGAAAAAACCAGCCCACTTCCTGTGGCTTTGATCTGCAGCCTTCATTCTAAGCTGCCCTGCCTCAAGCCAACAGCTCCCCAAGCTCATTTCCTGCTTTTTGAGCACCTTATCTCCCTCTCTAAATATTCCTCAGCTTTCTCTTTCGGTGAATATGCATGCCTCCCCGCCTCCAGTTCCTCTTCTCCACACCTTTGGCATGGGGTGGGGCTGGCTGACCTCTTGGGCCAAGTACTTCCCAAATCTCAGCCTCCAGGGGTGCAGAACATTTCTAGGTCAGGTGTCCCTCAGTTGGGGCTGGAAAGTGGGTACATCCTGCTAATGGACTTTGGGGCAGGAGGGAAATAGATATTGATGAAAGAACCTTGCATATGTGTAATTACAAATGGTGGAAGATGCTATGAAGGAAAAGCTGTGGTTGCCTTGAGAATCTGTAATGCGGAAACTGCCTCTGGGAGATCAGGGAGGTCTTCTCTAAGAAGGAGACAATTAATCGGAGATCCAAAGACAATAGAAAATAGGCAGGGAAAGAAGGTGAAGCAGAGAGAAAGAGCTGGCAAATGAAAGGAACTGTAAGTGCAAAGGTCCTGAGGTAGGAGCAATGGTACATAAAGAATGGGGCTTAAAATGATGATGTTGGAGAGGTAGCCAGGGGCCAGCCCTTGCGGACTGGGTTAGATATTTTAGACTTATTCCAAGAGCAGTGGGAAGCAAGTGTTTAAAGACATGTGATAACACAGCTTTGAAAGATCCTTTGGCTATGGTATGACAGAAGGATGGGAGCAGTAGTCAAAAAAGAAAGCTGAAAGACTAGTTCTGAGGTTGTGGCAGGTCCAAGAGGGTACAAGATCGAGTGTGGTGGTGGTGGAAGTGTGGACACGTGATCAGCCTTAAATCCTGTACCTACTAGGTCATTTGTCCAGTCACCACTTTTAAACATCCACCAGGAGTCTGCTGCTCTGCACACATCGCCCTGGGGAGCTAGAGCCAGGCTGGGCTCTGCCTTCAGGCAGTTCACGGTCTGTCTGGGAGGACAGGCTGGCAGCAGACCAGCCAGTGTGAAGTGCCAGGTGCTCTGGGAAAGTCAGCTGGCACGTGTCCAAGGTGCATGCCCAGAGGGAGAGTGGGCACCTGCAGCGGGTGCTTTCCTGCAAACGCTGTTTGAGCTCGTTTGAGCTCCGGGCAGAAAGAAGTCAGGGCTCTGGGCAAGGAATTCATTAATTCCTCCTCCCCGACCCCACCAGCATTTGCAGGACTCTTGGCCCCGGGAACCTCCGCTGTGCCCCATGGGTGCCTGTCTTCCAAGGTGCTTTTCTGGGGGTAGTGGCACCTGAAGGCGCGCGAAGGCCCTGGGGTCTCCCAGGTGTCTGGCAGCTGCGCCCACGAGGCCAGGTGAGGGCTTCTCACTCCCCTCTTCCTGCCTCTGAGTCACTGTCCTTGGAAGGGCAGTCCTTGGTAACCCTTCTTACTCAGGAGTCTCCACCCTTGGCCTCTCCCTGCCCTGGGGGAGGGAGTCATGGAGGAGCCCTGAGGTGTCTTAAAGAGCAAGACTGACCCCGCACCCACACCCCTAGTAGGGCCTGGGTCTCCCCCTAGGAGTGGGGGCTCCCTGAGAGCAGAGCTGTTTCTTTGTCTTAAACTGGGGCAAGGCCTTGAGGAGCTTCCTTCCCAGAGGCCTCTTGACAGTTAACTCCCCACTGCCCCATAAAGGCTCTGAAGGACCCTCGTGACGTATGGGGTGGTAAGTGGTGGGGCGGGTTTGTGGGGCTGCAGCTTCTTGTTGCCCATCTATCCTCCTAGTGCTAAGGACTGTCTGTGGTTCTAGCAGGGCTTGGACCTGGGCCGTGGGGGTTGTTCACAGGCTTCAAGGTGTTTCTCCACTCGTTTTGTTCATAAAGCCCCACGGACCACTTCCTGCTGTGGCTGGTGTTGGGGTCTGGATTTATGAAGATGCTGGGGACACTTAGAGCTCAGATCTCTGATCTTGATCTGGATTTCCCTCTGTCTCCTTTGCCTCAGGCTCCCTCCTCTGCCTTCTGTCTGGCCTCGGGGGTCTGTTTCACGTATCAGTCAACAGACCTGCACCAGAAAGGGAAGAAGTTTGGAGGGAAAAGATACTCTGTTGACCGGCTCTCAGGGCAGCCCCACCATTGATTCTCAGGATGGAGGGCCCAGGATCATCCAATCCAGCCCCCTGCTTTCCTTCCAGGAAAGAGTTTCCAAAGTGAGCTGTGAGCTGAGCAGCCTCTAATCCTTGCTGGGGTCTCACTACCTTTGGGGGTCCACCCAAACCCTCAGAACACAGGGTGGGGTGCCTGGAGAAATAGGACACCTGCTTCCCCCAGCACTCTTGGTCTGGATGAAGTATCATGGTGATGTGGGAGATAAACAGGCCCCGGGCTGAGCAGCTGCAACTGGTTTGCTAACACAAGATACCAGCAGGAGCCCTGGGCCCTGATTAGGTGAAAGTTCAGTCTGACATTTGCAGAAGAGGTCCTCAGTCTGCAGAAGGGATCAAATGAGGGAGGAGTCACCAGCCCATAATATATCATACCAACCTCCCAGAAACCTTCACGCTGGAATTCATTTTGGCCGAGAGATGCACGCGCACATCAGAAAGGACACTGAGTCAGAACAAATATGGGCACAATTGAGACGACTGGCCAGAGACAGAAAACTGCCCCATATAAGCAACTTAAGCCCCCATTGTGAGTAACTCACTCTGAGTTTTTGTCCATACGCTCATCCACATGTACTTTCCTACTGATAAATGCTGTCCGCTCATTTCATGATCTCGGTCTCTTTGCTGAATTCTTTCTTCAAAGACAATAAGGACTGAAGTCTTGCTTCCAGGCATACCACAGTGGAGCTAGAGGACTTAAAAAAAGGCAGTGGACTTTAACAGCTGTGCAGAGGTGACAAGAGAAGATGTAGGCAGTTAATCGCTAATATGCATGTTCAGTGGCAGCTCTGTGACAACCTAGAGGGGTGGAATGGGGTGGGAGATGGGAGGGAGCTTCAAGAGGGAGGGACATATGTATATATGTGTGGCTGATCCATATACTTGAGTCTGATTCATGTTGATGTATAGCAGAAACCAACACAATATTGTAAAGCAGTTATCCTCCAATTAAAAAAAAAAAAATAGAACCAGGAGATTGATCCTTCTTGGGCTCCAATGTGCAGATGAAGCAACATCCTCTTGGAATCCAGGGAAGCTCAAGGGGCTGTAGGAAGGTCAGAGAGCACAGGGGAGGCCCGTTTCTTTGAGGACCTCAGACGTATCCCCCACAAAATCCCTTCTAGAAGGACTGAGGGGAAAACTCTTGGTAGTAGCATCTGAATTGGGCAGGGTAGAATCAAGGTGGGTAAATGAGAGAGGAGGTTGGAGAAAATTCAGATACTAAGTGGAGAGAGGTGTTCAGGAGAGGTGGCCTCAAGGAGAAGCCATGATTCCTATACTACTGAGGTCAAGAGCTACTGAATCTGAGCAGAGAGGTGAACAAACTCCCTTGGCCCATGCCCACCCCCCACCTAGGAACTTTCCGAATGGAGAGGGAAATTCTGATTTAAACACATAAGAGGAAAGGCTTGCAAACAAACCCTGTCCACAAGTATTCCTAAGAAAGCAGGTAGGGGCTTCCCTGGTGATCTAGTGGTTAAGAAGCTGCCTGTCAATGCAGGGAACACTCATTCGATTCCTGGTCCGGGAAGATCCCACATGCTGTGGAGCAACTAAGCCCCTTCACCACAACTACTGAAGCCCACCTGCTTAAAGCCCATGCTCCCCAACAAGAGAAGCCACCACATCAAAGAACAGCCTCCACACCCTGCAACTAGAGAAAGCTCGAGTGTTATGATGAAGACTCAGCACAGTCAAAAATAAAATACGAATGAATAAATATATTTATAAATAAATCAATGCAGTGATCATGTATGGATGTGACAACTGGACTGTAAAGAAGGCAGAGTGCTGAAGAAATGATGCTGTTGGACTGTGGTGCTGGTGAAGACTTGAGAGTCCTTTGGACAACACGGATATCAAACTAGTCACTTTTAAAGGGAATCAACCCTGAATACTTATTGGAAGGACTGATGCTGAAGCTGAAGCTCCAATACTTTGGCCACCTGATGCGAAGAGCCAACTCACTGGAAAAGACCCTGATCCTGGGAAAGATTGAGGGCAGGAGAAGAAGGGAGTGACAGAGGATGAGATGGTTGGATGGTGTCACTTATTCAATGAACATGAACTTGGGCAAACTCTGGGAGATAATGAAGGACAGGGAAACCTGGTGTGCTATAGTCCATGGGGTCACAAAGAGTCTGCCCTGGGTGTTGGCTTCTGGCAAAGCAGGAAGAGGTCCCTGATGTCCCCTTGCCCAGCGTTCATGCTCTCATGCCAGTGAGGTTATCACCCACATTCCTTCATTCGTGGAGCTTGGGAAACAGTTGGCAAGACAAGCTCCCTGGGTCCACCCTGAGGAGTCTTCGTCTTGAGTCATTTGGTGGCCCCAGAAGAAGAGGGAGATGCCAAAGGCCTTCTGAGGCCCCATTTCTGGGTGGGTTGGGGCATGTGGGGTGCTTGTGGCTCAGCTGGTAATGATTCCGCCTGCAATGCGGGAGACCTGGGTTCGATCCCTGGGTTGGGAAGATCCCCTGAAGAAGGGAAAGGCTACCCATTCCGGTATTCTGGCCTGGAGAATTCCATGGACTGTATGACCCATGGGGCTGCAGAGAGTCGGACACGACTGAGCGACTTTCACTTGGGGGACGTGGGAGTGGGGTGTAGATGTGTCTGCCCCTCCCCAGCAGCTAGGGTGGCTGCGCGGCGTTGTGGGAGTCAGGTCTGGGTGTCAGCCTGGTGGTGAAACTTCTTTGGGTCTCTGTTTTCTTGCCTGTGCCACACCAGCCTGATATTGTCAGGGACAGAAGACGCCCATGGGTGAATTATGCTCTTGGCCTGGCCCCCAAGAGCCCCTCGGCCCACCCTACTCCTGTGTATTTCCTCACAGTGTCCTCACAGTTCTCCCTGAGTCTCCGGGGGTGAGCGGCTCCTCGCGGAATGTCCTCCCACGCTGGGAGCTGTGGGCTGTGAACCACGGCTGAGGGGAACTCCCTGTGGTCACCTCACCGACTCTCCAGATGCACAGACACAAACACATACGTATCCTGAGGTACTGAAGAGAAGTTTGCCTCACCCTGGAGATTTTTTCCACGAAGCCATGAGTCACCCGGCTCCTTCCCTCTGGGCACCCACGAATTGATATTTGTCTTTTCAGCGACCACTTCTCCCTTCGCCCAGACGCCGGAAGGCGTGGTTTCAAATCCCTATTCCCCCATGGATCCAGGGCCTGCTGTTGGGTGTGTGTTACTTGTAAACTCAGTTTTTTCATCTGTAGAGTAAGGACCATCTGTCAATCAATATCTAGATGGCAGGATGGAAATTATTAGTGTATGAGTATTCTTTCCCAGGGCTTCCCTGTTGGCTCAGTGGTAAAGAATCTGCCTGCAATACAGGAGTCTCAGGAGACACAGGTTCGGTCCCTGGGTTGGGAAGATCCCCTGGAGAAGGGCCTAGCAACCCACTCCAGTATTCTTGCCTAGAGAATCCCATGGACAGAGGAGCCTATGGTCCATGTGATTGCAAAGAGTCAAACACAACTGAAGCGACTTAGCACCCAAGCACACATTCTTTCCTGGGCATTCCCTTCCCTGTGCGCACTGGAGGGAAATTCTGCTTTATCTTCTTGATTTCTTTGCCTTCTCTCGACCTCTAAGGAGGCGTCTGATTTGTCAGAATAATCCTTAGACAAATGTGGTATAGAGTCGGGAAGACAGAGAGAAAGAAACAGCAGGAGCAAGACGAAGAGAGGAGGGAGGTTTGGGAGCAGCTGCAATGTGTGAGGGGAAAGAGGGTGGGAGCAAGGAGACCCAAGAAACATCGCTGTGATCTGTGAAGCCCTTTCGTTCAGGTTCAGCAATTCAAGTAAACAAACCTAGTTATTTCAAAATTATCATTTTTCAGTTGCCATCCCTGATAATAACGCAGTTTTGAGACTGCACCACTTGGATGATGACCAAGCACACGATGTTGTTGTTCCTGTTCAGTCGCTAAGTCGTGTCTGACTCTTTGCGACTGCATGGACTGCGGCACGCCAGGCTTTCTTGTTCTTTGATATCTCCTCGAGATAGCAGTTTGAGTTGATAGCAGTTTGCTCAAACTCGTGTCCTTTGAGTCAATGATGCCATCCAGCCATCTCATCCTCTGTCACCCCCTTCTCTTCCTGCCTTCACGCTTTCCCAGCATCAGGGTTTTTTTTCCAATGAATTGACTCTTTGCATCAGGTGGCCAAAGTATTGGAGCTTCAGCTTCAGCATCAGTCCTTCCAAAGAATATTCAGGATTGATTCTCTGGTTTCATCTCCTTGTTATCCGAAGGACTCTCAAGAGTCTTCTCCAGCACCGCAGTTTGAAAACATTGATACATATGTCGAATGCTTGGCACATAGTAGGTGCCATGGCTGGGGCTGTATCTACTTAACTCTGGATGATGCTGGTGTACACCTGCACAGTCCCCCACTCTGGACCGGATGTTTCCTGAGTATGGCGGTGACCACATTAGCTGGAGAGCGACTTGAAAGCTGAGACTATACTGTGTCTCCCTATCCTGTTTCCCATTAGACTGGGGGCTCCTGGAGGACAGGGACTTTACATTGTTTGTGACACCAGTGACACCCAATATGGGTGGTCTATGGGAGGCCCCAGAACAGGGTCCTTCATACAGACTGTTATATCTCTATTTCGCTTGATTCCTGGCCTAACCCTACCTGGGTCAGAGATGAAGACAGAGGGAGGAAGGGGGGAGAGTTCAGGGCCCCAAATGTTTTCTTCTGTCATCTGCTGCCCAAGAAGGCAGAGGAGAATAACAGAGAAGGCATCCTGCCTCGCCCAGCCCCAGAGCTAAATGTGTCATTCTGGAAGATGAAAAATCCTATCCCCACCCAGTGGGTTCCCGTAAATCCAGGTGAGCTCTGTCTGGTCCTCCTGACTCTGTCTCATGGGGTGGGGAAAGGGCTGAGCCAAACCAAAGTTCTGTCTCCCGGCGTTGAATGTGTTTACTTGTGTTTGGCAAAGTGGCAGGACTGGGGGTGGAGGTCATAATGACAACAGCTCAGAAACTCCTACAGGAAAGGAACAAGGTATTTACGTTGCGTACAAGTTAGAATCTGTCCATATGGGTCATGGTTTGGTTTTTGTGTCTCAGCCTGGCGGTTGTTTCAGGCTGTCCCTAATTCAGGTTAGTTAGTTGCCATTCAATTAGATTCCAGCATTTACTGAGTGTCAGCTGCCACAGTGGGTGCCAGGGGGAATCTTAGGAACAAGAGCAGGATGCTGCCTTTGGGGACTCTTTCCCCAGCAGAGGGACAGATGTGCGCACAGCTCTCTTGGTTGCAGAGAGATTAGAGGTGTGAACAAGTGCTACGGTTGGCAGGGGCACAGAAGACAGAACAGTGAGCCTTCTGGAGCAGGGGGAAGACTTTGTAAATGTGGGAATGTCTGATCTGAACATTGAAGGCTGAGCTCAAAGATATAGAGAAGGAGGGAGGTGGACGTGTCGTAGAATGACGTGCAGCATGGTGAGAAGTTCAGTATGAAGTGGGGAAAAGAAACAGTCTTTAGCATTTAGTGACACCTACTAATCACCAAGTTCTGTGCCAAGTACTCTTCATGTATACGTCTCATTTAATTCTCCCAGTAATCTAAGGAGGTAAGTGCGATTGAGCAAAGTAATGTTTGGAGAGGACCAATGGTTGAGTCAGGGTCAGTATCAAGTTTATCTGAATCCCAATTCCATGCTGCTTTTACTAGGCCAGTGGTTTCTTGAGTATCTTCTATGAAATGTTTAGGATTCTGGGAGGTGCTTTAGGGACACGTCTGATTTTCGTTTCACATTTAAAATATATTTTAATCAACACATGCTCAAATGTGTTATGTAATAAAAAAAAAAGTTTTCCTTGCCTCTCTGTGCATATTTTTGAATTTCTTGTAAATGTGTCAAGGCTTAGAAAGACTTTGCATTCTTCTCAGTAAAATTGTAAAAATTTAAAACTGTAAAAGAGAACCCAGGCCCATGCCCATCATTTATGAGCCCAGATTACTAGGCAGGTGGGGCTTTTAGCTTGTGATGGCCAGCCAAATGCACATGGACTTATCTCCTCCTCCTCCTCCAGAAATGTCTGAGAAATAAATAATACACATATAAATCTTCCCAAAGAAGAGAGTTGGGAGAAAATTGTCTGTGGACAAGGGAAGTCTCCACATATTTATAGAGGAGTGGTTTGATGGAAGAGTCGTGACTGAGGAGGCAGGATGGAAGATGCTGTAGGCTGGATGCACATGGCAGGATCTGCAGCCCAGATGGGCGCTGACCCTTTCATGGAAGACTGAAGAAGTTTGAGACATGAATATGTGGGGTGCAGTGGAGGGTGAGAAGAGGATATACAGCTGAAATTGGGGGTCTAATTGAAAGTCTATAAATGAGACAATAAACTCTGACTCTTGTATGCAGAGTGCATAGCTCTGCCCTGCCCCTCCCCTATACCGCTCCTTCCCAGTAAAATAGAGGGTCTTCTTTAAAGACACAAAAATGTCTGAGGAAGACTAGGATAGCTGGTTTTAAGATGATATCCTAGAGTAAAGCACATTGCAGGCTGACATTTAGAAGTCCCCAGACATAAAGACCAACTCACTTTGAAACAAAGCCTGCCATTCAGCTCCTCTTATCTAGATACACAAAGCTTCCTGGAAACTTTTCTACTGCTTCATTCTTAACTATGAATGGGCAACCGTAAGCCAGAAGCTATTTGAGGAAACCTGAAATATGAAGTAGAAAGAGCTAAGATAAATAAACTGAAAAAAGAGATCTCCAAGGAAACAGAAACAATATATAGGTAGAAGAGAGCTTAACAAGAGAATCCAAGAAGACACTATATCTATGAAACATGAGCAGTGCTATGAAAAAGGAACAATTAGAGAACAAAAAAAGTTCCTGATATAAAAAATGTAACCTAAGTTCAGTGGAAAGATGGAAAGTCATTGTCAAGATAACCTGTCAGAAAACAAAGCAAGAGGGAAAGAAATAGAATTATTTTTAGAGGAAAGAGGCAAAAAATGAGGGAAGTCCAGGTTTGATTAATAAGTATTTTAGGGAGAAGGGAGAAAGTAGGAGATAATATTCCAATAAATAATTGAATAGAACTTCCCAGACCAAAAAGACTTAAAGCTTCCAGACTTAGAGAGCATAATGAACATGCAAGAGTTTGACATTTCAAAATACATAGGAACATGGGAAGATGTTTACTAAAAGTTTTCAGAGAGAGAGAAAAGAAGACACCTACAAAGCCATGAAAATCAGAAAGGCATCTGATTTTTCATGAGCAGTGCTGGATGCTAAAACACAGTGGAATAGAATAATATCTTCAAAACTCGGAGGGAAAATGACTTTCAGTTTAGAATTCAATATCCAGTTAAATTGTCCATCAGGTACCAAGGCAGATCAAAAACATTTGTAGACACACAAAGACTAAAAGAACTTATTTCCTATATACTTTTTCTTAATAAGTCATTTGAGGATATACTTCAATAAAACAAGGGAGAAACCTAGATGGGGAAAATATGAGGTTTTTGTCACTTGCAAGTTAGCTTGGTATGCAATTTTAGTTAGTTAGTTAATGAATGTATTTATAGTGTGTTTTTTCTCTTTGTTAAGTTTAGGTATCAAGGTTATACTAACTGTGTAAAATGAACTAAATTTTCTATCATTTTATGCTCTGAAAATAATTGCACAGGGACTACTCTCTTTCTTGAATGTTTGCCAAAAGCTAAAAGTGAAACACACACAAACACACACACACCCCCATTTAGATCTTATTAAAAAAGCAATTCTTTGACAATATTTTCTATATTGTCTTTCATCATTATTTCATAACCTTTGTTCTGCCATCCAATATTCATTCTTATCCTCCCTTTATTTGAAAGAATGCAATTTTGTCAAGTTATAAATTAAATGCAAAGAAATTAATTTAAAAAAAAAAGAAACTAAATGCAAAGGCCCCCCCTTCCAGAGAAGTGGGACAAGTGATACAGTTCCCACCAATAAAATGAAAACATAGGTGCTGTGAAAAGAGTTTCCAGAAAAGCTATTATTTTCCTGATTAAAGGGACAGATTTAGCTGTCTCTTTGCCCTTATCCTTTCTTCCCGCCTAGGATGTGGGTAGGATGCCTAGAGATGGATGGAGAAGAAATCCTGCAAGCCTGAGGGCAAAAACTACTTTGTAAAGATGGTGCAGTGGAAACACAGAAGGAGCCCTGGTCCTGGATGGCATCCAGAGCTTCACACAGACCCAGGACTGCCTGTCTCCTATATCCTGTTGATTAAGAAAAATTTATCCTTTATTAGTTTAAGTTACCAATTGTTTAATTTCCTGTTTTGTTTGTTTATTCAGCAAATTCACCTTCAAATCATACAAGCTTTAACCTCAGAGTGCTTCCTGGAACACAGAAGTTTTTAGATTTTATGAAAAGGTATTGAGTAAATTGAAGGCTGTCATGAAGGGGGACAATTTTCTCTTCTCCCTATTCTCCATCAGCCCATAAAACAGGAACTGACATCCTCTTGGAAGTACTGGGAAGACACTTTTAAATTTTCTTGGCAGCCCCTTCCTGTTGCTCACTGGGAGGGGAGGACTGACCTCTTGATTTGGCGGGGTTGGGGAAAGGTATCAAGTGTGCCTTGCTCAGCCCGTTCCTGGCTCTCTCTCTGGGACTGATTGAACTACAAGCAGCGTGTGCTCTCTGCTCCTGCCTTCTCCAGGCAGTGAGTACCAGGGCAGTCCCAACTTGCCTGAGAAGACTTCAATAGTCCAGCTGCTGTGCTGTGAGTGGGTGGGTAAGGTCACATCAGGAGAGAAGGAAAGGAAGCCCATTTGGGCCTTGGGTCTCAGCCACATCCTCCAACCCATCTGGACCAGCAATAAAGCTGACATTTTAATCCCTACTTGTCTCCTGTGACTATTTCTCAATTGGATCAGAACTTGGAGAAGTGAGGGGTGTGATTTACTAGCACCCACAAACCTCAACATCTGTTGACTTTTTCGCCCTAGTCGGAAAAGGCACAATTTGATGAAAACAATGGTTCACAATTCTGGTTATTATTAGACTGTACTTCTGTATGCTTAATTGGTTATATGTCTTTTCATCTCACTATAAAATATATGCATGTGCATGCTAAGTTGCTTTAGTCATGTCTGACTCTGTCACCCTATGAACTGTAGCCTGCCAAGACCCTCTGTCCATGGGATCTCCAGGCAAGAATACTGGAGTGAGTTGCCATGCCCTCCTCCAGCATAAAGATGTATACCATGCTATTATTGTTTTTTTTAAGGTAAGAATCTGGATTGGGAGTGATAAGGCTCTTCTGGGCTTCACTATCACTTCTGGGCTTCCCTGGTGGCTCAGATGGTAAAGAATCCGCCTGCAGTGCAGGAGTCCTGGGTTCGATCCCTGGGTTGGGAAGATCCCCTGGAGGAGGGCATGGCAACCCCCTCCACTATTCTTGCCTGGAGAATCCCGATGGACAGAGGAGCCTGGTGGGCTACAGTCCATGGGGTTGCAAAGAGTTGGACACAACTGAGTGAATAAGCAGAGCACAACTAGGTCTGTGGCTTGACTTTTCTGGGCTTCAGTTTTATCAGTTATAAAATGAGTGGGTTAGATTGGATGATAGATAGGAGCCAATTCAAGGTTTGATATTCTTTCATGCATTCAACACACTTTTACTGAGTAGCTAGTATATGTTGAGTGCTTATCTGAAGGCTGGTTATACAATGTTGGACAAAATAAATATGGCCCCACCATCTCCAAGTTCAGAATCCAATAGGACAGACAGATGTTAAGTAAACACATGTAAATGTAAAAGCAAACAAACAAAAAAACACATGTAAATGTATAATTACAAGTTCAATAAAATTTTAATAAATGAGTGATTGGATTGTGTACAACTTTCCTGCTAGTTCACACTTACCCATACTCAGAAAGCCTGGCTGGTTGGTCCAACAGCCATCGGCTCATGGTGGTACCACTGCTTACGCAGCTGTGACAGGAGCCACAGTGCTCAGGAAGGCATAACAAAGAAGCTTCCAAAAAGGGTTGGTCTTTAGGATTAAAAGAAGTGAAACATCTTTTAAAAGCCACAAATTAATAAGATGCTTGTTACAAAACTTCAAGCAATACAGAAAAAATAAAAAATATTTCCCTTTGTCCTTCCAAGGTCACTTGGAAACAGAAACAAATGGACATCTTTCTGGTGAGCTACATACGTAATTGTAGGCTCTAGGAGGGCATGGATGGGACCTGCCTTAGTCACTGCTGTATCCCTGGCGGGAGTTTATTTGTTGACTGAATAAACGAAAAGTAAAAACTATTCATAATGGCTTATGCATACATTTTGTTTTTAAGGTCAAAAAGGGGATCATGCTGTGTGTGTTTTTCTTACATCTTGCTTTCTTTTTTTTTTAAATTAAAGATCCATAATGAACATTCTTCCATAACTCATTCTTAATTCATTCATTTCCCTAGGTGTGTTGGAGCCCTGATCCCTGATATCTGTGGTTGTGACCTTATTTGGAAATAGGATCTTTGCAATTAACGAGTTCAGATGAAGTCATACTTCATTAGGGTGGGTCCTCATCCAATAGGACTGGTGTTCTTACAGAAAGATAAGAGCAGATACACAGGGAAGATGCCATGTGATGAAAGAGGCAGAGACTGTTGTGAGGCAGCCACAAGCCAAGGAACACCAAGGATTGATGGCCACCACAGGAAACATAAGAGATGTGGGTTAAATCCTTTGGGGGTCAGGAAGATCCCCTGGAGGAGGGCATCGTAACCCACTCCAGTATTCTTGTCTGGAGCCTTCCATGGACAGAGGAGCCCGGTAGCTTACAGTCCATAGATTCGCAAAGAGTCAGACATGACTGAAGGGACTTAGCATGCACTGGAAACAAGGAAGATGTAAGGGAGGATTCTACTCAGAGTCTCAGAGGAAGCTTGGCCTTGCTGACACCTTGACTTTGGACTTATAGCCTCCAGAATTGTGAGACAATGAATTTATTATTTTAAGCCACCCAATTTGTGGTATTTGTTACAGCAACCCTAGGAGACTAATACAGTCCCCTGGAAGGATATTTAGGTTGCATCCAGAGTTGAACTCTTACAATAATGATTGACTGCTGTCATTTTCTTAGAACATGGCAGGGGCCTGGCCTGTTTGGAGCCCTAGGATTTGTTCTTTTCTCCAGAAATCCCTTGGAACAACCAAGGACTCCAATCTCAGTGCCTCAGACCCTATTTACAACTTGGCAGAGTTGCCAGGTAGAATAAATATGTCTCCCACAAATTATCTGTTGTTCACCTGATATTCAAATTTAATAGGCATCTACATGTTTATCTGCTAACTCTGGCAACCCTAAATCTCGTGCTCCCAGTTGTAATCCTTAACAGTGGGGCTGTGGGCAACCCACACAGCACCCGCAGGAGCTCCAAGGATCCTGGATTTCTGCAGGAGCTCTGGAAGAAGTCTCCTGGTCCTGGACTGTGATTCTCCCCTAGCATCCTGATGTTCTCAGTGGAACCTAGATGTTTTGAAGTGCCTGCTTTCCCCAGAACCAGGCTGAGCCCCCCGCCTGCCCACATTAGAAGCAACTTGCTCATTGACTCCACGCCCCGTTTAGCTCCGACAAGACAGATGTGTATCTGGTCTTCAGGGAACCCTCTAACCCGTTCCAGGTTTGCTGAGTGAAACTGGAGGAGGAAAGCTCTGTGAGAGCTCATGACCGGGGTGGGCAAGTCCCCCCAAAGTGCACTGTTTAAAAAATCCTGCAGGGCTTGTTGTATTGGGTTGGCCAAAAAGTTCGTCCAGGTGTTTTTCAAACATATTACAAAAAACCCAAATGAACTTTTTGGCCAACCCAATAATGACTATCCCTGGTCTGAATCTGAAATCTCCAGGGAGGGAAAGTGGCCTAGTCTGGAGGCTCAGGCAAGGCCCCTGCAAGGAGGTATGTCCAAGTTGAGGCTGAAGGCTCAGTAAAGAGTAAGGCTGGTGAAGTTTGGGGGGCAGGCTGGGGATATTGGAGAGGAAAGAGCCCAAGTGAATACAATGAGGAGGGAGAGAATCTGGCCTGAGAGCAGAGACAAGGCTGGTGTGCTTGAAAAGAAAAGAGTGATTTGAGTCCGAGGTAGTAGATGAGCCACATTTGGCCAAACCTTGTAGGGCTGGTTAAGGAAAAAAAAAAAAAATGAGAACAAAAACAAAAAAGGTTATGAGAATGAAAAATAAAAGCCCTGTGAATGCCCTCAGGGCAGCGACCATTGCCACCTTTTTCAAAGGTGGAGCCCTGGCGGCCGCCCTCCTCTGACACTTTGCTTCCAGAAGTGCCTTGTTGCTCCTCTCCTCCTACAGCTGCCCCCGCCCCACCAAGGTGGGAGTGTGGGCTGGACTGGGGGGCTTTCTGCTAGGTCTGATGCCGTGAACGTTGGTTCCTTGCAAGTAGGGGATGGGCAGACTGTGGCTGGTGAGAAATGGGTGTGGGAGTTTGCTGACAGATTTAGAAAATATTCAGATTAGACAAGGAATGTTTGAAAATACTGTTTTTGTTATTGAGAAGATACTGTAAATGTTCAAGTATGTGGTAGGCATACCACATGTCCTGTAGGGTCCCCTCCCTCTGAGTGTGGGCTGGACCCATATACTTGCTACTAATGAATAGAATATGGCAAAAATGAGAGGATATTACTCTTTTTTAAAAAAACGCTTTGGCACACCCCATGGCATGTGGGATCTCGGTTCCCGAACCAGTGACCGAACCCGTGTCCTCTGCATTGGAAGCATGGAGTCTTAACCACTGGACCAGGCCCCTGAAGACTCTGACTTCCATCTTGCTCGTGCTCACTCTCCATGTCTCGTCTCTCTCATTTGCTCTGACAAAGCCAGCTGCTACGATGGTGTTGCTCAGCGGAGAGACCCACGTGCCAAGGAGCTGAGGGCGGCTTCCAGCCACCAGCCAGCCAGGAAATTGAGTCCTTCAGTCCAACAGCCCACGAGGAACTGGATCCTGCCAATGGCCACGTGAGTGAGCTTGGAAGCGGACCCTCCCCAGTGAAGCCTTGAGATGATTACAACCCTGGACAACACCTTGACTACCACCTACGAGGGACCCCAAAATAAGGCTTCAGCTAAGCTGTACCTGGATTCATGACCTTCAGCTTCATGATAACTTTCAGCAATAGGTAATGAGCCCTGAGTTTAATTTGGAAAAGGCCAGCCATATCTGTCACCATCCTAATACATATATTCACATAAGTTGACATAGTGACGGGCACTTTAATTTTGAAGTTTCCTTTTATCTTCATCAACGTCGGGAAGATATCTTTGAGTCCACCGACAATATCTCTATCTGTTAGGGCTCAGTCAGGAAACAAAAACTCCATCAGTTATCTTTACAGAGTTAATATGAAGAATTGTATCACAGTATGGTGTGAAATGTGCAAGTCACTAATAACCAATCCTGAAAATTGCTCTCAGAAATTGTCAGCAGCTGGGACCTTGGAAACTCCAAAGCCAAAGATTGTTTTGTTTGATACTGTTGTTATATTTCAGCTTCTCTTTCCCACGTCATTGGGGGCAGTGGAGGCTAAGAATCTATTTCTAACAGGAACAGATCTCTCTCTCTCTCCCTGTCTGATAAGCAAGCTTCGTTGAGTGAGTGTGTCCGGGGGGGGGGAGCGTGGTGGTGACGCATTGTATAGTAAAAGCATTTTTCCCGTTCCCGTCACAGTCTTAACAGCTGCGGTTTTCCAGCTTGATTGCCCATTGTGTGGACGTCCCAGTTTACTAAACCACTTCCCCAGTCTGGTTCCCAGTTTTTGACCTTTAAAGAAAGGCTCCAGTGCACGGATTTATGCAGATAATACTTGGCTTCCGTTTGAATTATTTCCTTGGAATAAATTCCCAGGCATGAGATGATTGGGTTCCAGCGGGGAAAAACGGCTTTGTGAGTGTTGCTAGGAATTGCTTTATTGCTTTCCGAGGCGTTATGCCAGCTCAACATCAACGATTTACAGTGTATGAGCGGGTAGCTTCAGGACCATAAGTTACGCTTGCCTATGAAATCAGCTTCCAGGCCCTTCAGAAACTTCCAGAAAGAGCTCTGAGACAGGAGCCCTGGGTTAGAAGTACGGGGTCTGAAGTCCTGGGTTAAAAGGAGGGGGTCTGAAGGCCCAGCTGACACCCAGGGAGCTGAATGAACAGTTGGCAGAGTCAGTGATGAACCATAGGTCCTGAGTTCCAGTTCTGATTCTGTTACTTAATCTTTCTGAGTCATTTGTTTTATCATCTATGAAACAAAAACTATAGTAATACGGCACCTTGCAGAGGTGCGATGCGGATGAAATGAGTTATTACATGTTAATAATGTTGGAGAAGACTCTTGAGAGTCCCTTGGACTGCAAGGAGATCCAACCAGTCCATCCTAAAGGAGATCAGTCCTGGGTGTTCATTGGAAGGGACTGATGCTGAAGCTGAAATTCCAGTACTTTAGCCACCTCTGCGAAGAGCTGACTCATTGGAAAAGACCCTGATACTGGGAAAGATTGAGGGCAGGAGGAGAAGGGGACGACAGAGGATGAGATGGTTGGATGGCATCACCGACACAATGGACATGGATTTGGGTGAACTCCGGGAGTTGGTGATGGACAGGGAGGCCTGGCGTGCTGTGGTTCATGGGGTCACAAAGAGTCAGACACAACTGAGCGACTGAACTGAACTGAACTGAATAATGTTTGCACGTGGGACAGTGCAAACATGGATCAGAGAAACATTGAATAAATGTGAAGTGCAACCATAATCAGCATTTCTGTTATTGAACGACTGAGCTTCCATTTCCATCTCTCTGTCCTGCTACTCCAGTGGTTGACCATCTTTTCTTCTGGGCTCCTGCTCAAGACCCCAGGCAGCCTCCTCAGTTTTTCCTGCGGATCTTGTGGTCTCTCTGAGGCTAATTAAGTAGTAACTCTATCTCTGAGACATGGAGTCAATGGTCTCTGGATGCCCCCTTGTGGACAGCCAGCTTTCTTTTGCTCTCCCCTAGCCTAAAGGGAGGTTCTCCCAATGGCTCAAGTGGTCAAGAGTCCTCCTGCGGCTCAGGAGACACAGAAGTGGGTTCAATCCCTGGGTCAGGAAGATTCCCTGGAGGAGGAAATAGCAATCCACTCCAGTATTCTTGCCTGGAAAATCCCATGAACAGAGGAGCCTGATGGGCTCCAGTCCGTGGGGGTCACAAAGAATTGGAAACCACTGAGCACACACTCATAGCCTAAAGGGAAAATTGGTCCTTGTGAAGGACCAGGGGTGTGTGTGTGTCTTGGGGTTGAGAAGGCCTCTGTCTCTGCAGATAAAGCAGGAAATGGCATGCCATGCATCCTCCTTGCTGGCTAGGAAGGGGATGGGATCTGTGTGTCTCTATATACCTACACACATGGACGGGTTGGAGCTGCACATGCCAGTTTGGGTGTGTGTGCATGTGTGCATACACTTGTTGCCACTCTTCTTCTCACCGGGGTCTCACGGGGTTCCATTGAGACTATATGGTTTGAGAAATGAAAGCACTGAGGCTGTTATTATGCATAATAGCATGTATAATCAAGTGGTTTGTCCATGCGTTCATTTGGACTTTGAATTCCACAGACATTTATCAAGTGCCTACCATGTGCCAGGTCTCATGAGGTCTGCAGAGGCACCAGTGACAAAGGCAGAATTGTTTCCGCCCTCTCCCAGTCTAGTGGGTGAGTAAACCACCGTGGTGCAGGGGAGTGGTAGAGATGCCAAGGAAGGCTGCCGGGAGGAGGTGGTCCCTGAGACCTGTAACAGTGGGTGCTCTAGCTCCTTCCTGCTTTGAGGCAGAGGGCTTGGTCAAAGAGAACTGGTGGGGTTTTAGAAGTGCAGATTTTAATTCCAACTCACTGAGCAAGTCTGTTTCTTTGGGCCCCTTTCCTCCTGGATGAAGCCAGCAGGTTAGCCATGGCAGCTACAGTTTCTGTGGACTCTGTTTTCTGATCTTTTATTCCCTCAGCCTGAGGAATCCTCTTTCCTGCCACGCTTCTGTCAGACTCCACCCTCTTCCCTGCAGAAATGAAAACCAGACTGAGTGATGGAAGGCGGTGAAACACTGATGCACGCAGGACATGTGCATGCACACAATGCACGTGCTCCTCCACCCCCACCCCTCCCCTGACAAGGCAGAGGCGTGGGACAGGGGATGGGGGTGAGGGCTCAACAGACCTCACTCTTTCCACATGGGGTTACTTGGGCAGGTCCCATAGCTCCCCAGAGCCAATTCCTGATCAACAAAATGCCCGCCTGGTAGGGCTTCTGAAATGATCTGAGTGACATCTGTGACGTGCCCTCCATTCTCTGTGGGACCTTGCATGTTCAGAAGATGGGAGCTAAAAAGCAATCACATTTAAAATCATCTGGTGTGGGTGATGTTTGTCTCTGCAGGGGGGAAAGTGTGATCAGAACCCCACTTGGACTTTCCCAGTGACAATAATCAAGGGCCCAGTATCTGCTGTGTACCAAACTCACCATCGGTGGCTCTGCACTCTGGTTCTGGTTAGAATGCAGCTTATTAACTGGGGAACTATGACCAAGTTCTAAGCCTCATTTTTCTTATCTATAAAATGGGGACTTAACTGTAGCTCCCTTGTAGAAGTGCTGTGAGGATTACCTGAGACAATGACTGTGAAAGCATTTATTGTTCCTGGCATATAGTAAGTTCTCAGTAACTAATTGTCAGTGACTTACATTGGTCAGGATAGGTTAACTGGTGTAACAAATAGCCCAGAATGTGTAGAGTTAGATACAATAGAAATTTGTTTCTTGCTCCTGTAATGGTCTTAAGAAATGCCAGATTGGCAGAGGGCCTCATCCAGAAACCTTGCTGACAGCACTTCCCTTTTTAACATGTGGCTACCAGGATCATTTTGGCCATCGGCATCCAGGCAGTGGATGGGGAAGTGAGGTGGCCCCACTGAGAAGGTACACTAGCATCTTTACTGTCTCTTCCTCTCACATTTTGTTGGTGAAAATTCCTTGTACAGCCTTATGTTAATGCCATGAGGATTGGGAGAGAGATTCCCCTAGGAGGGAACCACTTCCCAGGATCAACTCTATACTACGGAAGGGGAAAAGGATTTGTGGATAAACAAAGACTTTTATTACTATTATTTTAACAAGACTATTTCTATCCAGGGCAGAGTGTAGTGAGCACTGGGTGGGTGGGAGCCTAGGGAAGAGGGCGATGTATTCTGACCTGGGAGCCAGGCAGTGCCTTCCGAGGGGACCTTGGAGGAGAGGCAGGTCACGCACAGGGTGAGGTGGAGAACACGGGGTGGGGTGGGGAAGGTCACTGTGGGCTGAGGGAATCACAGGGACACAGTCAAGAGGCGGGAAAGCCTCGGGAGGGGGAGAGCTGGAGGCGGGAAGGGGTGGAGAGGTGTTGGCAGGCTGTTAGGAAGGCCTGGGATGGTGAGATAAGGGGCGGAAATTCAGAGTAATGCGTGGTCTTTCTGCAGTGAAGTCCAGGGGAGTGGTGGTCATGGCGATAAAGGAGTGAGAGATGGGGGAGGTGGAGATGGGGAAAGAGAGAGAAAAGGGGTGGAGGACAAAAGTCTGGGATTCACAGAGGAGAGGCTGGAAGGAGCAGAGAAGGGAGAAGGGGTCTCCAGGGCCCCCGATTGTCTCCTGGCAGCCTCATTTCCCACCTGGACCCCAGCTCGTCACACACACACACACACACACACACATACACACACACACACCCACACGCCCCTGTCGGGGGAGGCTGGATCTCCTCTTTCTCCTTTCTTCTCCTTCCAGGAAGGAAGTGGCTCCAGATGCTGTGGGTGGGACATTCCTTTGCTTCGCACGCTGTTCCCAGATCTATCCTGATTCCTGGTGACAGAGCTGGCACCTCTAAGCAGCCCGGGAGAGGGGTGAGCCCTGCGCAAGAAAACCCTGCACCCCAGGAAGTCTGAATCTCACTTTGAGCCACCCCAGGCCTCTCTAGGTGCAAGGCCTGCTTCTGAGAGAGGCTCTGGTGATCAATTCCACCAGGTCTGCTAGGCCCCTGCCCAGAATCGGCACCGTGACAGATCCAACAAGGCAGGACTCTGCACTCAGGAGCTCATAACAGCCTGGGGGAGTGAGATGTCCTTCAGAAATCCCTGTGAAGGGGACTGGTTCACATTAAAAGGGTGCTTGGAGGATGTGACGTCTGTAATGGGCCACGCAGGAGGTATGGGATTCTGACAGGTGGCGATGATTGGGACGGGGCTTCAGGGGGAGGAAAGAGCATGTGCAGAGGCGGAGGGAGAGGGAAATTCAGGTCTCCTGGGGGAAACACAGATCAGTCCAGTTTTGGTGAAACAAGAGAACTGGCGGAAAGTCATGGGGGCACTGAGACTGTGGAGGTAATTGAGGAGGGCTTGTGTGGGAAGTATGCATTCGTTGAGCAGGTGCTAGACAGCTTTGGGAGGCTTTTGAGCAGAGGAAGGATAATAAGGTAGCTGCCGGCCTGTTCTTTATACCTTCCCAGCTGCCTCTGCCCTGTGGTGAGACCCTCCAGGCTTCAGGGCAGTGCAGGAGTCAGGCCTAGGGCAGCACAGACCACAGGCAAGTGGCTGGAGGACTTGGAAGCACAGAGACTGTGCTTCTGGTCTCCAAAATCAAGTCTCACTTTAATTAAAAAAAACTTTTTTTTTTTTTTTTTTTTTAGTTTTTAAAAAAGATCTTTTTCCCTTTTTTTTGATGAGGGCCATTTTAAAGTCTATTAAATTTCTTACAATATTGCTGTTTTATGTTTTGACTTTTTTTGGCCACAAGGCACGTGGAATCTTAGTTTCTTGACCAGAGGTCGAACTTGCACTTCCTGCATTGGAAGGTGAAACCTTAACCGCTGGCCCGCCTGGGGAAATCCTCAAGTCTCACTTTTAAAGGATGGAGGTCTTGGTATCAGGCCAGAGGGAGAGGGACCAGAGAGGCCTGGGCTTGCCTCTCAGCTTCAGTACCCTCACTGGCCGTGAGACTTTGTGTGCGTGGGTCAACCTCTCCGGGCCTCAGTTTCCTCAAAGAGACATGGAATCACAGCAACTGCTGCTCGTGGCAAAATGTGATGACATATTCAATAAATATTCGTTTCCTAAATATGGGGTTGGCATAGTTCAGGGGAGGGAGCATCAGCTATTCCAGGTTGCTGACACCTCAGCCTGGAGAGGCCGCCGCTGTCCCTTCTCATCCTATGTCCCCATGCCCTGGTTGGAGGGAGCCCTAGCCCCTTTCCAGGCCCAGCTGGATTCTCCCCCTGCCCCAGGTCTGTGCCGGCTGGAGCACCAGAGGCAGCTAGGCCTTGGAACGTGACAGTCCTAGCGGGAGTGACAGGCCAGAAATTAACATGAAGAGCCCAGGGAACCCTGGCCCCAGGCTAATGCTGGCTCAGTCACTGAGTTCAGAAAAGGGGCAGGAATCCAGGTCCCCAGCCTGTGCTCCATGGGCTGGCTTGACATCTTCCCTTTCCTTTTGTTAGCTTCAGGAGGAGAGATAGGAGGAAGAGAGCCTTCAGGATGAAGAGGGAGGTGTTACAGCCCCCACATCCTTCAGCTGGTCTTGAAGGAAGCTCAAACCAATTCACAGCCTCACCTCTCTGGACCTGGCCAGTGATGGAACATCTTGGTTCTAATCCTAGCTCAGCCAGTTAATAGCTGGGTGCCCTTGGGCACATTGTTAACCTCTTCCAGCCTCAGTTTCTTTGACTGTAAAATGGGAATAATAGCAGTACCAACTCACAGTGTTGTGAGACCTGAATGAGCTGCTGATTACACAGTTAGCATATGACCAACCCATGATGAATCCCTTAAATGTCAGTTTTCCTCCTCCCTCCCTCCCTCCCCTCCTCGTGGGAAATATGATGACTGCTTTAAAAGCAGTGCTCTGAGATGGGAGACCAATGAGTAGATGGAGGCAACGCCCCTCCTCACTGAACCCTCAGAATCCCAGGCCAGGAGACTGCATAAAACAGGAACCTGGTAGTTTCACCCACAGGTGCAGACATCTGTGGTGGGTGGAGACTTTCCCTGCATCCTTTGCCCTAGGCTGGAGTGGTGCCAGATGGAGCAGAGCGGGAGGGTTGGAAACTAACTGGACCAGTACTTTCTCCTTCCTAAGGCCGCTTCCTCTGTTAAAACTCAGACAGTCCAGATGTCCCATCCCACTCTTTGACAGCCAACTGAAGAAGAGCCAATAGCTAATTCGCACTAGGATGTTACAGCAATAAATGAATCAATGATATTCACACCCTAGGGGTGTTGATAGCAGTTAATGGCTTTCCGGTTCAGCCAAACTGCCTTCTTCCCAACACAGCTCCCCTCCCTGAAGCCGGCTGGGCCTCAGCTGGAGTGCAGATTGCCTGCAGGGATCAGAGGCCCAAAAGTGGACTCTAGTCTGGGGTCTGGAGGGCTTCCCTGGTGGCTCAGTTTGTTAAGAACCCACCTGCCAATGCAGGAGACACAAGAGACGTGGGTTCGATCCCTGTGTCAGGAACATCCCCTGGAGAAGGAAATGGCAACCTGCTTCAGCATTCTTGTCTGGAGAATCCCATGGACAGAGGAGCCGGGTGGGCTACAGTCCATGGGGTGCAAAGAGTGGGACATGACTGAGTGCACATACATGCACTCATGCATTGGTGTCTGGAAATCGGGCTAACCAAGGGACACAAGCCAACGGGCAGGCGAAACTGAAACCTTTGATTATCAGCTGCTAGAAAGCAGGTGAACCAAAAGTCCTTAAAAGTTTAGGTCAGGCCAGATGACAACCTGCCTGTAGTCTACTGCCCACCACTGTCCCTCAGTTGATTTATTTAAGTTTTTTGGCCACACCACACAGCGTGCAGGATCTTAGTTCCCTGACCAGGGATTGAACCCATGCCCCATACACTGGAAGCATGGAGTCAACCACTGGACCTCCCAGGAAGTCCAGAACATCCTTCTTTTTTTTTTTTCCCCTTTGGCAGTCCCTTGATTTAAAAAGGGCAAAGTCTGGAAGGTGGAAGAAGGTGGGGTGAGAGGCAGGAGAGAGCCTGTAGGTTCTCCACACCCAGGGTGGGGGTGTCTTTTCCTGCCCATCTTCCACAAGGACAGCTAGGACCCTCTGAGGTTACAACTACGTCAACCTCCTCTGACTCTCTCGGCTGGGAGAGGAAAGCAGCGGTGACTTGGGTGGGCTGGCTCTACCCTGTCCTGGGTTCTACAGCTCTGCAGGCAGAATGAAACTCCTAGGAGTCCCACGCCTGGGCTGAGGCACCAACTAGGGATGTTGTCAAAAGGTGGATATTGATTTAAAGGTCTGGGGCTTGAGCATCTGCATTTCTTTCTTATTTTTTACCTGGCAATTGTTACGAGTGTTAGTCGCTCAGTCATGTCTGACTCTTTGCAATCTCATGGACTATATATAGCCTGCCAGGCTTCTCTGTCCATGGAATTGTCCAGGCAAGAATATTGGAGTGGGTAGCCATGCCTTTCTCCAGGGGATCTTCCCCACCCAGGGATCCAACCAGAGTTCTTTGCATTGCAGATTATTTATCGTCTGTCTGAGCCACTACAGAAGTCCTTTAAAGTTGCTTTTATTTCTAATGGTTACAAACAGACATTATCAAACATAAAAGAAATCATGGAATGTAATTCTATGAGTCCTTGTTGGAATAAAAATATCTCGAAAACCAAAGCCAGCCAATTGAGAGACCAGTCAGACTAAGAATTCAGGAATGACAAAGCCAGTGTGGATAAAAGGTCCTGTGGGGAACACTGATTGTATTTAAATATAAATATAACATCTTGTAGATACAGGAGAGTCACTCAGCCAGTCTCCATTCTATCCTCCTTTGATAGTAGGCTTTCCCGGTGGCCCATATGGTAAAGAGTCTGCCTGCAATGCAGGGCACCTGGGTTCGATCCTCGGACTTGGAAGATCCCCTGGAGAAGGGCATGGCAACCCACTCCAGCACTCTTGGGTAGAGAATTCCTTGAACAGAGGAGCCTGGCGGGCTACAGTCCATGAGGTTGCAAAGAGTCGGACACGGCTGTGTGACTAACGCTTTCGCTTCGCTTTGATAGTATGTGAAAGCAGAGCCTTCCTTTCCCAGGTTCCGCTGGTTTAGGTTGTGTTATCGTGCCCGAGTCCTGTTCTCTCTGCCATCAGCCCTCCTTCTCCGCCTCCCCCAGAAATCTGGAGTTTTTTGCCGAGATGCTGCTGTGAGTGGTCAGAGCTTGTGGTTTCAGGTTAGGGAGAAGGACATCCAGTCTGTTTCCTCGCCATTATGGATGTAGGATGTGGTGTGCGGCTCTGAACCTGGTGGTTGTGATGGCAGTGGTTTCTGGTATCTGTGTCTGCCCCTGCCTGCAATTGACCATTCCAAGGTGCTGGGCCTCTGCATTTCTTATAAGCTCCCGGGTTCAGGGTCAGCAGCTTGAGTAGTGAGGGTGGATAACTGGGAGTGAGGGCTAAGGACACTTCAGGCCTTAGGCTTGTCCTGAAGGAGCTGGCCAGTGACCTCTGGTGTCCCTTTTGCTCTGATGCCGTGCATCTCTAAGACCACATGTTGGTGGGTGACCAACCCGTCCACTCAGCAGCTCCTTTGCATGCTGTTCCAGGCCCAGAGGAAGGCGGGTGTCTCTGAGGATGATTGATAGATCATAAGGACAGTTACCCATCCTTGAGAACTTACTCTGAGACCTCAATCGTTACGGGATGGCAGGATCTGGCCCCAAGATACTTTTGAGGCCCAGGGGACCCTGAGTATAGAGAAAGTACAGGGATTAGAGATATTTGTTCATATAGCAAACATGTCCACCCAGGACCTGAGAGATCCTTTGGGGAGAGGGGATGGAGCTCTTCCGAATCCCTTTGTGGGGTCCCAGCACAGAGCCAGAGCGGGGGGTGGGGGAGGTGGTGGTCTGCGGGGGCCTGGTCCACGACCCCACCCTGCTGGACCGTAGCTCCCCTCCGGAGGCTTCATAGAGACTCAGATGGCATTGAGGCACTGGCCCCTTGCTGAAGGGCTCCAGGAACTCAGGTCTCTGCCGCAGGTAAACACCTGGCTTTGGGACTGCAGGAAGCTCCTAGCATAGAAACTTCAGCCTCTCCCTCTCTCTCTCTCAGGGCTGGGTTCCTGTCAAGGAAACAGAGAAAGTTTCCACTGTGTGTGCCGCCCACGTGGAAGTACCCTATTATCTTTTCCCTTTTGCAGAAAATCAGGTCAGTGGTTTGAGTGCTGTCGCTCACCGCACGGCGCTGCCGGGAGGTGGCCCGAGCTGGCGTGGCCTTGGCAAGCGCACCCGGCCGAGGGCACGAGGGTGAGGGCTGAGCCACGGGGTCCTCGGAAAGCAGCTGTCAGCCCGAGGACGGGACATGGCTGGCCACATCCTGTTTCCCTCCCAGCGCTCCTCTCCCTGCACTCCTGCCACCGGCCGGGGCTGAGGCCTGCCTGGTGGACCCCACTGAGTAATCCTGAGTGTCCGGGATGTGGCCTGAGCATCCTGGCTTGTGGCTGGGGGCTCTGCGGGAAGGGGTGGGCAGTGGTGGGAGCCTGGGGTGAAACAAGGTGGGGTGGGACTCTCCCCACAGGTGATAATAACAATAATAACAAGGTCTCCGGGCGTTAAGCACTTTCACACCAAGTTTCCTCACCTTGCCCACAACACAGCCCTGGAAGGGGAGAGAGTGGGCGTTATTATTATTATGCCCCATTTGCTGACGAGGGTGTTTGGAGTGAGAGTGAGGTCAAGAGCCTAGTTCAAAGGCATCTAGACTCCAGCCCTTGCTCATTCTCCTCTTCCGGGGGCCCCCCGGGGCCCAGAGAGAACTTTCCCTGTTGCCCTTGCAGGTGGTAGGAGACGGCGCCATGGCCTCCAGGGGCCAGGAGTGCGAGCGGGCTCCGCTGAGTCCTTTGGCCCTGGGTGTCTCGGGGGCTGTGGCCAAGGCGCTGGCCCGGGGCGGCAGTCTTCTCAGGCCTCAACAGGGGAAGGACCTGCCTCCTCAGGATCCGAGCCTGAGTGGAATGGGGGCCAGAGAGCAGAATATTTTATGAGACAGGCAGCCTGTCCAGCCTCTTCTCGTCCAGTTCCCCACTGTCTCGTCCACCTGTCACCCCCACCCTCTCAGCACCCCGAGTCCCCCTCTCCGCTCAGTGTTCGTCTCTGCGGCTGTTTCCTCAGAGGCTCAGACAATAGAGGCTGATGATCCAACTGCTGCGAGCACAACCTCCCCTCCCCCTGCAGCTAGAAATCATCTGTTACCCATCGCCGGGGGCCCTGCCTGCCAGACTGAGACCTTTTTCTTCCCTCCCACTTCTTACTGGAAATGGGCCCCCGTCGGTGCCCCGCCACGCCCCAACCCCAGGCCTCCCTCAGGAAGATCAAGGACTAGTCTCTGGCTTTGCCTCCTCTCTGCAGCGGGGCGGTGGGTGGGGGCTGGTGCCCACGACCACTGGAGGCCCTTCTCGTGTGTGGGGGTCATCAGGGGGAGATTGTTGTGACCTCTTCGGGTCAGTTCAGTTGCCTGCTCTGGATACACCCTCGGAAGAGCAGCTTGCCACGAGGTTACGATAATGACGTTGCACAGGTCGTGCTGGAAATTACAGAGTGTCTGAGAGGGAAAACAAACGGGGGTTTCAGTTCCCATGGAAACGGCATCTATTTGCAGAGGAGCCCTCGAGTCAGAGCCGGACAGCTCTGACCGGGTGCCTGCGTGGGGCGGGGGTGGACGTTGGAAGGCAGGGTCATCTATTTACTGCCTGGGACTCCCCCAGGGCAGCAAGTCTGAAAGGGCACCCTTACCCTTGCTCCTGACTGGCACTCTTATAACAGGGCCCGTTGACCCCGGGCATGTCTCTGCAGTGCAGGGGTTTTTGGGCAGAGCGAAAACTTATGAGTCAAAGGTGTGGGAAGACCCTGAATTTGCTATTGATTCCACCAACATTTTTGACTTATTCTGTGCCAGGCACTGGCTAGGCCAGCCAATCAGGAGTTGGTAAGAACCTTCGAAGTGTGGTTGAAACCTCTTTTCCTGGAAGGAACTGTGGTCAGAAGTGAGCTCAGCCTGTCGGGTACCGGAGGCTATGGGAGTACACAGGTGTGGCAGTGACGCCCCCCCACGCCCTGTAGCCAAAGCAAGAGACTTCTGTTCTCATGTGTCAGGGGTGCTAAACTCCTACATCTCTGGGGGGAAAGTTACCCTTAAAAGGTCAAAGCAGGCACCCACGCCTTCAGAGATTATTCCAGTGATTGTCGTGGGAAGTGGCTCTCTCTACCCTCCCTAAAGACTGATGTCTATCTAATAGCAACGCATAACATACAGAATTTTAAATATACTTGTGTAGGCTATAAGATTAATTAATTAAATAGAAGTCTATTATATTTAAATTATTAATGACATCATTCCAGATGCTCCTATTCTGATTTTTTCTGCATTTGATAAAATATTCTCAGAGAAATGTTAATATGTCTCACTATGATTTTTTTTCTTTTTCCTTATATTTCTTCTGAATTTTTGCTTTATTTATTTATTTGAATTTTTGCTTTATTTATCTTTGTTCCTTTGTGATTAGGTGTCTAATGTTAGGTGTCTTTGTGGTTATGATGTCTATTCTTTGTGAATTGTACTTTTTGTCATTAAAATATTCATCTTTGTTTCATTTAAAATAAATAAACTAAAAAAAAAAAGACTGATGTCTAGGCTGGAGGTTTTCATGTCTGGTCACCACCAAGATGAGTCCCCTGTTGTGTGTGAATTTTCCAGTTAGAGATCATTAAGTGAACCAATACAAAGAAAGTTTGTATTTTCTTATCACTTTGTGGTCACAGAGAGCTCTTCCATCCTCCTGATCCCATGGAGTGGAATTCTCCCAACAGCTCTAGGAAAGTTGTTAGGACAATATTATGCCTATTTTCAGATGGGGGAAACTAAGGCTTGGAAGCAGAGAGTACTTGTTGAGGTGACAGAGAAGGAAAAAGGTGAAGCTGGTATGGGAATCTCAGGCCAAATGATCTGCTTTGTTCCCTCCTCCTGTCCGGGGGACCTCTGATGACCAAGCCCCCGCCCTGGCTGGCCTGGGGCATAGGAGGCATCTGTCCACTGGAGAGGCTGGGCAGTGGGGAAGGACCACGCTATGTCTGGTCTCCTAGGAGCTGCAGATGAGAAAAAGACCACAGACCACAACTCTACTGCTTGCCCCCACCCTTTCATTTTTCAATGCCTTTGTTTCCTTCTCTTAAATCAAGGGAGTATGAGTGTGTGGGGGCTCTGAGGGACCTACGCTCTTGGAAGAATTCCAGTGAAACCAAGGTTATTCACGTGCCACTTGGATGGCAGCTCCTCTTTCCCCGAAGATGACTGAAATGGGGACAGCCTGAGGGCATGGTGGACTCTCCTTAGAGCTGATTTGTTTCCTGGTGAACTCCCTGGTGTATGGCACCACCTGACAGATTATTGGGATCTCAGGGCAGAGAGCCTGGGGCAGCTTTACATGACGGGAGTCAGGCTGGGGGGAGAAAGTAGAAGAGGAAGAAAAAGTCCCAGATCTTCCAGGGTCTTCCTGGCTTGTCGGGGGGAAGGTGCAGCAGGATTGTAAAGAACCTGGGGATGCTGACGGTCCCTGAAAGGACGCTGGGCTAGATCCATATCTGCATCTGGCTGGAAAAGAGGGAGTTTCTGAACCCAGGATTGGATGGCAAGCCTTGACAAGGAGAGGAGATGCCCAGTGCTGGGGAGAATCCAGGAGGTGAGAGCACGGTGTTGATGCCTACCTGACCACCCTGCAATGAGGATGTGAGGAGGGGCCTGGGGCTGAAAAGTTAAGTGCTTTGCCCAAGGACTGGTGGCTAGTGAGAAGCAGAGGTGGGGAAGCTTAGAACTGCCTCTCTTCTGGGGTGAGGTGGGGTGTGCTGTACTTTTGGGAAAGTCAGAGTCATTGTTCTTACTTTCTGAGTCCAAAACCTTCTTTTTTTAAAAAAAATTATTTATTTGGCTGTTCCAAATCTTAGTTGCAACATTTGGGATCCGTGGCCCGGGTCCCCTGCATTGGGAGCACAGAGTCTTAGCCCCTGGAAGTCTTAGCCACCAGGGAAGTCCCTCCAAGACTGCCTAGACTCTGATGGGACCACTGATCAGGCTCACTGCCTGGAGACTTCCCTCCTGCCCTGCTGTCCTCTCTCCCCCTCCCTGCGTGCCCTGCCCTCTCTCCATTTGATTTCTTTGCTTTCTTCTTTTTTTCTGACCCCTCCACTTTCAACGTTCATCCTTTCTTTTGGTCCCAGCTCCTGGTCCCAGGCTGATGAGAGAAGCTGGCTATAGCTGCTGGGGATGTTGGGGACAGAGTAAACAAACCTGTTTCTCCACCCCACCCCAGGGCCGGTTCCCTAGTACTTTGCTCTGCTGCCCCCAATGTTAAAAGTTGATCAAACTGTGCCGATGGGCTGCAGGTCTCTGAGCATCAGCTGTGAGTGTCCACGGCCCTCTGGGTTGTGTGTGTGTACTATGGTGAGTGTGCACGAGGAATGACTGTTTGGTGTGGGGTGGGTGTTTATGTTTCTGTACTTGTGTGCGTGTGTGTACAGTGTATATATTGTCTGATATAACTGTTTTGTGCTTCTTCACATTTGGTGAACGCACGTACTTAAGGTTGCATACCCAAAGAAACAGCTATAGAGCTTGCAAGGCCCTGTCCAAAATGAAAATGCTGGGCTTCTTGTTCAAAAATTGTGAAGAATTTCAAGACAGAGACAGTTGAGCATTTAATTAGGTGTGGGCCCTCCTGAGTGCAGGCTCTGTGTGATTGCACGGGTCTTAGACCTGTGAAGCTGGTCGTGTATATGAGTGAGCATGCTGCTTGTGTGTGTGTGTGTGTGTTGGTGGGGGGTGGCAGGGGGAGGTGTGCTGCGCATGAAATCTGAGCTCTTTCCTCACCACTCCCCCGGGGCCTGGCCCCTCCGCAGCTGCTAGGGTCTATCAAAGGAAAGGTGTGTGTTTTATTTTTGGCACCTTGACTGCCTGCACCCACAGAGCCCCGGGAGGCTTTTGTTTTACTGCCTTTGTTGGATGAGTGACAAGCACTTCCCTCCACCTGCTGCCTCGGTGGCCCCACCAGAAACCACAGCTGGAGGTGTGGCAGCTTCCTCAGCCCCTCACCCACTCACTCTGCACCTCTTCAGGCATCAATGTGCCCGGAGCTCTGCTGGCTGACCCCACCCATTTAGTCCGGCTCGCTCATCTCACAGCTAAGGAGATGGAGACCCAGAGAGGGGACCTGCTCATGTTGCCCAGTGAGCCCGTGGTAGGGCCAGGACACCCCTACCTCTCAGGCACACAGCCCTGCAGGGTGAGCCTGTGGAAGAAGCCTGTGTTGAAATCAGGGCCTGGAGGAGAGCTGGGGAGTCAAACCCCGAAGGGAGCAACAAAGCCTAGCTGCCGCCCAGCTGTGGGATCACATCCCCCTGGGTAGGTGGGGCTGTGTCTTTATCACTTGATTCTCCCTCCTCCCAGGTCAGTGTTCTGCATCCAGTGGGTTATGAGAAATGTTGGCTGTACTGAACACAATGGCTGGCAAGAAGTAGGGGCTTTGTATATATTTGACAATGAATAAACAGTTATTTAGTTGGCCCGTGGAGTGAAGTGGCAGGAGCATGAGCTTGAGAAGCCAGCTAGAACTGGTTGAAATCACTCAGTAGCTTTATCAAATGGTAGATGTGTGATTTGGACAAATCTCCTTAATTTCCCTGAACCTGAGTTTCCTCTTCTGTAAAATGGGATTCAAGTAGAGTTGTTGTGAAAATGAAATGGGATAAGATGGGAAGTTTAGTACAGTGTGTAGTGCATGATAAAATCCTAATAAAGTTGTAGTTATTCTTTTTTTTAAATAATTTTTTGATGTGGCATTAATCACTCAGCTGTGTTTGACTCTTTGTGACCCCATGGACTGTAGCCCACCAGACTCCTCTGTCCATGGAATTCTCCAGGCAAGAAATACTGGAGTGGGTTGCCATTCCCTTCTCCAGGGGATCTTCCTGACCCAGGGATGGAACCTAGGTCTCTCACATTGTGGGCAGATTCTGACGTGCACCATTTTAAAAAGTCTTCACTGAATTTTTAATAACATTGCTCCTGTTTTATGCTTCAGTTTTTTTTTGACTGTGAGGCATGTGAGATCTTACCTCCTTGGCCAGGGATTGAACCCACACCCCCTGCATTGGACAGTGAAGTCTTACCCACAGGACCACCAGTGAAGTCCCGAGCTGTAGTTATTTTTGCTGGCTGTGTTACCTCAGATAAATTACACAAGTTCTCTAAGCTTAGGTTTCCTCACCTGTTGTCATAAAAATTCAGCAAGAGATGGGATACAGAACACAGTCCTGGAGCATCATAGCCACTCAGCACTCATGAGCCGTGAGCAACTAGGTTAGGACCCCTCCCCCTTCTTTGAGGCTGCTTTCATCCTGAGGCTCCATGCTTCCTGAAGTCCCTTTCTTGACCTTCCCCTCCTCCACCCACCGTCTCCCAGCTCTGAGTCCTCCAGAAATGAAAACTCACAAGTTCTGAGTAGTCCATGTCCACGTTTGGGAGTAAGGGGGCTTGGGCAGGAGTAGGGTAACTGAGAGGGAGGCTGGAGTGGAGGAGGTATATAGTTCTTGGACCAAAATCCAAGTTCTGCCTTTGACGGGATTGGAGGATGCTGGGTGGGTCGGGGCCTGTCTCTTGCTCTGGAGGGGACACGCAGAGGGTTGGGTCTGTCAACTGCCCAGGCCCTGTCCTTCTGCCTGCTCCCCTTTCCTTGAACGATTGAGTCCAGAGGTTGCCAGCAGCAGCAGCAGTGCCCTGAGCAGATGAGCATCCCTGACAGAGGGGCACAGAGCAGGTGTGTGGTGGAAAGGGGGGTTCACGCAGGCATGCCTGGGGAGTCAGCTGTCAGGGAGGACAAGCAGGAGGAAGCCCTGGGGCCCCTGTGGGTGACTCCTGGCGCCTGGCTTGATCACATGCCTTTGGCCATGCACGCCCCTCCCCAGCCTGCGAAGAACGCACCCCTCGGCCGCTGCATGTGATCATGTTTCTGCTCAGCTCTGAGTGCAGCTTGCATAAACCATACAAGATAAATGTGCATGAGTTCCCAGGCCCCTTTGTAAACATTGGGAAAGAGTTTGGGGGCGTTTCATCTGCGACATCTGTTGAACTTCATAATGTCAGATATTTACTTAGAGCAATGATGAGCTCTTGTGTCCTAAGCGAGTTCTGACCCAGCCTCGGAGGACATCAGGACTAGGCGTGTTTCCTCCCCTGCCCTCTGGCTCTCTTGCAGTCTGACCTTGGGACCTACTGCCACGAGAGGGAACTGAACGGCCCCTCAGTACCAGGCAAAACCCGCCCCTGCCCTGCCCTGCAGGGAGATGTTTATTTCCCCAGAGATGAGAATCCAGAGGCACGCTGTGTAGTGGTCACTGTGACGCACAGAACAGTCCTGCAAGTGAATACCCTGGGGCTGATGAACAATAGGCAAAAATGAGGTTTTCTCCACCTTCAAAGTGGAGAATGTGGGAGGCAGAGAACTGACAGCCGCCGAGAAGTCAGAATTGAGCCACACACACATGCCCGCACACAGAGGAGCCCGAGGGAGAATTCACATCCCCTCGAGACTGAGTCTGGATGAGCTCAGTTTGATTCATTCCTTAGTCTAGAGCTGCGCTGGCTGCTGAGCGAGGGCTGTGAATCTTCTCTGCCGCGGGCCCCTTGTCTGGATCTCTTTCTGGGCCTGAGACAAGATAAATGACAAAAGACAGGGAGGTTGATGTTTGTGTGTCTGTGTGTGTGGTTTGTGTGTCTGTCTGTGTGATTTGTGTGTCTGTGTGTGTGTGGTTTGTGTGTCTGTGTGTGTGTGTGGTTTGTGTGGGATGTGTGTGTGTGTGTGACAAGGCTTCTACTTCCGGCAGGGCCTCTTTCCTGGGGTGGGGGCTAGGAGGGCTGACAGGGTTGTTCTTTTGAGTTAAGGGAGAGATCCCTCCTCTTCTTCCTTGGGGGATTTTTCTATGGGCTCAGACCAGGGAAACGGGCCATTTGTAACCAATTTCTGGCAAAGATGGGCCATGGGCCCATCTGTCTGCAGGGCTAACAGAGCCCCTTCCTCCCCACGTGAGACTGGAAGGCTCAGGGAAATGCGTGCGTGCTGTGTGTGTGTGAGTGTAGTGGGGGTGTCCTTCTACCCACTGAGAACACTCTCCAAGTCTAGCTCCCAGCTATGTCATCCTCAGAACTCACGCCTCCCCTTCCTCCCCACTGCCTTCTGCTCACCTCTCAGAATTGCTCTCCCCTCCCCATGTCACTTGCCTTAACCCCCCACCCTCACCCTCAGAGGCCAGTTTCTTCTTCCTCGAACTGTTCACCCTCAACACAGAAATGCAACTGAGAACCTAACACCCAGAGCGGATTCTTTCTTAAAAAAAATCAGTTGTCCAATTTCCTTTGGAACCACAGTCATATTTCTTTTGCACTTCATTCTCCCCAACCTAATGGCCAGGATGGAAACTATTGAAGAGGGAGAGGAGAGGTTCTTCTTAGGGACCTACTGCAGGACAAGAGGGACAGTGCCTGCTTAAGAAGTGCTAGACAGTCTTGGATAAGGCTGGTGTGTGTGACGGTAGATGTGTGTAAGCTAGTGTGGTGGACTGGAGGAAGAGTTCTGGATGGGAGCTCGAGCACCATTAAGTTCTACCATTGCCTGGAGCGCAAGGGAGACCTCAGGAGAGTCATTTCCCTCTCCAAGCCTCAGTTGACTCACCTGTACAATGGGTGAGAAGCAGAGACTAATTTCAAAGTTGTCTCCTAGCTTGATTTATAAATTACAAGGGTATGGAAATGAATTTGATTTCCTTATGGTTAGCAACTTTTTTAAAGCTACCAATTATTGAACATTTTAATGATTACCAGCAATCGTTTTTAAGGATTTCTAAGCATTTTACGTATAGGAATTCATTTACTGCTCACAATAATCCGAAGAGGTAGGTTCTTTGGTCATCCACATTATGTGCATGCTAAGGCATGTCAGTTGTGTCCGACTCTGTGCGACCCTATGGACTGGAGCCTGCCAGGCTTCTCTGTCCATGGGATTCTTCAGGCAAGGATACTAGAGTGGGTTGCTGTGCCCTCCCCTAGAGGATCTTCCCGACCCAGGGATCGAACTTGCGTCTCTTACATCTCCAGCATTGGCAGGTGGGTTCTTAACCACTAGCGACACCTGGGAAGCCCCATCCCCATTACACAGATTAGAAGGCCTAGGCACAGAGAGACTAAGGAATCAGCCCACGTAGTGCAGCTGAGATTCAAATCAGGAAGTCTGGCTGCAGATTCCGAGCTCCAGGCATTCCAGGCATTGTGTTACATGTTTGCCAAATCCTCTCCATTTTGCTGTTGAGAAATCTGAGACTCAGAGCAGTTGAGCAACAGCTGAAGGTCACACAGCTGGGAAGCAGCAGAGATGAGAGTCCAAGTTGGCTGGGCTCCAGAGTCTCCACTCTCCCCCACCCACCTCCTGCAGTCCTGCCAAATCCTCAAGTCCAAAAGCAAGTTTACCTACCACCCCATGTTGCAGTGTCTCTTTAGGCAAATCAGTTCCTCCCTCGAACCTCAATTTTCCCAACTAGAGAATGATTAGAGGTTGGGCCCGCTGATCTTTAAGGTTCCTTGCAGCTCCATGAGGCCATGGTTCAAGAGATGTGCAGCTTCGGGCTAAAAAGTCAGATTTATAGCCTGGGGTTGTAACTGAGAAGGAAGAGGGGGCAAGGCACTGGTGATGGAAATAAGGGGAGTTTTGGAGGGGTCGTGGGGGCTGTGAACATGAGGCAGATGAGAGAGAGAAAGAGTGAGGCCCTGGGTATTCCCAGTGAGTCCCTTCCTTGATTCTAGGCCCCCACCCCACCTCAGGGTAGGCATGTGAGAGCGTTGTGCAAGCGAGCAGCAATCAGGCTAGCAGTGAGCCGAGGTCAGTGCTTCTGAGACATAGCACTGTGGGGAATGGACATTGCTGGGGGTTTTGCAAATACTTGGAGATATTTTAGAAAAACGTATTTGAAGCCGAGGTGGTGTGTTTATGCGGTTGGCCTGGGTTCCTGCTCATGACGGCTCTGTTACATTCTTCCCCTTCAGGAAGGGAGGATATTTTCCCATGTGTAAGCTCACTAGGATGTGCACACCAGCGTTCCCACCCTTACGTCCCGGCACGCTCCCCTCAGGGCCCGCAGTCGTGCTGGGGTGACCCCTCCCACCATGGCAGCTGCACTGATTAATATTAATGTGGCTGCTGGTGCCACGGCTCCACGTGCCAGCCTCATCCTTCTCAGGGCGCCGGTCCTGGCTTGAGCCCAGTGCATCCCATGGAGGAGGGTACTGCAATGCGCTTATGAGATGAGAGAATGGGTTTCATTTCCAGGCAGGCTCTGTTTCCAATGAGGCTCTTTCGCTTTGGAAAATTGATGGAATCACCTTTTCTTGAGGGTCTCAGCTTCCTTCTACCTCCAGACCCTGAGCTATTACGGTGCCAGGTCCTTCCGACACCTCCTCATACATCGCAGGCTGGACTAACCTCTCTGACTTGGAGAAGCCGGGGACTGGGCAGGCATCAGAACACCCAGTGACATGGATCCTGGGCCTGTGATGGGGACAGTGGCTATTCCTTGATCCCTTCCCCTCCACGATGGGTGTCCACACAATGGAAGGCCATTGTTGCAATAGTGGCCAGCGAGGGTCAAGGGCAGACCTGACTCCCAAGTATCCAGTACAGGATATATCACGTGGGTCCCATCTCAAGCCCCCTGAATCCAGGATGCCATGGCAGATGGGTGTCAGGGGGTGGTCCTCCCTCTAAACACCATTTTGGGAGCCTGGGGAGCCTGAGCAAGGGACAGGGGCTCCAGTTCCAGACTGAGCTGGAATAGATGAACAGGACAGTGTGAAAGTGCTGCTAAGGGTCAGGGAAGGGTTCCCAGCCATAGACTTTACAGGGACAACTTGGTTCTTTTCAGAGCTCGGCTCAGACTGTGTCTCTAGATCATTGCTGACTGCACAGGCTTGGGTCCCATGAGTTCTGGAAAGGTGTTTGCAAGCTGGACACCCTGTCCTTCTGCCCCTCCTACCTCATTCAGCCACTCAGGGCCTGTGTCATTGGAAGGGCTCAGAGCATAGCTCAAGCTGACCTTGTGGCTCTGAGCATCTCTGAACAATGAAGCCTGGGGGAGAAAAGGGCTGTGGGGGTGGTCAGGTGGGGCATGGGGTTTGCAAAACAAGAACACACTCATTCGCCATTTACTGAAAAAAAAAAAAACTTTTTTCCCTTTCTTTTAAAGTTGTTGTTTCCTCCAGGGAAAACTTTTATTTGTGTATGAGTAAAATATGCTCTCTTAATGAACTGAAAGCAGAACAGGATGAGAGAGGTTTTGTCCCCGTGGCAAAGAACAAAGCGGCAGCTCATTGGCTGGCGGCAGGCAGCGCTGTCACCCACCCCCGGCCCCTAACCTTTCTCCTTGCCTGCTCCTCCCTTCGGAGCCGAGCTGAGACCTGAGATGGGCCGGCCATACTTCATCTCTGCCCCAGAATCCTGGCTGGGAACATGGCTTTGGCGGGGCCTGGCCTGTGGGAAGCACCACACCCCTTCAGCGTGGAGAGCCTGAGTAGAGGTGGCAGGCGAGGGGTCAGCATGCTTTTAGGAGGCTTGGAGGCTGCCGATTCTTGCTGGCTCGGATGACAGAGGAAAAAGAGAGATGGAGGCAGGGATTCAGAGAGTTAGTTTGACCCACTGGCATCCCTGTTCCCCTGCTCAGGCGAGGAGCTTCCCCATGATCTCTGGTCTTGGGGACAAAGCCTGGCTTTCTGGAAGACCTCGCCTTGAGTCTTGGGGAGGACTTCTTTTGAGAAGAACATTGATCTGGAATGCTCGCCGGGCCCCTTCTACCACCTAGATTTCACCAACACCCGCTCCCCTTCACTCCGCGAGGTGTGAGCTGTTTCTTGACTTTCACCTCTGGTTTGGGGTTTAGAGGATAATGGTCTTGGTTTTGGAGTGTTGCAGGATCTGGGGTAGCTTATCAACCACGTCTCTTTGCAACCTTGGTTGAGGTAGCTAGCGAGGGTTGGCGTTCTTCTGTCTTCTGCGGCTCAGGTTTTTACAAGATAAACCTCAATGGCCAGACCAACCTTTCCCTCAGCAGCTGTTGTATTTTCTTCTCCACGTCCCTAATCCATGGGGCCCTGGGAGAGGTCCCTCTAGTCCCGGTGGAGGCGCCTCCTATGGGGAGAAGGTGGTGGTGGTCTCAGCCTCCACACTCATGGAGGACCGCCGGGTGTGCCGGCAGGAAGACCACTGCCGCAGCCGCTCCTGGCTGAGGCAGCCCAGGTCCTTGAAGAGCTTGAAAAGGTCACTGCGGAACTTGACGCCGATGAAGGCGTACAAGAAAGGGTTGACACAGCAGCGGACGCAGGCCAGGCTGTAGGTGACATCATAGGCGATGTTGAGTTGCTTGCTGAGCTCACAGCTGGTGCCACTGGTGATGTTGAAGTTGGCCACCGTCTGGGCCAGAACCACCCCATTGTAGGGCAGCTGGAAGGCTACGAAGACCACGACCACGGCGATGATCACCTTGATGGCCTTGTTGCGCTCGAAGTTGCGTGCCTGGAGCAGGGTGCGGATGATGACGAGGTAGCAGAAGCTCATGGCCATCAGGGGGATCAGGAAGCCTACCACCATCTGGGCCACCTGGATGGTGATCAAGGCCTCCACGTGCTCGGGGACAAGGGAGCACCGCAGTGCCTGCTCGCTGCTGCTCTTCTGGATCCCGCTGTACATCAGCTCTGGGGTGGAGAGCACCATGGCCAGCATCCAGATGCCCAGGCAGGAGAGCTTGCTGATGAGGAGGACGCGGGCACGGTGGCGGTGGGCCGAGACGGCCTGGACGATGGCGACGTAGCGATCGATACTGATGCATAGCAGCAGGAGCATGCCGCTGAAGAAGCTTACCTTGTAGATGCCAAAGATGAGCTTGCAAACGTGGACCCCAAAGACCCAGGACTTGGCTGCACTGTAGGCCCAGAAGGGGAGGGTGAGAAGGAAGAGAATGTCCGCCAGGGCCAGGTTGAGCAGGTATGTGTCGGTCATGGTCTTGAGCCTCTTGAAATAGATGTAGGTCAGCATGACCAGCCCGTTGCCCAGCAGGCCCACGAAGCAAATGATGGAGTACATGATCGGGAGGAACCAGGCTTTAAAGTTCCGCACGTCCTTCTTGAAGCACACGGACTCGTATAGCGTGTAGTCCACCGTGGTGTTGTCTCCGATGTAATCGTCCGTGACCTCATCTTGGCAGAGGCACACCTGCGGGGAAGGAACATGCTCCAGCTTAGCTGAGTGGGTCAGAATCTCACTGCCCTGGGACTGTCTGGAGCAGTGGTTTCCAACTGTGATCAGCATCATCTGCAAATTCTCAGACCCCATCTGAGACCCACTGAACCCAAATGTCAGGAGCTGGGGCCCAGGAATCTGTTTTTCTAAACTTTCCAGGTGATTCTCCAGTTTGAAATTGTTGGCTTCTCGAAGTTTAACATGAACTTGAACGTGGGGATTTTGTTCATAGGATGTAGTAGGACGGGGTGAAGCCTGGGATTCTGCATTTCCAGTAAGTAGCAAGTCTTCTGAGAGACTTGATCTTACAGGTGTTAATGGCAGACTAGAAATGGTCTAGGCTTGGGGGTCAAAAGAGCCCTGGGCTGGTTAAATATACTTCATCTCTCCAAGCCTCAGTTTTCTCATCTGTGAAGTGGAGATGAATACTATCCCCTTCACATGGTTGCTGTGAGGATCCTAACTTGGATTCTGACATCCTTTTTTCTTCATGGAGCTTTGATTTTGCCTGCTGGAAACTCCAGGAGAATGGGATGGTAGGGTCTTTCTTTTTGAGCCTCCTTTGGAATCTGGTAGAAAGAACTTTCCAAGGGAGGGGGCCTACAAAAATAGCCCAGCTTTTGAGGGAAAATCCACTTGGGCTAAAGTTGAGGAGGGCCCAGAGTGAGAAGGTGGTGGTGGTTATAGTCGCTCAGTTGGGTCTGACTCTTTGCGACCCCATGGAATGTAGCCCACCAGGCTCCTCTGTCCGTGGGATTTCCCAGGCAAGAATGCTGGAGTGGGTTGCCATTTCCTTCTCCAGGGGATCTGCCCAACTCAGGGATCGAACATGTTTCTCCAGCATTGCAAGTGGCTTCTTTACCCCGGAGCCACCAGGGAAGTGGAGTGAGAAGAGAGGAAGGTAAAACTCTGTTAAGAGGCCACAAAGCCCTGGGTTGGGGCAAGATGCTGTCATCATGGGTGGTGAGTGACTGGAAGGCTTGTGGATCCCTGGGGCCCAAAGCACTGAGATCGGCAGGCAGCAGGAGCCCAGGCAATGCGGGCCCAAGTGGATGGCAGGGCCACAGCCTCAGCTGTGAGTCCTCTTGAGCACAGGAAGGAAGCGCAGCCATGTCTCTGCCTTCCCTCCATCTTCCCACCCTCTCCCCGCACCTTGCTCCTCTCTTCCTCGCTGTCTCTTCTGGCAAATTCCAATCAGTAGGGCTCACATGTCAGGGCTTTTTTTTTTTTTTTTTTTTTTTTAGCTTATCTGCAGGGCAGGGTGAAGGTTCAGGCAGACGGCTGTGATTTGATCAATGAAGGAGACACATGGGATGGCTGAGTGGTGCAGGGCGGGAGCTGGGCTGGAAACTGCCTCAGCTCCTGGTCCGTCCTCTGGGAATGGGGCCCTGGGCAGCCCTGTATGATGGATTTTCACAGTTGAGGAACTGGGGGGACCGTAGAGGTGATGAAAGGAGGCTCTTGGAGAAACAATGTGACTGGTTCAAGGTTACTCAGCCAGAACGGGAACCCAGTCTCCGGATTTGCCTGTCTCTTTCTCACTTCCAAATTCTGGATTCATCACTGTTCTGTGTGGGGACAGGGTGAGGACCAAATCAAATCCTGGAGCCTTTTGGGGGGCAATGCTATCTTGAGAAGAGATGTCAGTGGCAACCCTTTTCTCTTTTCCAGGTACAATTGCAGCCCGGGAGGCCTGTGAGAGGCTGGTTGTCCTTGGCTGCCCAGGGTAACACCCGAGACCTCAGATCTGGACATGAGGGAGTTCTGAGCTTCAGCGGGCAATACACCCAGCCTCTATGACGTGTGCTTCCCACTGCCCCCTTCTGCCTCCTCTTTCTCGTCTTCGTACCTTCCCCACCCCTCACCAGGGGCCACCAGGCTTGCTGTCTCTGCAGCCCACAGCCCCACCGCATCCTGCCCCATCTGAGCCACCCCCATCTCCCCAGGTAAAGAGGAGGATGAGCCCAGCTGTCCCTCATCCCCTCCCCAAGCTTCCAGCCTCCACTGTTAGCACTCTAGCCCTTTGGAGTCCTGGGAAGAGGGGAGACGGTGGGGAGGGAGTGCTGATGGGGAAGGGGCCAGGCTGTAGGCTACAATCCAAGCTCCAGGAGGCCTCTGGGATGGGGCTTTGGGAACAGTGCCCAGTTTGGGGCCTGCCTCTGGCCAGAGCTCCTGGAAAACTGCCTCTCTGGCCTCCAGACCTGGGGAGGAGCCAAATTCTGAAGCACTGCCTCTCCAGCTCTGGCCTCAGCCGCCTCCTCTGGCTCCAGCAGAGCTCCCAACCCCAGCAAAGTCGGGGGAAGAGTGGATTTCTAACTCTGGCACTTGGTGGGTGTGGATTTTTCTGTCTGCACATCTGGGATTGAGAAGTTGAGACCTGTAAGCTGGTGACCTTTGCTCCTCCAGAGTTCTGGGCCCCCCTGAAGGATGGGTTCCATCCACCCTCCGTCCCTCCAGGGTCCCCATCCTCCCCTCCCCTTCCCCCAGTGAGGCTCAGATCAGTCTATTTCAGAAAAGGGAACTGGGTCTTCGAAGGGAATATTTAGCTGGAGGTCTTGGGGGGAAGATATCTTTGGGGCGATAGGATAGTAAGCTGCCCGCAGATTCTTTCCTAATCTCACATGTGAAGTGGACAGGTTCTTTTCTCATCTCACATATGAAAATTTACACGCATGGGTGTGGGCACATATGTTCCAGATCCAGTAACCTCACAGCCTTCACTTTTTTGCAAAGCAAATAACTCTGTCCAAGAACTCAGGAGTCTACTTTTCTGTCTCCTTGGTGGGGATATTGGAAGTGAAGTGGGGAATGCAGGGTAACCTGCTTTCCCAAAAGTTTTAATTGAAATGGATAAAGGAATTCAGAGAATACCTGTGGCTTTCTAGGGTCACTCAACAGATGTAGACGGTGGTCATCAGTTTAAAGAAGACCAAATTTGTGCCTGGGTCTATTTCTTTCCAGTAAATGCCCAGTGACTCCACCAGAACCCCAGGGCCTGGGTTTGGGAAGGGCTAGGCTTCTTGAGGGGCATTTGGGGAAGGAAAGAGAGCTTTCCTTGGCAGGCCGGACACCTCACCTGGAAAATGACGAGGAGGGCCACCACCAACACGTTCTTCATTGGCTTCCCTGAAGGAGACAAGGTGAGAAAATTATTGCTCAGCCGTGCTGGCTCTTTGTTATGAAACCCCCACAGAGCCAGGGAGAACGTGGGGAACTTTCATCACAAGCTCTGGACACTGCGTTTGAGAACCTGAGAACCAGACTGTGCCTTGGAGCACCTGGCCAGCTGCCCAATCTCACTGCCCTCACCTCTTATTCCTCCTCAGCTCCAGAAGGGGTCCTGCAAAGGAGGGGGATCAGAATGCAGGGCAGGCGGCTCCCCCGCCTTGGCTCTTCAGGGTCTCTTCTGGAATTGGAAAGTCCATCCTGGCCCAAATTATCCCTCAAGGTTGAGTTTCAGCTGACCTTGACTCCTGTGTCTGGATGATCCCCTCCTATTCCATGCTATGCAGGAAGCAAGACCCTGAGGTGATGGAGGTGGTGTGTGGGTGTCCTGCTCTGCTCTGGTGCCAGGAGCCAATGGGGGGCATTTTTCCTGCACCCAGTGGGTGGGCAGCCACCTCTGAAGCCCTGACTGTCTCCTGATGGAGGCTGGCTGAGGAAGTAGACTGATTTCACAGGGCTGCATGAAGGAGTGTTCCTTACTGCCTCTTAATGGCAAAGAGGAAAGTTTTTCAGGGCCCATGGGGCTCCCTGAAACAGCCCTCACCCGCTGCCATCCATCCACACTCCCTGGTGGCTCACCTGGCCCATGCCCCCAGTCTGCCTTTGGGCCAGGGACATTGTCCCTTTTACCTAGTTCAGGCCCATAAATGAGGAGGTGCCCAGAGACTGTGTGCTGCTGAATGAATGAACGACTTGCTTGCCCTTCTCCCAAGCTGCCCTGTGGGGACCTTGCGTGTGGCTCTGTGACAGGAGTGAGGCCATTCCCCCAGGTCACTTGACTTGCGTGGATATGTTTTCTCTTCTTTAACTTGCTTCTAATCTAGGGCCTTGGTGGAAGAGAAAAGAGGCAGGTAAAAGAGAAAAATGGTGGGAAGGAGTGAGTCAGAGCCTGGGTACTTTCTGGAAGCCAAGAGGCCCTCCTTAGTTCTGAATGGCAGGTTAAGAACCCAGGTTCTCACAAGGCCTGATGTGAGCCCTGGAGGCTCAGTCCTGCTTGGTGGCTGAGTTGAGAGCTGGACTTGGAGTTTATTTCTTCCAGGGGGTCAAGCAGGGGAGACCAAGCAAGTCGACAAGGTGATTTATACAGAAGTCTTATCTCACTTAAAGTCTGAGAGCTGTGCCCTCTTCATCTTTGTAAAACCCCTTCCTATAATTGGACCAGCCCGTGGGAGACAGTAACTGTGATGCCAGGAATGAATCCAAGGCAGGACTTGCTGACCCATCGCAGTAACTCTGATGCCAAGAATGAATCCAAGGCAGGACTTGCTGACCCATCGCATCTCTAGTCTCAGGAGGGTCAATAGACCAATGCTTGGGACCCTGCTTCTAGCACCTTCTGGAGGCCCAGAGCTCCCTTCAAGCAAGCAAGGAATTCTGCTTCCCAAGATGCAGCGGCACAGGGCCAGTGAATCCGTAAGCTTGGCCACAGCACCACCTGCTGGAAATTTCATGACATGACCTCCAAGTTGCTGTTATCCAGGGAGTTTGCCTAAGAAGGAATTCTGTGGTTGGGGTGTCTTGGAGGGAGGAGGAAGGGCATGGAGTCACATAAATAAAGAGGCATTTCTCCTGTTATACTGCACATTACTGCTAGGCACATCTTCCTCAATCATAGCTCTGATGCCAATCCCCACCATGCCCTCCTGCTAAATCCTTAGGACCTCTCTACCAGTCCTAAGGATGACAGCCTGATGCTGAGCGTGGTTGGCCAGCAGGTCTACTTGGACCTGCTTTCCTAGCTTCACCTTCTGTTTCCGGGGGCAGGAGCTGTCATCCCTGACTTGCCCCTGAGTATTTGCAGTCCTGGGTGGGAATGGATTTTTGTGCAAGATCACCACTCCTCTCTCTCATCCCCCTTCCTTGCTGAATTATCCTTGAGAGCCCTTGAGCTCGAGTCCACATCTCTACCCTTAAGCACACTCTCTTCGCGGTCCAACGAGCTGCCCAACCTCCACTGACTCATCTTGATGTGAAGCGCTCGAGGTTTCTTTAAACACGTACCAGTCTTTCGGTTACTCTAGAGAAAGCCTGCTCTGACTGTCAGTGAGAACCGAGAAACCTCAAGGTTTTGATGTCACAACGGGTGAAACACGAGGAGCAAGAGTTGTGTTCCTATTTCACTCCATCAAGCTCCTTTCCTGGGCCCCGTCAGTCCTTTTGCCACTGGCTGGTGGAGGGCTCCGGAACGGGGCTGGGGGATGTGTGTAGGTGAGGTCTCCTTCCAGGTGTGTTGGAGAAGATCGTTGAGCAGGGATCTTCTAGGACCAGCATAGGCTGTTTTTCAAGAAAGGTGACCAAACAGGAACTTGGGGAAACTCTGGTGTGAAGCACAGGGGGCCTGGTCAACGGCCTTGACTCAAATGATTTTTGTCTGTTACAAAGTCATAAAGCAACTGGCCTTGGGCAGCCACCAGCGTGGGGCCAGAGAACTTGGGAATCTCAGGGGCTGAGGAGTGGTTGAGTGATGCACTGGGTATTTTCTGAGTTCTTGAGTTTCTAGTAATGATTACAACGAAAAGGAAATTCCCTAGAACTCCAACCTTAGCTCCCGGTGAGAGAAACTAGAGATCAGTGACTTTCCCAAAGTCATACAGCCGGCTGGTAGTGTAGCTGGGCTTTGAATCCATTTAGTTTCAGAAACCACACTCCCAATTCCTCTTCCGTGCTGCCTCCCAGGCTTTATGTTCCGTTCCCTTCTAATATCCTGTGAGTTACCCTTGTGAGCCTCACTCTACATTTCAGAAAATAGAAGCTCAGAGAGGTTAATCCACTTGTCTGGGTCACACAGCTGCAAGGAGATGGGTCTGAGATTTTTGGATGGAACTCCTGCTACTTCGTTTCCATTGAGTCTGCTGTGTATTGGGGCCTCTGTGGAGCATCAAGGGAATCCACACTCTCCTCCACCTATTGGTCACTCGTTCTGTTGCCTCTATCCCTGTGACATCCCAGAGCTGGCCCCACTTCTACCCTGACATAAGGCTTTGCCACCACAGAGCTCCTCTGAAACACAGATCACAATATTTAACTCACCTAACTGGAACAGAAAAGTCTTCACTGGCTTCTCATTGCTTTCAGCAAAAAAGCCCAAACTTTTTCAGCAATGCCACACAGACTCTTAAAGATTGACCCTGCCTGTCCCTCCTACTTCCCTTCCTTCTCAGTATAGTCAGGTTCTCTACACCCTCCTCAACTTGCCTCTTTCTTGTCTCTATTAATTTTTATTAGAGCTGACCAGCTGGGAGCCTGCAGGGTGAGTCCACAGGATATTCTGCTTAGTTACATGGAGTTTTCAAAAAACTGGATTTCGATGCCTTTAGGTGGGGCTAACCTCTGAATCACTCCACTGCCGTTCACTTACTATATCTTATGCCCATTCCCTCAGTTACATTACTGACAGTTGAGCCATTGAGATCGCTAGTCCTGCTACCTCCTAGGCCCCTTGCTCCTCCTTGTCTGCTTTGAGAACTCCTACACATCCTTCAAAACCCAGCTTAAATGCCCCCTGACTCATAGTCACTGTTCGTTTTTTTAGGTTTCACAACTGCCCTCCTTTTACCCCATCAGCACTCTCTCTCCCCCTCTTGCAATGGCTCATTGACAGGTGTGTCTCTCCCCACAACAGACTGGTCCTGCCTGAATTCTTCCATCAATAGCAGTTGACTGAAAGTACCAAGCAAAGAAGAGAGATTTCCCAACAGCTCACCCAGGCTGCAGGGTTCCCCTCTTCCCCAGTCAGGCTCCCCAAAGGCCAGAGGGATTGGCCCTAAATTCCTTCAACATTTCCCTCTGCCACTATCTCTGGCTGAGCTGTGGGTAATGAGTATCCCATGGCTCATTTTTTTTTCTTCTCTGCTTTGGAAAATTCTAACTGAAGTCTTAGGCCCCATTTCTTGAAGATGGACGGGGAAGGCGTCTCGGGGCTGCCCATTCAAATCGTGAAAAAGGCCAGCTCAGCCCTGGTTCTGGCGTTTCTCATTATGTGTAACAGAAACTCTACCCCTCACCCACCTCAGGCGCCCTGCAGGGCTGACAAAGAGAAAGAAACAGATCCTTTGTGGCTTATCCGTCCTACAAACGGCCCAGAGCCCTGGAGCCTGATCTGAGCAAAGTGTCTCAGTGATGTCCCCTCCTTCCAGTATTTGGGGCTCAGTCAGCCGTTGGGGCTCTCTCGAATTGAGTGAAGCAGTAAGAGCATCGTTTTATCCTGGAGACATGTCCTGCATTAAAGGGACCTCCCTCCCCCATTAATGCCTGTGAATCTAGCACCCCAAACCTAGTCCTCGGGAGGAGGACCCTCCGTGCCGTGCTGTGGCTGCCCTCACGGGCTCATCTCTCTCTGACTCTGTGATCAGTCGTTTCACGGCTTGAAATCGGCTGACAGCTTTCAATCAGCTATGATGGGAGAATTTACATGTAACTGTGGAAATTGACAAGCACTACACCTCAAGGAGCCGGTTCTCTAGCCTTTACCAGTGCACCACTGGGACCTGTTTGGTTTCTTTCACAGAGGTCAAGCAGAGGAGCAGGATCGGGGTCTCCAGGGAATGATGTCTGCATTCTGGTACCATGGTTAGTGGTGGTGGATGTCTGGGAAGTGGGATTAGTGGGCAAGCTGCTGGGAGGAGGGGAAGTTGGAAGAGATTTTTAAAAACTAAAGTCAGAGTTCTTGATGCCATTCATTCATTCCACAAACCTTTTTCTGCTCACACCTCCAAAGTCCCTGGGAATCAGAGATGCAAGGATCAAAGCCTGCCTTCCAGGAGTTCTGGGTCGGGGGCGGGGGGGTGGTGCAACAGCCACTTTAGCCCTTTGACAGCTGTTTGCTGAGTAGACCCTGGGTTCCGAGTGGGCGGGAAAAGCCGACATGAAGGCAAGAGGCTGTGGTGTGATGGGGAGGGGTGTGAGGACAGCAGAGGATGAACAGGGAACCTTCACTTTTTAAAGCCAACCCCTTGTGGCTTTGAGGCTGCTGTGGTGTTTGTTTGCTGGTGAGAACAAGCCGTCCAGGAACCTGGCCTTTGTAGCCTCAGCCCAGTCTGACTTAAGCTGAGATTTGTAAATGGGGTGTATGGAGCTGGGTGAACCCCTCAAGAAGCTGCTTGGGGCTTCCCTTGGACTCCCTCTAGTAAAGACCAAGGTTAAACCAGAGGATGGATTTTGGAAAGGGAAGAGCCATCTCCCTGGGTAGAAAAAGTCAGTGAGACTGGGGGCTGAGTTGGAGGCCCTGGCTGTGACTTCTCCCAGCTGAAGGCCCCTCGTGGTCTCATTTCCTGTTGCCCATTCAGCCTTTGACCGACAAAAGGCAACAGCTTTCCCGTGGGATGAGCAGCAGAGAGGAAAAAAAGCACAGCTTGTGTTGCTTGTATAGTGTTATTTACATAATGCACTCACCTTGAATCTGCCTCTCGTCATAACCCTAAGAGAGCAGACAAGCTCAGCCCTATTTAGCCTGGGAGAGAGGTGGGAATAGGAGGGCGAATGGAGGGTCCTGAACCCTCTAAGTTTTCTCTGATGAAACAGGGACCCCAAGAGCCTTCCCCATCACCCCCTGGCTAACTAGAGCAGGTGCTGTCCAGACCTCTACCACCCCAGCCCTGGCACCTTCTGCAGAACCTACTATTCTTGGTAACAATGGTCACCCCCTTCCCCGGGTCCGAAAGAAGTGCCTGGAGGAACAGGGGGGCACGTTCTCTGGGAGGAGCCACTGATTCCCACCAAAGCCACCTGGTTCCTCTGGGAGGCTCCCCCATGCCTTCCACCCCATCCTCCACCCCCATTCCACAAAGTCATTCTGGGCATCCAAGTGACCCCGGTAACTGCTTGCTCTCTCACTTGGGGGAGGCTCACTCACCCAGGTCCATGACTCTCTCGGCGGCTGAAACCACACAGGAAGGTTGTGCCGGGGCTCTGTCTGGGGAGGATGTGGTTCGAGCCCCTTTTAAGCTCTGAGAGGAGCCACCCTCTCCCCTGCCCCTCCCACCCCAGCTCCTCCCCCTAGTCCGGCCTCACTCAGGGTCTGGACTAGGTGGCTTCCTGGGACCAAAGGGTGTATGGGGTATAAGAAGGTGAAAGAGAAGGACGGCCCACTCACCGGTCATAGGATCATGAATCATTAGGTAATTTGCATTCAGAAAGCCCCCCTTGCAGACTCAGGGCCCCGCCCGAAGCAGGGGAATGAAACTATTTATTGATGTGACAAGTGTTTGCAGCCTGGGTATCACATGCCAGGGAGCTGGAGATAAGTGAATCCATCCCCATCCTTCCCTGGGCCTCCTTGGTGTCACAGCGGACTACATTTCCCAAACAGCTTTGCCCTCTGACTTTTGGGTAGGTTTGGCCAATGGGAGGCACTGACCCATGTTGGAAAGCAGAAGAGGAGGGATGTGCCAGGATCTCCCTCTTTTCTTGAAATTTATTTATTTTTAATTGGAGGATAATCACTACAATATTCTGTTGGTTTCTGCCGTACATCAACATGAGTCAGCCATTGGACCAGGTTGTCTCTTTTTTCCTCTTTTTCCTTTTCTTTCATTTTCTTTTCTCTTTCCTCTCCTCTTCTCTTTCTTTCCTTTCCTTTTAAGTACAATTTTATTGAGATATAATTCACAAATAGATTCACCCTTTTAAAGAGTACCAGTCAAAAAAAATTTTTTTGGTATATTCACAGAATTGGGCAATCATCACCACAATCGATTTTAGAACATTTAAAATAGCTTCCTCCTGAAAAACCACCCCTCCTCAACCCTTACTCATTAGAAGTGACTCTCCATATCCCCTCCATCCCCACCCCCAGCCATTGGTAACAACAAATCTACTTTCGTCTTTTATGGACTTGCCTGTACTAGACATTTCACATAAATAGAACTATTCTCTGTGTGGCCTTTGTGTCTGGCTTCTTTCACTTAGCATAGTGTTTTCAGGGTTCACCCATGTTGTTATAGATATCAATGCTTCATTCCTTTTTATGTCACAATAATATTCCATCGTGTGCATACATACTCCATTTTGTTCATCCAGGATGAGTTGGACATCTGGGTTGTTTCCAGTTTGTGGCTATAGTGAATAATGGTGCTAGGAACATTCATATACATGTTTTTGTGTGGAGATATGCTTCTTTTTCTCTAGAGAACATGCCTACAAGTGAAAATGTTGGGTCATATTGCAACTACATGTTTAACATTTCAAGGAACTGTCAAGCTTTTCCCAAAGTGGCCTCACCATTTTTCATTCTCATCAGCAATGTATGAAGGTTCTACATCCTCAACAAAACCTGTTCTATGTTTTTTTTTTTTATTCTAGCCATCCTAGTGGGTGTGACGTGGTTTTGCTTTGTGTTATCCTAACGACTAATGACGGTGAGTGCCTTTTCATGTGCCTGTCGACCGTTTGTGGGCTTCCCTGGTGCCTCAGTGGTAAAGAATCCACCTGCCAGTGCAGGAGACATGGGCTCAATCCCTGGGTTGGGAAGATCCCCTGGGGAAGGAAATGGCAACCCACTCCAGTATTCTTGCCTGAGAAATCCCATAGATAGATGAGCCTGGCAAGCTACAGTCCATGGGGTTGCAAAAGAATCAGATAAGACTTAGTGACTAAACAACAACAACACAACATTGACCACTTATAAATTTTACTTGGAAAAATGTCTATTTAAATCCTTTGACCATTTAAAAACTGGATTATTTGTTTTTTCTTTTTTTTTTTTACCCCCCACCCCCCCCCAGATTATTTGCTTTTTAACTGTTGAGTTATAGGAGTTCTTTATGTAGTCTTGATACAAGAACTTTATCAGATACATGACCTATACATATTTCCCCCCAGCCTGTGGATTATTTTCACTGCCTTCATGGTATCCTTTGATGTGCAAAACTTTAAAATTATGAGCAAATTATTTTTCTTTATTCACATACTTTTTGTGTCATATCTAAGAAAAAAGTGCCTAATTCAAGTCCATGAAGATTTATTCTTATGCTTCCTTCTGAAAGTTTTATAGTTTTAGTTCTGACATTCTTTTTGAGTTAGTTTTTGTGTATCATGCATATTCCCTTCTATTCCAAGTTTGTTGAATTTTGTTAGATGCCTTTTCTCTGTCCATTGATATGATAATTTTTGCCTTTATTCTATTAAATGTGGTGTATTATAGAGACAGACTTTAAAATGTCAAACCAATGTGAATTCCTGGGATAATTCACTTGGTCATGGTGTATAATCTTTTGGTTTTTTTGTTTTTCTTATGTATGTTGCTAGATTTGGTGAGGATTTTTGTTGAGGATTTTGGCATCTATATTTATAGGGGATATTGGTAAGTAGTTTCATTTTCTTGCAATATATTTTTGTAGTTTGGTATTGGGTAAGTCTAGTTGAAGGTTTGTCAATTTTGCTGATCTTTTCAACGTACCAATTTCTGGTTTTATTGACTTTCTCTATTTTTCCTATTCTGTATTTCATTAAATAAATATTTATAGCCTTTGTTACTTTCTTCCATCTTTTTGAATCAGGTTTAGTGTGTTCTTCTTGTTCTGATTTCTTAAGGTAAAAGCTTAGGTTCTTTATTTGAGATCTTTCTTCTTTTTTCTAATATAGGCTTTTAAAGTTGTAAGTTTCTCACTAAGTTCATCTTTAGCTATACCCCATAGGTTTTAAAATTTTTAGTTGGAGGATAATTGTTTAACAATGTTGTGTTGGTTTCATCCCATAGTTTTTTATATGCTGTGTTTTCATTTTTATTCATCTCAGAGTATTTTCCAGTTTCTTTCCCTGTGAATCCTTCTTTGAACCGTTGATTATCTAAGAGTGTATTGTTTAATTTCTGCATATCTATGAATTCTTCAAATTTCCTTCTGTTATTGACTGTGATCAGAAAACATACTTTATATGATCTCAATTCTTTTAAATTTATTGAGATTTGTTTTATGTACTAACATATGGTCTATCTATGTTCCATGTGTACCTGAGAAGAATGTGTATCCTGCTGTTGTGAAGTGTTCTATAGATATCTAATAGATTCAGTTGATACATACTGTTGTTCATGTCCTTTATTTCCTTATTGATCTACTGCCTCATTGTTGTACCCATTATTAAAAGTAGCATATTGAAGTCTCTGACTATGATTGTTGAATTGTGTATTTCTCATATTTCTTCCTCCAGTTCTGTCAATGTTTGTTTCATGTATTTTTGGTCTCTGTTGTTTAGGTGAGTGTCTGTTTACTTGTTATGTTCTCTGGATGGATGACCCTTTTTATCATTATAACATATCTTTTGTCTCTGCAAACAATTTTTGTCTTAAAATCTATTTTGATTGATATTAGTATAGCCTTTCCAATATTTTGAGGGGTAAATATTTGCATATTTTTCCATTGTTAGGATATTTCCTTTCTCTCTCTGCTTCCAACAGCCAGTGGCATCCCCAGCCATGGCCACATGTTTTTGATCCCAGAGTCCATCAGCCAACCCCTATGTCTGTCGTGCCAGCACCTGATGAGTAGCCTGCACCTTAGTTCCAACTCCTGCCCTATTTTCTGGGCTCTGGTAGCACTACCTTTTCCTGTGTTTCTCCAGTTCTAGGGATGGTGGCAACTTCCTGCTGTTATTAATATCTGGGTGGCTTCAAGATCCTCTGTTTGACTTATCAGCTCTTCTGTCATCTGTCTAACTGACTCCCTATGTTAACTTCCCTTTGTTTGAAATACCTAGAGCAGGTCTTCTTTTTTTTTGCTTCCGCTCTGACTGATAGAAGATGATACCTATTCCTAAGGAGTTTAAGGCACAGTAATCCCTCCTTATCCATGGTTTTTCTTTCCGTGGTTACAATGATCTGTGGTCCACCATAGTCTTAAAATATCAAATGGAAAATTCCAGAAAAAAAAATTCAGAACTTTTAAATTGCATGCTATTTTGAGTAATGTGATGAAATGTTGCACTGTCCTTCTCTGTCCCACCTGGGATCCCCAACCATTGACATCATCATGGCTTGATGATCTAGGATCACTTGAAGCAGACCATACTCCTTCTGATGACACCTCAACAGTAGTATAATGCTCTGTTACAATGCCCATGTCATTCACTTCACTTCGTCTCATCAGGTAGGTATTTTATCATCTCACATCATTATAAGAAGGAGGGTGAGCACACTGCAATAAGACATTTTGAGAGAGAAAGAGAGAGACCACATTCACATAACTTTTGCTACAGTATATTGTTATACTTTTTCTGTTTTAATGTTAACTATTTTTGTTGATCTCTTACCATGCCTAATTTACAAATTAAATTTTATTATAGATATGTATGTATAGAAAAAATATAGTAAGTATGATATATAGAGTTTGGTAATATCCATAGTTTCAGGCATCCATTGGGGGTCTTGAAACATATCTCCCACAGATAAGGGGGGACTACTGTGTAGAAGAAGTTATGGCTAGATTGTATCCCAGTTGCCTACAGTTATGACTGAGACCAAGCATGACATGATGCTTTACCTAAAATGAGAGAAGGAAATCCAAGATTGAATAGGGCTGGAAGACAGGTGGATAAATAGATAGAATAGCTTTTCTTTGCCTTAAAGATGTGAAGAACATTCAATTGGGATGCAGTGCATTAAGCCAAGCTCTTCACCAGTTCTTTGTATGATCTTGGGTAGGTTGCTTCCCCTCTCTGGGCCTCAATTTTCTCAAGTATGAAGTAAGGATATGGACTGCCTAGGAGATACCCAAGCTTTGGCATCTGAGACTCTGAAGTGCAGAACTTTCTTGTGGCATCCTGTCCACTGCTTAACCAGTCTCTTTTATTCCAAACCTGCCAAATGGAGACCTGAGAAGCCCTCATGGACCTGGAACTTTCCTTCTGTTCTAAAGATTTTGGCTGCTCCCATCACTGGTACTTGGAGTCTGCTTACTTTTAAAGATATAGACAATCTCTTGCACTAGGTGGGAAAGACTCTAGTGGGTTATATCTGGGTAGGGTGTTGGCAAGAAAGGGCAGAGCAACTTCAGTTTGGAACTATTCTGGAAGCTTCCATGTGTCAGATGCTTCTAAGAAAAATTGAGCTTACAGGCAGAAGACCTGTGTTCCAGTCTTCCTCTGCTGGAATGTTTTATGCGGCTTCAGACCAGTCAATTCCTCTCTCTGATTCTTGGATATCCACCTGAAAAGTAATGAAATTGGATCACATAATCTCCAGGCTCCCTTCTCAGGATAATCCTTATTGTCCTCAGGGATTTTCTTGGATCTCCAGCCCCACATAGGCCCCAGAGAAGACCCCAAGTCACATCCACAGGATACAGGGCAGGACTGAAGAGATCTGTGGTAGATGTGCCGTGTTTTTAGGGGATAAGGGAAGCATCCTGACTCTGATCTTCTCAGCAGACTCAGCTGGATGCTAAGCCGTGGTGCCCACCCCAGACCTCTGCTCACCGTCTTTACCAACCTGTCCGACTCTGGTTGTGTGAACATGGCACACTTTGGGCTGGAGGCCTTCCATTTCAGTTTCTTAGCTGTTCCTTGAGCAAGGCAATGGGGATTCCCTAGTATTTCTCAACACTCCGAGCTTCCCCTCCACACGCTAGCACTCAGTTAGTGACCATGCACTCTTTCTGAGAGGGACAATATAGGAGGAACCTATGGCTTTCCAAATTGCATCCCATCCTTCGAGGTCCAGCCTGGCCCACCTTCTCTTCCTTCCCTCCTCTGAACATTCATAGCACTTAACTTCAAGGACACTCAAATTGGCATTTATAACAACAGCATGGGAACTGTTTTCTATTCAAGTGGAGTCGGTATGCTTTTTGGAAGAAAGATTGTGTTGTGTACATTTTTGACTGGTCTTTGTATTGTGCCAAACAATGCCGTGATTTTATTTTATTGTATTTATTTTTTTTTAATGCCGTGATTTTAAAAATATATTTTTAGGGCTTCTATGGTGGTACAGTGGATAGGAATCCACCTGCCAATGTGGGGGACACGGGTTCGATCTCTGGTATGGGAAGATTCCGCATGCCTTGGAGCAACTAAGCCTATGTGCCGTTAACTACTGAGCCGGTGCTCTAAAGCCCTCAAGCCACAACTACCGAGCCCACATGCTGCAACTACTGAAGCCTGTGTGCCTACAGCCTGTGCTCTGCAAAAAGAGAAGCCACTGCAATGAAAGTCTGTACATGGCAGCAAAGAGTAGCTTCTACTCACTGCAACTACAGAAAGTTGGCACGCAGCAACAAAGAACCAGCACAACCAAAAATAAACCATAAAGTAAATAAAACATGTATCTAATATTCACTTACAGGTGCCCTGGCTATTATCCTCTGTCTCAGCCCACTTGCTAAGACCATGTGTTGCATACCTAGGAAAAGATTTGAAGTCAGCCCCTTGAGACTGCTGCTTCTTTCCCTCTGGGTAATCTTTTTAAAGAAAAATTATTAATTTTTATTTTTTATTGTCTGGAAAATCTTTAAAGTCAAAGAAGGGACTCTGGAAGTGAAACCCCTTACCAGCGCTCGGGGACTGGGTTTAGTACCAAGGACTTGTCCATAAGAGAAGAAAATGCATTGTGCTCACTTTTATCTGGGGCATCTTTGTACCACTTGGTCTACGTTTTTTCCAAAGATTGATTGTCTTACAGAAGTGGAGGCAGTTCGGAACTGAATACCTAATAAACAGATGCTTAGTGAATATTTGATTGATTGATGATGTGATTTCAACCTTTCCCTAAGGTGACACCACTTCCTCCAGCTCTCTCTTGGGGGTTCCTTCCTTCTTTTTAAATTTATATTGTTAGGAGCTGACTGCAGATTCTGGTTTCAGCAGCAACTTGAATAAGACCTGTGTCATGGCAGAGCAGAGAACACTTTGCTCCCAGGAATAGGCCCTAGGACATCCATATTTCTTCCGCAGTGCCTTCACTCATTCATTTATTCAACAAATATTTGATAAACACTTATATGCCAGGCACAGTGCTGGACTCTGCAGATATGAAGATGAACACCCACGGTCCCTGATCTTGCCAAGCTCATGGGGAACGTGGTGGGTATATTAGCTTAGACTGCCACAACAAAATACCACAAACTGTGTAGCTTGAACACAGGAAATTAATTTTCTCACAGTTAATTGTGAGCCTGGAAGTCCCAGATCAAAGTCCAGGAGGAGCATCCTCTCTCCCTTGCTTGCAGATGGGTACCTTCTCATTATGTCCTTACATAACTTTTTCTTAGAGTGTGCAAGGCGGCTTGGAGGGGAGAGACAGAGAAAGGAACAAAGAGACACAGAGACACACAAGAGAGACACATACAGAGAAGGCTTTCGGGGGTCTCTTCCTTTTTTTATTAATTTTATTTTTGACTGCACTGGATCTTCGTGATTTTGTGCAGCCTTACCTTAGTTATGGCGAATGGGGGCTACTCTGCATTGTGGGGTACAGGCTTCTCACTGCAGGGGCTTCTCCTGTTGCAGAGCACAGGCTCTAAGGCACACAGGTTCAGTCGTTGTGGTGCTCAGGCCTAGTTGCTCCACGGCATGTGGGATCTTCCCAGAGCAGGGATCATGTCCCCTGTGTTGGCAGATGGATTCTTAACCCCGTGACACCTTTTATCTAAGAACATTAATCCTGTTGGGTTAGACTCACTTTTATGACTTTATGTAACCTTCCTTCCTTAGAGGTCCCATCTCCAAATACAGCCACGTTGGGTCTTAGAGCTTTAACATATGAATTTGGGGGGATGCAAACATTCATTCCGTAACAGTGGAGGAGATGGAAAAATAAAGAGGAAATTGCCCATAAGCATTAAAAGTATAAAAACAGGCATGGATACATACAGCTGGTTCACGTTGCTGTACAGCAGAAACTAACATAATTTGCAGGCAAGTATACTCCAATTAAAAAAATAAAAATAGTCATGGAAAGGTAGATACTAAATTCAAGATGGGGGTGGAAGAGGGTGTCAATGGAGAGGGATTTTTAGGAACTGAAACTGTGTTGGTAAGGTTTGACTTCCGGTGGACAAAGATGTCAATGTAATATTCTTTATGCTTTTATGAATTCAGTATTTGGTAATATTTAAAAAATAATGGAAGACAAAATTAAAGCACAATGTATTAAGAGCTAACTAATGAGGGGAGGGGCAAGCCCAACATGCCGCAGAAGCACGGAGAAGGGAATCAGGAAGCTTATGGAAAAAGTGCTGTCTGAGGGGAGCAGGGGTGACCCGGGAGAAGGGAGGAAGGTGGTGGTGAGAGGTCTGCGGCAAGGGCCAAGGCCAGAAGTCTTGACTGGCAGACCTTGAACAGCTTCCTCACTTTTCCCAAATCACTCAGTTTGGGAGTTGGGGGAACAGGGAAAGCCGCACTGTTTAACCTGGCCTTGCAGGGGAGATGCGTCTGGGGGCCAGATTTCTGGCCTTTGTTACTTGTACAATGATCTGGTTGTGTTTGACACATGAGATGTATTTTGCTTTGGCTGTGTGTTTGGAGCGAATCTCCCTGCTGTTGTGACATGTGAAACAGATGGTGTGTAATGTTTGTCCCATAGTTGACTGTTCCCCACTACTCTTCATGAACATTTGTCCATCTGTCCATTCCACTCACTGGCCCATCATTTACCCAGTATCCATTTATTGAGTATCTGCTTTGCCAGGTATTGGGTCAAGAGCAAGGATCTGAAGACCCAACACGCCATGGTCAACTAATGACTGAAGAACATGTCAATTAATGGAAGGCAACGTCTCCGCATTTGTATGGGGCTTGCATATTTCCAAGCACATTCTTCAGTCTATTTGCATTTAACAATCTGAGTTGCTCAGTTTGGTAGGTTTCAATTTTCTGACTAAGGAAACTGAGACTTAAAAGAGAAGTGTCTTGATTTTTGACTCCAAGCTAAGGGGCTTTTCCTACCATGCCAAGTTGACGTGAGGCGTGACCTAAAGGGCTAAGGCCACTCCTAGGAAAGATGTTCTCAGACCAGGCTTTTCACCCACTGCCCTCTTCTCTGAGAATGTGTGCACTGCATTCTCATGGGGAAGTCCTGCCCATGAGCAAAGTTTTCTGAGAAGGAGCAGGGAGCAGGTCGTGGAAGAGACTTTTACAGTCATTCAGTCCAACCATCCACTGATAACCCAGTGACCTTAAGGATAAAGAAAAACTTAGCCTACCTTAAACTCAGCCCCTCTGTTAACATAAGAAAGAACAGGGTAAGTCTTGTTCAGGGCAGGGAAGAACAGAGACCTTCAGTAGAAGGTTTGATCTGGAGAGACCCACGAGAAGGCAGCAGACCCAGAGTCCTCTGGAGAGAGCCTTTGGTGCAGATGGAACCCTGGTTAAAGTACCAATTTCTCGGCTTAACCCAGAGTGTCCTCTGGCTTCCGGTCCCTCTGGGTTTGTAATTCAATGGGCAAAGTCCAAGACCATGCCTCTAATACTCCTCCCTCGATCCTTGTTTTCTTTCACTTGGGAACAACCAACCCCGCTTGAAGCCAAGGAGTGTGGGTCTCCACCAGTGCAGGGTAACACAACAGGCAGATTTAGGATAGATTTAGGGCCTCAGCCAGCCAGGGACACTCCCAAATTTGAGAGAATTTCTATTTTGAACTGACCTAGAAGTTGGCAATCCGAAAAATCCAAGAGAAGTTCTTTTAATTTCAGTGTATGTGTACATTTTGTGTTGGTTGGCCGGTCTCAAGAATGATATTGGGGGAGAGACAACAATCTTACTAGGTTTGAGGGCCTTTGAGGGTCATTATCAGGCCTCAGGCCATGAAGAGGGAAAGGAGCAGCAGGTGAGAGGTGAGGAGTTGTCAGGCTGCAGAGAGAAAGGAGACTGCTCTCCAGGAGGAAGAAAAGGGAAGGAGGACTGGCGGGAAGCCTCAGGTTACCCTGACACCTGTTGCTACGGCCCGATGGTGGTTTCCTGCCTCTTGTCGGGACGTGCCTGCATAGAGAACATAATGACAAGAAGATGCTTCCTGTTTTGCTGCGTGGTTCATTGTCGGGCATCAAGAGGCAGGGTTTATAGGTCTGTGTTTTTCACGTTGCCAGGTTCCCTGAGGAAAGCGGTGGGGGCAGGTGAGGATGGGGGTCTGATGGTAGGTTAAGGGAAAGCAGGGGGCAGTTTATGCTTCCAGAATTGCTCAGTGGAACCTCACACCATTCTAATTTTGACCCCTAGAGAGGGTGGGGCTGGTCACAGTGTCTGAATATAGCCAACAGCTCTAGGTTGGAGCCCCTGTGTGTGGCTGAAGGTTTCCTAGAATCCCTTGTGGGCTCCTTTTGTCCCTCCGTGAAACCCGGTGTTGACATCTGTGGTGACCTTTGTCTTGGCAGGTGGCGAGGGTGATCAGAAACTTGGACTGAAATAGCCTCTGTGGTGAAAGCAGGAGGGGGGAAGTGATGTCTGGTCTCGTGACAACTGATGAGTGAGACAGCCAGCATGCCCACTCCCCACCTCCTAGGCCAGGCCCGCCACTGGGCCAGTGTTGCACGTGTCACAGCTGAGTCTGTACGTTGTAGGTATTAGAAAGCCCAAGTGGCTTCACGCTTGTTTCACTTGAGACTGCCTGTTGTGGTAGGAAAGAATAAGGGGTTCTGGTCTCGGTTCAGCCAGCCATTTTCCAGAAACTCCTCATTGAAGAAGCTTGCTTCTTCACCTGGGAATTGAACCAGATGACCTTAGATGTCCTCTCTGGTCATCCACATTTGAGGAGTCCATTGATCATCTCTGGCGGGGCTGGGAAAGAGACCATGTATACTTCATTCTTCTCTTGTGCTCTCTTCATGTCATTCAAAGCCCTTCTGTACAGGCCACCTCTAGCCTGAGGCCTGAGGAGTCAGACTCCTCACCTCTACCCACTTTGTATTGCCATCATTCTGGACCAACTTTGAGTTCCCTCAAGAGTGCTATGCACATTCATTCTTCTGGGCTTTTCCAGATGCTCTTCTCTCAGGGTAAGATGCCTCTGAATCCCTCCTCCCCTGTTAGACTCAAACTCATCATTCGAGACCCTGCTCAGAGAGCCCTTGCCTCCTGAAGAATTTCTGGTGCTCAAGCCCACAGCATTCTATTCACACTGGTACTGTCTTAGTATCTCTCAGTCTAATTTGTATGACAGGCATCTATGCATTCTTCTCCTTCCATCAGGTTGCTCGTTGTTGGCAACTTATTTATTTCTTGGATGCTTAACACAGCACTTGGCATATTCTTGTGCTCAACCAGTAGACTGAAGCATCTTTTTGTTGATTTGACCCCAAACAGGCTCTACCTTGAGCTCATGAAATAATGTTCACTCCTTGGTACAGCCAGAGAGGAGCTGAGCTGAGGAGGGAAGCTTAACGGGCATATAGATCTGACTACCTGCTCCTGCTCCTCAAAGGATAATGTCAGCGTTGGCTTCCGAATAAAGCTCCTGGGGTGCCAGCTCTGGGGAGGCTCCTAGGCCATTAAGGCAAGTTCCCAGTTTCCAGGATCTTACCTATTGTTTGAGGGAGGACAGGAGCTAATACTTACTCAGCACCTACTGCATACCAGACCCTGAATCACTTCACTTAATTTCACAACAGTTCTGCAGGTGAGCCCTGCAGATGAAGAGACGCAGAGAAATCAAGGTCTTTCCCCAGGAAGACACAGAGCCAGCAGCAGAGAGCAGTGAACAGAGCTTCCCCATGCATCCCCACCCTACACGAATTTGAGCTGGTGACCAGGAACTCAATTTCACAACCACTAAAGGCCTCAAAGCCAAATGTCTCTGCTGTCATCACACCAGCAAAAATGGAAGCCCCCTGCAGCGCTCACCATACTTCTGAATCAAACTCTTCATGAATGCTTCTGACTGGTGGAGAGTAGGTCATGTGCCCATGCCTAGCTGCAAGGGAGGCTGGGAGTTTGAGTTCTTGAATTCTACTTGGGGAGGCAAGACCATAACAAGGGAATTTCTTCCAGAAAGAAAGGCTGTTCATACATAAGATGATGGGCAGCTACAAACATGACAGATATACTCTACACTGACTCACCCTCAAAGTCTCACCAAAGAAATTTATTTTAGAGACCTAAACACATTCCTCTTTCAAGTCTTTTCTTAAAATGTGGTTTGAAGAATTTTTATTATATAAGTTTTTGAGATATAGTTTGCATGCAATAAAACCCACCTATGTTAGTATGCAGCTCTAGGGATTTTTACAAATGCATACAGTTGTGTAACCACCACCACACGCAGGTACAGTACGCAACAATTTCATCACACCCCTAAATTCTCTCATATCTCTTTGTAGTCAACCCCTTCCTCCACCCGCAGCCCTTGGCAACTACAGATCTGGTTTCTGCCTATACTGTCTGGTTTTCTAGAGCAAAGACTTTTAAGAGCAAAGGACAAAAATAGAGCTGAAGAGATTCTATGTGTAAATATCAAAGGACAGATGTTAGAGTCTCCCCCTCCTTGGCCTCTGTCCCAGGGGGAGACAAAGATGATTGCAAATTGATTAAAATGATTAAAAATATAATTTTCTTTCAAATGTCAAGTTTAGGGGTTAATTCAGAAAGAAGGATGAGGCAACTGTTGCAGTCCCAGCTCACTGCATGAATTCCCACTTAGAGTGACAGACAAATGGCAGCTCTGACCAATACAGTGGTATCCATGGTTCCTTCTAACTGCACCCCTCTTTGTCACGTGAAGGATGGGCCCACAGTGGGTCAGTGTTTCCACTTCTTCGTCTTCCTCCAGGTCCCAACATCCAGAATCCCCCAGGCTCAAAGCTGGCCAGAGGATGGTGGTGTAGACGGAGCTTACATGGCAGGCCGGGGAGTAGGAAGGAAAAGGGACTGAGCTGCAGGCCCTGGGCTGGAAGCTGGTAGGAAGCTCTCCAAGGAATCTGAGAATTCTAAATTTAAACATGGCCTTTTAGGTCATTATAAAATATATTTTACATGAGGGAAACATATTTTCAAAATGGGATAGAACCTGTTTTATTAATACTTGCCAGTTTATGGGCATAAATATCTGGCATGTGGTATGCAGGTTTCTACTGTACCCTTGGCTGGCCCCTGCAAATGCTGGAAGCTGGCCTTAATAAAACTCTTTGAAAAAATTGAAGTATAGCTTCCCAGGTGGTGCTTGTGGTAAAGAACCTGCTTGCCGATGCAGGGGTCATGAGAGACACAGGTTCAATCCCTGGGTCAGAAAGATCACCTGGAGGAGGGTATGGCAATCCACTGCAGTATTCTTGCCTGGAGAATTTCACAGGCAGAGAAGCCTAGAGGGCTACAGTCCATGGGGTCACAAAGAGTTGGACACGACTGAAGCTACTTAGCGTGATTTATATTGTTGTGTTAATTTCTGCGGTACAGCAAAGTGATTCAGTTGTACATTTATACACATTCTTTTTTTCAATGTTCTTTTCCGTTATGGTTTATCATATAATAAATGATATGAATATGGCTGTCTTAGTAGAACCTTGTTGTTTACTTAATAAATGTCTTGAACCTCCTCAGAGATAGAGCTCGCTGCAGGCCAGGCTCCCTGGTCAAGTCCTGTGCTCCTCTCCGGAGGTGGTGAGAAGGGAAGGCAAGAGGGAAACATGTATGGAATGGCCAGCTCTGTGTCTGGACCTGACTCGCGTCCTTTCCCGCACATGAACTCATTTGGGTCTCTCATCTACGCTCCCAAGTGGGTACCTCATTGCCAATTTCTAGGTGAGAAAGTACAAGCTGGGTGACATTTAAGTGCCATAAGTGTCCAAGCTGGGATTCCAACCCAGATCTGTGTCGCCCCAAACCAGCAGCCTCCCAGGTTGCTCTTAGAGAGTTCCAACTTGCCTCTGCTTTCCTCCCCACCAGGATTCGAAAGGGGCTAAGAGTCAGTCACTGAAATAGGTTGCAAGGAAGCCTATGCACTGCTTTGGGGGTGGAGTAAACCTTAAGTTTCCAGAATCTTCTCTGGTGGACCTGATTTTTATTCCAAAGCACAAAAGGTCAAAGCACAGGTGGCTAGAGTGGGGAGTGTGCAAACACTTAGGTAAAGAAAGTACACGTGAATTTGCTGTGGAAGCAAGAGAAAGAAAGACAGAGAGGGGGAGGGTTTCAGCACAAAGAACTTTGGCTTTTGAGTCAGTTCTGGTTTCAAATCCAGGTCCTGGTACTGACTAATTGACTTTGACCGAGTTGCTTAACTACCCAGAACCTCAGTTTCAATATCTACGAAAATAGATCAATACTAGTTGGGTTTCTTCTACAAGTCTCGATGAGGCTGAAATGAAGCAGAATCAGTAAAGCACAGGGTCGGGGCGGGGGAGCTGGGGGTGAGGAGGACAGGTTCTCATAGCTCATCCCCCACCCCCGTCCCCCAGGCTCTCTCCTGTTGACTGTATCACATGAGCCCAGTTTGGCATTTTGCAGACTTCTACAGTTGAGAAACCTAAAAATAAATTTGAATTACGGTGGGTTTAGCGCCTGAGGAGCACTGGCAGGCACTTCTGTGTAAATAGCAGAAGTGAAAAAAAAAAAAAAAAAAACCATTTTTCATTTCTAGTATTTGAAGCCTGAGTTGAAGAACCCCTATCGTGTGGGCAACTCATAGTGGAGAGGTGGGTGGTGAGGGGGAAGGTTTGGTGTTTTTCTCTTTGTTGTTTTGTTTTTGTTCTGCGATGATGTGGGGGACTCTCCAGGGATGCGTGTCACAGAGCGGGGAGGGGATGGGGGAGTGAAGAAGGCAGGGCAGGTGGGAAATTTAATTCTGTCCCTGACGTAACAGAGCAGAGCTGGGGGAAGGGGGTGTGTCGGTCAACGGGTGGAAAAGGGGACCCCACTCTCAAAGGTCCCGTGGCTGTCATGCCCTTCCAACCCCCTGCTCTGAATCACAGTTGGGCAAGTTCCTGAATTCATTTTCAGTGAGCTTCTGAAGAAAGGCCATCTCTGGGGACTTGCCTTGTTCCTGAAATGCTAGTACGTCAGAGACTTCGTTTAAAGGGTGTGAGTGAGTGTGTGAGTGTGTGAGAGTGTGTGTGTGAAACAGACTCATAAAAAGGGAAAGTAAGAAGCTGGCTAACTTGACCATGGTCCACATTGATGGGAGTCACAACTTATTCTTTTTTTTTTTTCATTTATTTTTATTAGTTGGAGGCTAATTACTTTACAATATTGTTGTGGGTTTTGTCATACACTGACATGAAATCAGCCATGGAGTTACATGGATTCCCCATCCCGATCCCCCCTACAACTTATTCTTTTTAAAAATAATTCTATATATATATTTTTGGCTGTGCTGGATCTTTGTTGCTGTGTGGGCTTTTCTCCAGTTGCAGTGAACAGAGGCTACTCTCTAGTTAGGGTGCTTGAGCTTCTCATTGCAGTGGCTTCTCTTGTGGGGCACAGACTCTAGGCATGTGGGCCTCAGTAGTTGCGGTTCCTGGCTTCTAGAACACAGGCTCGGTAGTTGTGGCAGGCAGCTTACATGTGGGATCTTCCAGGCCCAGGGGTTGAACCTGTGTCTCCTGCATTGGCAGGCAGATTCTTTACCACTGAGCCACCAGGGAAGCCGTCTTATTCTTATTCATGTTGTTTTAAAAAAAACTCTTTTCCACCCTTCGTATCTCATTTTTCACTATTCCTCCAAATCCATGTTTTACAAGCTCAGTGAGATGAAGTGAATTCCTCCACAAATCCTAACTGGGAGAGTCAAGGCTTGAACTGGCCACCTCCTTCTCTATACAGTGTTGGTGCTGTGTGTAAGTTGGGCTTAGGTGCTGAGGCTTGGGGAATCCCAGTCTCCCCAAACTTGCTCTATGACCTTGACTTTTGCAACTCTTTTTTAATTTCAATTTTCATTAAAAAATTCATTTATTTTTAATTTACTTTTTGGCCATACTCTGTGGCTTGCTGGCCAAGGATTGGACCCTGGCCCCAGCAGGGAAGGTGCTGAGTCCTAACCACTGGACCATCAGGGAATTCCCTGAAACTTTTAAAAAATGGACATACTGACATTGTATGACAATGTATTCTAGAAAAGGAGTGAATAAGCCAAATAAAATCATACCATACTTTGTTTGGTTGAATGGCATCTCCAACTTGATGGACATGAAAAGTTTGAGCAAGCTCTGGGAGTTGGTGATGGACAGGGAAGCCTGGCGTACTGCAGTCCATGAGGTCACAAAGAGTCTGACATGACTGAGTGACTGAACCGAACTGATGCTATGTTTGGTATTTGCATCCATATAGAGGTCTCTTGAGTGGGCTTCCCTCATAGCTCAATGGGTAAATAATCTGCCTGCAATGCAGGAGACCCTGATTCAATTCCTGGGTTGGGACAATCCTCTGGAGAAGGGCTAGGCTACCCACTCCAGTATTCTTGGGCTTTCCTTGTGGCTTAGCTGGTAAAGAATCCGCCTGCAATGTAGGAGACCTGGGTTTGATCCCTGAGTTGGGAAGATCCCCTGGGGAAGGGAAAGGCTGCCCGCTCCAGTATTCTGGCCTGGAGAATTCCACGGACTGTTGCAAAGAGTCAGACATGACTAAGCTACCTTCACTTTCACATTCAGAAGTCTCTGAAGGTGACTTTGGAGAAGGCAACCAAACTGTCTCCTGTCCCCCATCACAAATAAGAGAGTTAAGTGGCAAAAAGAGGCTGTGGGATAGATCTGAAGGTGGGCTTTGTGATTGCAAAGTGAAAGTGAACATGTTAGTCTCTCAGTCATGTTAAGGCTCTTTGTGACCCCATGGACGAAGCGCCTCTGTCCACGGGATTCTCCAGGCAAGAAAACTGGAGTGGGTTGCCATCCCCTTCTCGAGGGGATCTTTCTGACCCAGAGATTGAACCTGGGTCTCCTCTACTGCAGGCAAATTCCTGACTGCAGGGGGTTGGTAAATGCGGGAGCTTCTGGAAGATAGAAGTGACATCTTCTGGTCCCCTGAGCATCTAGTACCTTTCAATATTGGTCAAAGCCACCACCTCCTGATGCTCGCCAGTGCCTGTATTCATCTTCTGGATCCAGCTCAAATGCACCTCCCCATCCCCTAGACTTCCTGGCATTGCTGTGAAGCATCATGAGCTTTTCTTTCCTGGTCAGTACTGTGAATTTTGTACCTCTATTTAGCACCTATGTCGTCCTCCCTGCCTTACAGCCAAGTCCTTGAGTTCCCCCCTGCCCTGAGCTCTCAGAGGGTGGGATCAGTTCTGTTCATCTTTTAAATTTTTAAAATTTATTTATCTGAGTCTTCATTGCTGCTTGGTGAGCAGGGGCTACTCTCTAGGTGTGGTGTGCAGGCTTCTTCTTGCAGTGGCTTCTCTCTTTGCAGAGCATGGGTGCTAGGGCCTTTGGGCTCAGTGTTTGCAGCACTTGGGCTCTGGAGCACGTGGTCTTCAGTAGTTGTGGTGCTCCGGCTTAGTCGTTCCACAGCATGTGGAATCTTCCAGGACTATTGATCAAACCCTGTCCCCTGCATTGGCAGGGAGATTCTTAGCCACTGGATCACCACGGAAGGTGGTTCTGTTCATCTTTACTATCCATATCTAAGATAGCACCTTGTACAGAGTTGGTGCTTATTAAGATATGCTGGACTTTACAACAATGAGTTGCTTCCTGTTGGTGGTGGTTTTTTTAAAAACCTCATTAAGTTTGACAAGCAAAATTGTTAATACTTATCAAATGCACTTTGTACAATGCCATGCATACATAAAAAATAGGTACTGTTACACTCTTTTGGTAGGAGTGTAAACTGGTTCAACTTTTCTGGAGAGTAATATGAATTACTTAGAATTTTTTGTGCTTTTTGGGCAAATTATTTTCATTTTATTTTCTCTCTTCTTCTGTCCCCTCCCCTCCCATCTCTCTTCTTTCTTATCCTCACAAGGCTTTTCATCAAGTATTGCTACTATTATATTCAAGGCAATGTTTTAAAAAATACTAGCAAAAATGGGGCCAATATTAATATGGATTTGAATAAACTATAGTTTACATTTTTGATAAAATAGCATGTAACCTTACAGTTGGTGATATATGAATATTTGTTAACCACATAAACCAAGTTAATTGCAGATGGTGACTGCATCCGTGAAATTAAAAGACGCTTGCTCCTTGGAAGAAAAGCTATGACTAACCTAGACAGCATATTAAAAAGAAGAGATATTACTTTGCCAACAAAAGTCCATCTAGTCAAAGCTGTGGTTTTTCCAGTAATGTATGGATGTGAGTGTTGGACTATAAAGAAAGCTGAGTTCCGAAGAATTGATGCTTTTGAACTGTGGTGTTGGAGAAGACTCTTGAGAGTCCCTTCCTTGGACTGCAAGGAGATCAAACCAGTCAACCCTAAAGGAAATCAGTCCTGAATACTCATTGGAAGGACTGATGCTGAAGCTTTAACTCCAATACTTTGGCCACTTGATGCGAAGAACTGACTCATTTGAAAAGACCCTGATGCTGGGAAAGATTGAAGGCAGGAGGAGAAGGGGACAACAGAGGATGAGATGGTGGGATGGCATCACTGACTCGATGGACATGTGTTTCAGCAAGCTTCGGAAGTTGGTGAAAGACAGGGAAGCTGGTGGGCTGCAGTCCAAGGGGTTGCAAAGAGTTGGACATGACTGAGCAACTGAAGTAACTAAACAAAGTTATAAAGGCTAATTACAAAATAGGACTCATGATATAATTCCAATTTTGAAGGAAACAAAAGGATATATCCATGGAAAAATATCTGGGAGGATTTACACTTAAATGTTTTAACCCTTTATTTGGGTGGTGGGATTTCAGGGCATTTTAACTTTCTTTTTATTTCTCTGAATTTTCTCAATTTTCTACCATGAATGTATATTATGTTTAGAACATGGAAAAATACCTTACATTGTCTTGTGTGGATTCTCTGAGTAAACCCTTTGGTCCTCAAATTCTACATAGAATGAGAATTTTTACCTCTTCCCTACCATTTTGGTACCTTTTACTTCTTTTTCTTGTCTGATTGCTGTGGCTAGGACTTCCAATACTATGTTGAACAGAAGCAATGAAAGTGGGCATCTTTGTCTGATTACAGATTTTAAGGGGAAGGCTTTCAGCTTTTCACCATTGAGTATTACACTGGCTGTGGGTTTGTCATAAGTGTATTCTTTAATTATGTTGAGATACATTCCCTCTATACCACTTAAAATGTTTTTAAGTAATTTTATTTATTTATTATTCTTTCTACTTCTTCCCCCTCCCCTCCCACCCCTCTTTTTTCCTGTCCTCCCAAGGGGTTATTGAATAGCTTTTCATCAAGTATTACTACTATTCATGGCGATGTTTTTAAAAACATTAGCAGGCTGTGCTGGGTCTTTGTTGCCATGTGGGCTTTTCTCTAGTTGCAGCAAGTGGGGGCTACTATCTAGCTGTAGTGCACATGCTTCTCATTTCAGTGGCTTCTCTCTAGAGCGTGTGGGCTTCAGTAGTTGCAGCTTGCAGACTCTAGAGTTCAGGCTCAATAGCTGTGACACATGGACTTAATTGCTGTGCAACGTTTGGGATCTTCCCAGACCAGGGATCTAACCCATGTCTCCCACATTGGCAGGTGAATTCTTTCCCACTGAGCCACCAGGAAAGCCCTGATTTTTTTAAAATTAATTAATTAATTTTTAAGTCTTTATTGAATTTGTTACAACATTGCCTGTGTTTCATGTTTTAATTTTTTGGGCCCAAGGCACGTGGGATCTTCCTGACCAGGGACTGAACCTTCATCCCTTGCCTTGGAAGGTGAAGTTTTTTTGTTTTTTTTTTTAAAGCATCTCTCTTTTATTCTCTCTCTCCCTCTCTTTTTTTGTACAATTGTCAGTCTATTTTGTTATCAAATTACATATAAAAATTAAAAAAGTATATTGTTGTAGTTGTTTAGTCTCTAAGTCATTTCCAACTCTTTGCAACCCTGTGGACTGTAGCCTGTCAGGCTCCTCTGTCTGTGGGATTTCTCAGACAAGAATACTGGAGTGGGTTGCCATTTCCTTCTCCAGGAAGGTGAAGTTTTAATCACTGGACTTTCAGGGAGGTCCCCTCTATGCCCACTTTTATAAGCGGGTTTTTTTTTTTTTTTTTTTCATGAATGGATGTTGAGTTTCATCAAATGCTTTTTCCTCCATCTATTGAGATGATTACATGGTTTGGTCTTTTCTTTCATTGATGTGGTGTATCACATTGATTTGTGGTCCTCAAATTCCGAAAACACCAGTAATCACATCAAAATGTAGGAAGTCAGGGTTAGAAGAGCTGTCGGGAGTTTCTTGGGCCAGAGGCTCTCAAAATTGACTGCATACTGGAGTCACCCATGAAGCTTCCCAAACTCTGCAGCTCAGTCCATGCCCCATGCGGGAACTCAGAATCACTGGGGTGGATGCAGGCATCCGAGGGTTGCGTCTCCCCAGGTGATTCTGCGGTGCAGCCAGCTGTGAGAACCACTGGTGATAAGCCTCTCTGCCTCACAGAGCAGTCATTAGCCACACGTAACTATTTAAATTTCATTGAAATTAAGTGAAATTTAAAATTGAGTTCCTTAGTCACACTAGCCATATTTTAAGCACTCACTAGCCACATATGATGAAAGACTACTATCTCAATGCTGTTCTAGATCGACTCAAATTTCAGCAGAAGAGACTGGAGGTTCCTGGCCGGGGTGTGTGTATGCATACTCAGTTACTCAATCATGTCTGATTCTTTGCAATTCCACGGACTCTAGTCCCCCAGGCTCTATTTTCCATGGAGTTTTTCAGGCAAGAATTCTGGAGTGGGTTGCCATTTCCTCCCCCAGGGGATCTTCCCAACCCAGGGACTGAACCCGAGTCTCCTATGTCTCCTGCATTGGCAGGCGGATTCTTTATCACTGAGCTACCAGGGAAGCCTCGCCTGGCAGGTGGGCACCCTCGTTATAGCAACCCTGACGTTTGTGAAAGGAGAGGTCCCTAGCCCTGCCTTCTCCAGATCTGCCTAGGCTGTAGGTAACAGTGTGCTTAGAAAGTTCTCTCTGCTTTCTCAGGGCTCTTCCCTCCTCTTCCTTGAGCACAAGGAGGTTTTCTGCTCCATGATTGTTCTCAAGGACTCCACAGGCCCAGGCCCTCCCGACCAGGCCAGCAGGCGAGCAGTTTACACGGAATCCAAGCGCTCAGCGGGGAGCAGAGCAAGGCTGAGTGTTTTCCCCAGCTGCTGAGGAAGGTGAGTGAGCCGAGGCAGAATAACAAAAAGCCACTTCAAAAACAGACCAGAAAAGTCAGAGAGCAGAGACAATCAGAGGTTTGAGACACACACACCTCCCTCAAAACCCTGGCAAGAGAGCAAAAACAAGTCAAGGGGGAGCCTCTAGACCTTCTAGTTTCGAGACCGTCGCGGTTGCTGACTTTGAGAACGGGGCCTGTCCCTGCTAGTTCTGAGAGGAGCCAGGAGCTGAGGCTGTGGGGGCTCAGAAACCTCACCTGAATTCTGAGAACTGTATGGCCTGGTGGGGGGACAGTCCCTGAGCGCTCTGTGTCTCTGGGAAGACTGGGTGTGTGGGAATGGCAGACTCAGGCTGGCTGGGTGAGAGTTTGGGGGCTGTTTTAACCTAGAACCAGAACACCAACCAGCTTGGGCTCTGGGACCTACCCCCAGGAGATGGGTGGGGGGAGGTGGACACAGTCCATCAGGGAATTCCCATGCACAGGCCACATGTGTCTAGGAAACTCCTCTTTCAGAACTCAACCATGAAGATGCCAAGCCAGAAAGGGAAGCCTGGTGCCCCCTTCCCATCCCCAATTCTGTAGGGCAGTAAAGTACAGTACAGAGAGCCTTGGGAATGGAGGACTTGGCTCAACCCCCAAGCATTGTCACTTACTTGCTATGTGATTTTGGGCAGGTCAGTTTACCTCTGGACTGTAGTTTCTTGACCAGTAAATTGTAGGGTTGGTTTAGACCGATGGTTCTCAACCCGGGCTATTTGGAGGTATAATCTGGTGATCTATAAAAATAAACAAGATTCTGCTTGTTCTGGGAGACAGCCTAGACATCAGGATTTTTAAAAAATCCTTCAATGATTCTAATGTGTAGGCAAGACTGATAACCACTGGTCTATCCAGATTCACAAGTGCATCATGCTTGGGAGTCAAAATTGAGATTCAAATTCCATAGGACTGGCGTAGGGCCTGAAAAACTGCCTTTCTCCCAAGCTCCCAGGTGGTCCTCATGGATCACATCTTAAGTCATAGCAAGTCTATCTTTAACATCCAGGAAACTGAATTTCAGGCTCCGGCAACTCAGAAACATCTGTTTGTTGTGTTGGTGGCTGGCAGTAGTTGCATATTTCTACCATAGACATCATTCTTCTACATTCTTTTTGTTCCCTCCCGCTCACGTAAGAATCATCTATGATTCAAATCTCACTGTTTGAATTCTGACTATTCTCTCTGGATATGAATCAAACAGGGATCATCTCTTCAAGGGCAGAAAATGAAAGATAAAGCCAGACTGTGATATGAGTTCAAGGTGGACCACTTTTATTGGAAGAATGGGGAAAGACTCCATGTAGCAGATAACAACAGTTAACAAATTGAGCCTCCACCTCTGCTGGGTACTCTTCAAGCTTTTCACAGTAGTCTCATTTACTCCTCACACCAACAACATGGTAAGTCCTGATCAGGTCCCCCAGTTTACACAAGAGGAAGCTGAGGCTTAAAGAGAATCAGAGACTTTTCCAAACAAGGAGCAGATGTGGGACTTGGACTCACATCTCTGTGTTGACTACTAGTCCACAAAGGTCATGGGCAGTATTTGAGTGCATCACCAACCAGACCGAACTCAACCTAAGCACATGCAACCAGACTCAGCCAGGTTCAGTCAGACCCAATCAGACTCAACCAGACCCAGTTTCTTGGCACTGATTAGTTGTTGGTGAGGAAATGGGTGGGATGGGGTTTGCATGAGTTTAGTTTACCTAAGCAACCCCTATACTCACCTTCCATAAACACCACTACTCTCCCATCAGAAAAGGTAGCAGTTTTCCACCCTGGGCCCAGGCTTCAAGGCCTTTACCTGGCACCTGGGTTCATAGTAATACTTTTTCCTACTTGACTGCCTATCTCAATATAAATCTCTGTCACGTGCATCTTTTTCTACTTATATCATTTTCTTTTCTCCATGGGAGCAGGCAGTGTGTCCAGCTTTGTGACTGTTTGCTCTTTTTTCTATTTTGTAGGCTTGTCCCTCATGAGGAGCCTAGGGTATTACCCCTCACCCCCAAAGGGTGCTGCATAGAAGACCAGCTGAAGCTACCACGATTGCTGCAAATTCTCAGCATCTCAGATTCCACTGGGTTCTCTGCCAAAATGGTAGTCAACAGCCCAACCCAACAGTTTTTCCAACTTGACTCAAACTTTCTTGTCTCGTTTCCTGATATTGGGGTTGTGGGGCTGGAGTGGGGGTAGGGAGTGAGAAAGCAAGCTTGGAGGCTTCATTGTGCCCCCATGAAGTCTTGAGTTCCTGAAGACGGGGCTTTGTCTTCTCCTTTTTATATCCCCAGAAGAGAATGCGGTGCTGGGGAGGCAGATGCACACTGATGTCTGTCAGATGAGCGAATGAAGATGACTCGGGGGCACTTTCTGAGGCACTGAACGAATGGCCACACTGATGGTTTGTCCTGCTTGGCCCTCAAGCAGGAGTCACTTGGCACCGGTTTCAGCTTGTGAAGTCCCCGGAACCCTGTGGGTACAGTTCCTGGGAAATCTTTCATTTTCACCACATCTTCTAAGCTTCTACAGCAGCTCAGGAAGGGGGAGGTTTTCTTAGAGAGCCCAACCCCTTGATATGCTGGGTGGGTTGTTGAAAACCAACCTGGAGAGCAATCAGAAGAGACCCACTACTCTTTAGGCAGCCCCGGGATTGTAGAATGATGGGGGCCCAGGGAAGGGGGAGACCCCTCTCTTTTTTATCTTCCAGAGAAGGGTTCATCTTACTGTAGTGGGTATTTCTTAAAAGTGGGATGAAAAATGTGACGTGTTCAGTTCACATAGAAGAATTTTCCTCTGCCGATAGTTTTTCTCCCGTCATTAAAAAACAGAAAAGGAAGAAAATACAAAGGAAAGAAATCATATATGTACCAAGATGCTAACTGTGCTCAAGAATCTACAGAAACTTAGAGAAAGACAAATATCATATGATACCACTCATATGTGGTTATCAAATGTGGGTACTCATATGTGGCTATCACTCATGTGTGACATCACTTGTAATTGGAATCTAAAAAAACGATGTAAACTAACTCATTTACAAAACAAAAATGGACTCACAGATTTTGAAAACAAAACTTATGTGGGGGAGGAGAAGGATAAATTCAGAGATTGGAATTAGCATACTACTATATATAAAATAGCTTACCAACAAGGACCTGCTGTGTAGTACAGAGAACTCCACTCAATATTCTGTATTAACCTGTATGGGAAAAGAATCTGAAAAAAAAAAGAATATATGCATACACATAACTGAATTACTTTTCTGTACACCTAAAACTAACACAATATTGTAAATCAACTCTACTCCAATAAAATTTAAAGAAAGAATCTAAAGAGACTGCATTGGTCAACTGGTCCTCGGGGGTTGTTTCTATTTATTCAACTTCTGTTCTTAAGTAAGAATATACTGCCCATCCAATTCCTTAGGAATCCCTCTTATCTTTTGAATCTTACAAGAAATAAGCCAAGAGAAACCTGTCCCCACTGCTAAGGTGACTGTGCAGAAAGAATTTAGGAGAGGCCCCCACGAGTTCTAGTGCTGGGGGCAGGTGGGCGCTGCTCTAGGTATCACGCATTGTTGTAGACTCAAACTTCTTCCTCTGGCTTCCCTAGGAAATGGTTAATCCATTTACAACGTCTCTTCTGAAAGCATCCTTCATCCCAGCGGGATGTAAATGGCAATTGGTGCTATTTATATCTCCATCTTCAAGAAATAGCTGCCTTCCTTACATTTTATTGCCCGAGTTAGTGTTTTTGATTGTGTGGAACCATGAGGTGGGCCTAGGAGAATGGGTTAATTAATCTTGTGTTTATCAAGCATCTTTCTTGAGGGTCTATTGGCTCCTGGGACTTTTATCTGTATGTTGTTGAGTTTTAAACTTTTCTTTTTGCTTTGACCTCTATCTTTAACATTAAATTCCTATTTTTAACAAAAAAAGGAGAGGAAGAGAGAGAGATAGAGATAGAGAGAGGGAGAAGAAATAGGATGTAAATGGTAGAGGGTAGCCGATAGAAATCATTCTCTAATACATATTCAGTGATTCTGTTTCCCGGTGCAGAAGTTGAGGCTGGGAGACGTGTTGCGATTTGCCTAAAGTCTCATAGAAAATCAGTGGCAGAATTCAGACCAGGGCTTTCCCCTGGTCTGGATAGACCCTTGAAGTCACGGCATCATAACTGATTCACATCTTTTTGGACCCTATTGTTCTACATGGGAGACTGGTCTCCTCATGGGCAGGGACCTACCGCTTCATCCTCTCTGCATCCCTGCACCTCCCACTCCGGTGCTGGTAGAGCCTGGTGGTTCCAGAGGGATATGAGGAGTTAAACTGAGTGGTTAAATTTGACTTGTGAGACTCAGTGGTAAACAGCATTGAAGTGAGGCAGGCGGGCCCCACCCCATCCTCTCCACTCAGCTATGTCTGAAAAGACTTGGCTCGAACCTCGCCTTGTTTAAGAAGACTGTCTAGACCAACTCCGTCTCTGAATTTTGGAGCAATTCCTGTCTGCGTCTCTCATTTAGGACCCTGTACATCTGGTGGCTCTCACTGGTGAAGAATCTGCCTGCAACGCAGGAGATGAGGGCAGGAGATAAGGTTTGGATCCCTGAGTCGGGAAGATCCCTTGGAGGAAGGAAATGGCAATTCACTCCAGTATTTTTGCCTGGAAAATCCCAACCCATGGTGTCTCAAAAGAGTCACACATGACTGGGCAACTGAACAATAACAAAATATACTGATTTAGGTGAGGAGGAGGCGGCATTGGTTCTAAGTGTGGGCTGTGGCTATCAAGCCTGTGTTTAAGCTCCGCTCCATCATTTTTAACCCTGTGATCTCAGGTGACTCCTCTGAGCCTCCGTTTACCTGTAAGATAGCTCTAGGGACAATTCCTCCCTCCCAGGCTCCTTGTAAGGATTAATTGGGACAAGCCACGAAAAGCATTCAGTGCTGTACCAGACACTCAGCGCATTTTAGCTATTATTGTAAATTTTCACAATGAAATGTTTTGTTTCTCTGCCTTCGTTGAGCATGGTTACCTTACCTGTGAACTGGAGGAAACGATGGGCAATCGTGGTGGATTGTTATGACAACCAAATGAGAGACTCCGTAGGAAAATGCTTTGTAAACTCTTCAGGTTTGGGTGTGAAGTGTGACCGCCCCCAAGATCACACAGCTGCTAAGAGGTGGTGCCCTCCTGGAAAAACCACACCCACCCCCAACACACACACACACACCAACACCACCGCCAGAAAACATCTAGGTGGTCTGATCCCCAAAGGCATTCCTGTTCCTTGGTTATTTCAATGGCCATTCATGGAGAACTCCCAGGCCTTCTGAACCAGCAGCAGTGGGATAGAAAAAGGTGATTAACACGTGGACTTCATCCTCAGGAAGCTTACAATGCAGCAGGGGGGAGTGTGAGCAAATGTATCCTAAACAAGGCCAAGTGACACAGAAGCAGTAGCAACAGAAAGACAGAGGGAGGGGAAGTTTGGGGGTGAGAGGTAGTTTCATGGCAGGCTTGGCCTTGGGGCCAGTCTTTGGTGGATGAGTAGTGTATCGTTTGCTCTGGTTGCCAAAACAAACTGGGTTGCATACACAATGGATATTTATTTTCTCACAGTTCTAGAGGCTAGAAGTCCTAGATCAAGGATTTGGCAGGACTGGTTTCTTCTGAGACCTCCCTCCTTGGCTTGCAGATGGATGCCTTCTCGCTGTGTATTCACATGCTCATTCCACTGTCTCCTTGTAAAGATACAAGTCATATTGGATTACAGCCTACCCGAGTGACCTAACTTGACTTTAATTGTCTCTTTAAAGGCCCTATCTCCAAATACATTCTGAGGTATTGGAGGTTAGGACTTAACCACATTAACTGGGGTGGCAGGGGGCATACAGCCTATAACAAGTAGGACGTTTTCCATTTGCGTGCACCTGTGCTAAGTTGCTTTAGTCATGTCCGACTCTTAGCAGGCAAACCTTTGCCTACGGGCTGTAGCCCTCCAGGCTCCTCTATCCATGGGATTCTCCAGGCAAGAGTACTGGAGTGGGTTGCCATACCCTCCTCTATTTTCTATTTACATTTTTTCAATGATAAAAATATTCATAAAATGTGACCTGCTGAAAAGCCCAAGAAAGAATATAAAACCACTAAGAGATGACCATATCTGTGCCATATATATATATACATACATATATATATAAAACCTTCTAAAGTGGACTTGCACCTTATGGCACCTGTTGTTTTTAAACCTGCAATTTTCACTTGACAAATATCTGATGAGCTTTCCTCCTCATCATTAAATATTCTTCCACAACATCACTTTTAATGGTTGTGTGGTGGTCTATTAGAGGGATGTATCCCACAGAGTCAGCCTATGGATAGTGACATTTTGATGGGCCAAGACTGGGACAGAGACGTGGTCTTATAGGAGGAAATGGTATGAGATTCAAGGGCATAGTAATTGGTTACGTACACTTGAGCAAATCGCGCCAACAGAGTTCTCAGAATCAGGTAGATTATACTTGTAAGAATGTGTCTTTTTTTGGTGGGGATACACTGTGGGTGAGAGGGCATGCTGCTTCTGAGAAGCCCCAAAGGGTCCCAGGAATGAACCAGCTGTACAGTTTATGTCTGACTAGTTAGAATCTCAGTTAGGCCTTACAGGGCAACTGAAATTCAATATTTGACTTTACACCATGAGACTGAGCTTGATGAGCACTTAGTTGTTTTAATTGAGAAGCTGCTTTTTTATGAGTGATTCTTAGTGATTGGTCATGATTACTTTCCCCCTCCCTCACTCCCTTCTTTTTCTGCCTCACTGTCTGTTCCCGATGAGAAGTCTTTGGTAAAACAAAGCCAAGAGTCAGGACTTAGTGATAGAGATGTACTTGTCTTGTTTCATACTGAAGACTCTGAAGGATCTAAACAGGAAGTTCAAGTTGGACCAGGAGGGCTTCTAGGGAGAGAGGAGGTGGGGAGATGATACCATCCTTGTGGGTTTTAAATGATCCAAAGGGTGCTTCAGTAAGGGAAAACACACTTAGGTTTCACTTGCTCTTCCGTGCAGGTGGGAGAAGGGGAAAATTGAATGTTTTTCTTGTGATTTGACAGAGAAAGCCCACAGGACAGTTGAGGGATGCAGAGATGTCAGCTCCAATGTGATTTCTAAGACAACCCATTCTCAAATGAGGAAACCAGTCAGACTTACAGATGTCTTTCAAGGCTCTTTTTATGGTTGTCTTTCGGGTAACCATTTCTAAAGCTTTAGGGATCTCCCCAGACCCTTTTGTTGACTGAATGTGTCCAGGGACAGATTTGTTCAGATCAAGTCCAGCCTGAAAGAGTAATGAAAAATCATGTGAGTCCACACATCACCCTGGAGAGTATGATTTATATTCTTATGAAAATCTTCAACCTGGCACCTTATTAAATCTGATTCTTTGAAGTATTTTTTTGATATAGAGTGGCACCTCTCCCTCCCCAGCTTCGGGGCAGACACGCCATCGTCTGCAGTTCCTTCTTAGATACTGGTGTTTTTGATGCTGGCCTGCTTTGGGGAGGGTGGGGGGTGGGTAGATTGGTGACTTCATCAGTTGGCATTACAAAGAAGAAAGCAGACCCACCGAGCTCAGCTTTACTGGCAGAACTGGGAAAAGGATCAAGAGAATAATACTTATTAATTGTGCCATGCTGAGTGTATATTGCTTTTTATTTGCCATCCTTTGAATTCCCTGTGATTGCAGAAATTGTAAGGCTTTCTTCTGGTGACGGATCGTATTGACACCCCTCCCTTGCGCTGTGGGAGTGAAAAGGGCTATGTAAAGGATTGCTACTTTTAGGAGCTAGCAACCCCTCCACTTTAGTGAGGACACAGGAAAAGTGAATCTGGGAAGGACGTAACTCATGTCAAACCTTTTTCAAATTCACATCATGCCAACTCAGTTAAGATAATCTGCTGTAAAAAAGGATTGATCAGTTTGCAACAATTCACCGCATGATGACTTGAAACAGACAGTTCTTTCGCATTTTATTTGTTTTTCTTTTTCTTTTAACGTGAGTCTTTGTTGAGATGGTACTGCATACCTAGCTCTGTAGGAAAACCACATAGGCCCGGTCTCAAAGGCGGACGCACGCCCCCTCATTTGGTGCAAGTGAGTTTTGGGTGTCTTTCAGCACCCATCTCCAGTGCCTAGCGAGAGAGTCGTGCCACTCGGAAATGCTGCCGAGGAACAGCGCCCACATTCCAGCAGACATTAATCCTGGAGGCTGGCAACCCCTCTCCAAGTGCCTGCAAAACAACACAAGCCAGAGTCTAACAGACTCTCTGCTGGGAACCAGGTAACCAGGGAGGCAAGTCATGCACCTGAGGAGGAAGCCCAGGTCAGTGATGCACCTAAGGCCCGATGCCAAGGTGCCCAGGGCAAGCGTGGTCCTCAGGTCATTTCTGCGCCATTCAATTATGAAAAGCTGACTATTTAATTCATTTTAATTAAGAGGGCTGGTTCCACCCCCTGGCAGAAGACACTGTCAGTGGATGCAGAGTGAGATCTGGGGACCAGGAAGCAAAAGTGCCACCTCCCCTGCATCTGTCACTGATGACTGAAAATGGCACCATGTCACTCCTCTCGTTACGCTTCATGGGTTGCTGTCCGAAGAACGCCAGAGGAAGGGCATTACTGGCACCTTCAAGTGCTAGAGTCGAGGGGCCTGGGTGTGCAAGGAGGAGGTGTGAGGGGAAGGGATGCGTTTACCTGACACAAAGGACAGTGTGTCTCATTCCCTGTTGAATGTACATTTCTTGAGGGCAAAGGGTTTTGTGTCTTGTTCACCCAGAACCCAGCCTGGTACATGGTCAGAGCTCAGTAAATATTTGTTAAATGAGTGATTTTCAAATGTTGAGCTGAGCTAGTGCTTCCAGTGAAGTGGTCGCTTCACTGTGAAACCCTGTGGAGAACAAAAGCGGTGTGAGGTTGGGTGCCTGTCCTAAGGTCATATGCTGTCCTATAACCCCTTGGTACGCATTCATTCACTTAATCATTCATTCATGGAACATCTATTTCTTCTGTAATACACGGTGTGTAATAGTCACTGGGGTACAAAGATGAATGTCAACCAATGTTCTTTAATACCCTCCCTGAGTGGGGCTCTAGGGATACCATGGTGACTCAGGTTGGGACCACATCCTTGGGAGAAGACATAGACTGCAAGCCACAGATGCTGAGCATCTCACTCCACCTGGAAATAGAGGTGCTGGTAAAAGCTTCTCAGAGGCGGGCACATGTGGGCTGCATCTTGATGGCAGGGTAGGCATTTGTGAGGCTGGGGCGAGACCAGGGGGAGGATTCAAGGTGACTGTGTGAAGGTCTGGCATCTCCCAAAAGCAGGCTGAGGCTACTCTGCAGCCATACTTCTCACTCCCAGACTCCTCACCACCCAAACCCACTGATAGCATCTTTTCTTCTTACTAACTCCTTCATCATTCACTCCCAGCCTGACTCACCCTAGAGCCCAACTCCATAGTGAATGTACAGCACACATGTAGTTATTATTAGTAGTAATTTATATTTATTTAAGTTTTTACTTTATATTGGAGTAGAGTTGATTGACAATGTTGTGCTAGTTTCAGATGTACAGTGAAGTGATTTAGTTATACATATACCTATTTCTATTCTTTTTCAGATTCTTTTCCCATATAGGTTATGATATGTGTTATTATTAACCCTAGTAAATGTAGGAACTGTCCCCAGATCTTGGTGACATTATTGGTGCTGGCATGGCTTGGGGACTCTAACTCCCATTGATCTGTCCTTGGTTGGTCTGGCTTACTTGGGGACTTGTGTGAGGGGGAAAAGGCTGGCAGCATTAGGGCATTCTTGGGCTCTCCGTACCCATGACTTCCCACCAGGTCCCACCCAGGACAAGTGGATGGTGAGCCTGTCCACATCATCTAGCATAACGCGGAGCCAATGTCAGTGGGGCTGCCTGGATACACTGACAGCACCCAATCTTCATTTGGAGGCGTCCGAACCTGGGCTGGAGACCCTCTGAGAGAGCAATAGAGTGGTACATCGAACCTATGGGCCCTTCCACCCCCACAGTTTGTTCTGATTTAGCAATTCTTCAGGTCTTGAGTCTGAAACGTCAGAACCCAGTCACGTGGCTGCGACTAGAAGATGCTCTTAAAATGTCACTTGAAGAATGTTGTTTGGGTACTTTTACACATCAGCTGTTAATCTGTACAGGATTTTCCCCTTCCCAGGGTAAAGTGAAAGAAGAGGAAGTGAAAACGGGAGGGGGAGAATTTTCATACAGCATCTCTCGCCTTACAGACAACAACCGAAAACCCCCTAGGCTTTGAACAGAGTCTTGTAATTTCTATAGCTCACCTGCATCCATGGATTGCCTCATTTGGTTCTCAGAGCTCCCCCAGGTGGGAGGCAGGATTCTGAGCCACCTGATTTCACTCTCATTTGCAGAGAGTAAGGTACTTCTTAGGCAGGAGGCAAGGGCTCGGGACTGGCTGTCCTGGTAGTAGTTCTTCAGAGCCATTCTACAGAGGTGCTTCGGGTTTCTGAGTTTCTTCAGGGAATCTGGATGGAAGCTGATCCGTATCTGGTGGAGAAAGGTCTCTGTGACTAGGGATCTGAGCCAACAGTCCTTTGGCCAGAGCTCTTTGGCCAAACAGGACAGAAGCTCTGGTCTTCCCAGTGCTGAGTCACCACCATCTGCTGACCTCTCCAGCCACGGGACTCTCCGGGGTGCTGGGGATTCCCTACCTCAAAGTCCAGGGCCTCTGAGAAATTGTGACTGCATTATCTCCTACTGAGAAAGGGGTGGTCTTACCAGAGTCCAGTAGGCAAGTTTTAACCTGCTTTAATAGTCTCCTGTAACAACTAATTCCTATACCTCCCAGCCAGGAGGACCAAGTGGAGGCTGAAATTCAGCCTGGGTTTGGAATCAGAACACTCCAAAGAGTATCCCCCCTCCACTTAAGCAACTGGCTTATTGTGTGATCAAACCCAGCTTGAATCTGAAGCCAATCTACTGACCCCAGGTTGTGGTGAAGAAAAGTTCAGTGTTTATTGCAGGGCACCAAAAGGAGTACAGGTGGCTAATGCTCAAAAGCCCCAAACTCCACGATGGCTTTCAAGGAAAGATTTTTAAAGACAGGGTGAGGGGGAGGGCTGCGTGGTACATGGTTCACTTGTGGACATTCTTCTGATTGGTTGGTGGTGAGGTAATCAGGGATTAACATCATCAACCTTCTGGTTCCAGCTGGTCTGGGGTTACCTGCTTGTGGTCAGCACGTAGTTAACATCTTCCACTTGGTGGGGGTTTTGGTTGTCTGTGAACTAGCTCAAGGACATGGCTCAGAATATGATCTCTAGCCCTTGAAGAGGGACTAAAGGTCCTTGACTTTGTTTAATTGCTAAGCTACCATTATTTTGTCTTCCTTGACTGTTTTCCTTGATTTTTGCATTTTCTCACTTCTCTAATTAGATTTGCTATTTGGGAAGGTCTAGGAGGCTAAAGTTTTTCTACAACTAAGAGGCAGGTAGAGGACATGTTGTGGGGGGATCTTCCCAGGAAGGCCCCATTGGGTCCTGCTTGGTTATAATCCCCCCTTTTCTTTGATACTCCTCAATCTAGAAGGGTAACAGGTGCGGGACAAGAAAGGGCCGAAATTTTGGATAAGGAGGCTAACCGTGAGCTTGGCAGAAGAACTCAGTTTGAGGGGAACTCAGTTTTAGTTGCTGCTCCTTTCTGTCTCTGCTCCAAACTTTCCACTAGGGCCTCCCTTGCCTCCCACAGCGCCCTCTTTCCATCTCCCACGGCCCTTTCAGAACCAGCTCAGATACCACACTTCTGAAGCCTTCCCTAGTGTCTGTACACAGGAAAGTTTGTTTCCCTCCTCTGACTCATGGGACCATGCATGTGGCCTTTGGCAGAGTCAGTGCATTCCTCTCCTCTTTCTCCAAGGGCCCAGGACCCCCTCATCTCTGAGTGTGCTCCATCACAGGACCCTCAAACCGCCAGTGAGTGTTGAATGAATGGCTGGAGAAGATCTGTCACTGGCTCCTCCACATCTGTCTACCATCTTTTCTGGAGGAAAGGCAATTTTTTCATGTATTTCTGAGTAAGAGGTCAGGAGGGAGCCAGGAAGAAATGTTCAGGGCAAATCCTGTCCCTCCCCCATCCCACCCCAAGATCTAGGAGAGCTGGAATCTTATCAGGGTTAGGGTCAAGGGCACCCAGTCAGGGTTATTTGAAAATGTCAGAGCTGTTCACTGATCTGGGCAGGAGGAAGGGGGCTGAAATCTTTGCCAGCAGGGTATGGACCCTGGAGGAATTTGCTGGCCTGCAGGCATGGGGGAGGGGAGAAGTCGGTTTCCAGATGAGGCCAGGGAGGCTCCATCCAGGTGTATTCCAGCTTCTTCTGGCTTTCTAGGGCCAGAGATGGAGGTAAATACAAGGAGCCAAGGTGCTGGGCAACCTCCAAGGGGGCCCCCTTTGACCCCAGAACCATGTCTCCAAATGGATAAAGCTCAGGGACAGAGTCAGTTCAACCATTAGTCAAATGTCCTAGTTAATTACCTACTTCCTTCTCTTCAAAGGGGAAGCCTAGGGTCCTGGGATGGGCGCTGGCTGGAGACAGTTTGATGGGGATTCATTGGCATCCCTGGAGTCTAGAAACTGGACGAACAGGAAGCATACTGTTTAAAACAGACTTAAACAATCTCACACCTTTTGTGAAGCACCAAGGAGGAGCCTGTGGTATGTGGGAGGAGCTATGAGGTATGGACCCACCGTCCCATCCCCTCACCCTGAGGCCCCCAGCGCCTCTCCGGAGACATCTGCACACCCGCCTCAGGGCTATAGCAAGTTGTCACTCAGCTGAGCTCAGCCCAGCAGCTGAATCTGTCTCTATCTCTTCATTTTGATGGCAGCCTGGGATTGTTACCCTTCAAAGATCATCTCTTGGAAGGACACCAGCTCTCATTACATCTCCCAGCTTGCCTGGAGGCCAGCTCAGCTAATCCAGAATCTTTGGCCATTGGATTCGCTTCTGGCCTGGGTGTTACAGACGCCACCTCTGGCACCAGTTGGGTGGGAAGACGGACAAAATAATTAAGCCCCATGAGTTGAAAGGAGAATTAATTCCCCTGTACAGGCTTTTGTTTCTTCTCTTCCTGGGTAACTTCAGATGTGTTAATCCAGGACTGTTCTTTTTTTTTTTCTCTTTTGTAACAGGTTTAATTTGTAGCAGCACTGTTTTGTTTTTATTTTTTTTTTTTTTTTTTTTTTTTTTTTTTTTTTTTTTTTTTTTTTAAATATTATTTTATTAGTTGGAGGCCAATCACTTTACAACATTTCAGTGGGTTTTGTCATACATTGACATGAATCAGCCATATAGTTACACGTATTCCCCATCCCGATCCCCCCCCCACCTCCCTCCCCACCCGACTCCCCAGGGTCCTCCCAGTGCACCAGGCCCGAGCACCTGACTCATGTATCCCACCTGGGCTGGTGGTCCGTTTCACCATAGATAATATACATGCTGTTCTTTCAAAACATCCCACCCTCATGTTCTCCCCCAGAGTTCAATAGTCTGTTCTGTACTTCTGTGTCTCTTTTTCTGTTTTGCATATAGGGTTATCGCCACCATCTATCTAAATTCCGTATATATGTGTTAGTATACTGTAATGTTCTTTATCTTTCTGGCTTACTTCACTCTGTATAATGGGCTCCAGTTTCATCCATCTCATTAGAACTGATTCAAATGAATTCTTTTTAACGGCTGAGTAATATTCCATGGTGTATATGTACCACAGCTTCCTTATCCATTCATCTGCTGATGGGCATCTGGGTTGCTTCCATGTCCTGGCTATTATAAACAGTGCTGCAATGAACATTGGGGTGCACGTGTCTCTTTCAGATCTGGATTCCTCAGTGTGTATGCCTAGAAGTGGTATTGCTGGGTCATATGGCAGTTCTATTTCCAGTTTTTTAAGAAATTTCCACACTGTTTTCCATAGTGGCTGTACTAGTTTGCATTCCCACCAACAGTGTAAAAGGGTTCCCTTTTCTCCACACCCTCTCCAGCATTTATTGCTTGTAGACTTTTGGATAGCAGCCATCCTGACTGGCGTGTAATGGTACCTCATTGTGGTTTTGATTTGCATTTCTCTGATGATGAGTGATGTTGAGCATCTTTTCATGTGTTTGTTAGCCATCTGTATGTCTTCTTTGGAGAAATGTCTGTTTAGTTCTTTGGCCCATTTTTTGATTGGGTCATTTATTTTTCTGGTATTGAGCTTCAGGAGTTGCTTGTATATTTTTGAGATTAATCCTTTGTCTGTTTCCTCATTTGTTATTATTTTCTCCCAATCTGAGGGCTGTCTTTTCACCTTACTTATAGTTTCCTTTGTTGTGCAAAAGCTTTTAATTTTCATTAGGTCCCATTTGTTTATTTTTGCTTTTATTTCCAATATTCTGGGAGGTGGGTCATAGAAGATCTTGCTGTGATTTATGTCGGAGAGTGTTTTGCCTATGTTCTCCTCTAGGAGTTTTATAGTTTCTGGTCTTACATTTAGATCTTTAATCCATTTTGAGTTTATTTTTGTGTATGGTGTTAGAAAGTGTTCTAGTTTCATTCTTTTACAAGTGGTTGACCAGTTTTCCCAGCACCACTTGTTAAAGAGATTGTCTTTTTTCCATTGTATATCTTTGCCTCCTTTGTCAAAGATGAGGTGTCCATAGGTTCGTGGATTTATCTCTGGGCTTTCTATTCTGTTCCTGTTTTGTTTTTAAACTGTAGTTTTTCATTAGAATGTAGTCCATGTGAACTTTATAACACTAAAGATATTTCCTTTGTTTATGGTGAAAATGACTTAACTATACGAAACCCAGTTTTGCCAAGAGGAATAAAAGATCACCCCTAATCTTACCACAAACTCACTGGATTCGGTTTCTGTGTTTTCCCTTCTAGTTTTTCTCTGGATGCGTATTAAATTGTACAGCAGTATGATCCCAACATACATTTATTTTTTGAAAGAAACTAGTCTGAGAGTCTGGGCTGCCCAGGTGGCTCAGTGGTAAAGAATCCGCTTGTCATTGCAGGAGACTTGGGTTCGATCTCTGGGCTGGGAAGTTCCCCTGGAAGAGGAAATGGCAACCGGCTCCAATATTATTGCCTGAGAAATCCCATGAACAGAGGGGCCTGGCGGGCTACAGTATATGGGGTCACAAAAAGTCAGATGCAACTGAGTGACTGAGACAGCGGAAGCAATCTGAGAGCGTATGTATAGCCCCATCTTGCTACATATTCTTTCTTATCAGCATTAATTTGGAAAATACTTTCAGTAACATGATTTACTTAGCCAGCCTCCTCTGGCTAGAAATTTCCTGGGCTGTGTCAGTCCCTGGGGGTCAGGCAGAGAAGGTGGGCTAGCTTTAGAGCAGAGTTCAAAGGACTCCAATGAGCCGTCTTCTGCTCCTCTGCCCCCTGGCCCCAGGCCTGACTCCTGCCAGTCAGTTCCTGCCATGCTCAAGTACCCACCAAAAGGAGTGCCACACTCATTGCTCTGTAGGGAAAAGGCCTTTCCAGGGCACAGTTTTGCAAAGTCTTTGATTCATGCAGGTGTGCATCCACTGGGCTCTGACCATTTGGACAGACATCTCCTCTACCAGACAAAAGGCAAGGGGCCATGTTGTATTGGATCTTTATTACTGGTGCCTAGGAGGGTTCTTGGAATATAATAGATTTCAGCAGCTGTTTGTCAAGTGAAGGAAAATCAAAGGAATGATTCACAACTCATGAGGAAACATGTAAGTCTCCAGTCCCCCGTTCTTTCCCCAGCCTGGGCTGTAGAATCTGATACATGGTTCTGCTTTGGGGCTGAGAGCTTTGACTCAGGGCAAACAGCCTCACTATTCAACAGCTTATTTCTCCCTGCTCGGTAGCCTCTGCACCTCTTTCCTTAGAATCCCGGTCTGTGTTGTCCCCTCCCCATCCCCGGACTTCAACCATAAAATGATGACGACGATTATGCCCCCACAATCAGATTTAGGCCCCCCTTTATTTAATGGGGTGGCCAGTGTATCTCAGCTTGCCCAGGACCTTCCCAGTTTTAGCCCTGAAATCCCCCCTCAGTCCCAAGTAAAGGGGGCCGGTTTAGCCCTAGTTCCCGGCACCCAGTTCCCAACAATGTCCTGTAGAGGGCGCTGGAGGCACAGCACAGGTGCGCGATGGATGGAGCGTCTGTCTGCTCACCCAGTTGGGAGGAAATATCACTCGGACACCAACGTACAAACGGGTTCTGCCTCCGGCCAGAGTGAGTCAGAAAACAGCCCATCCTCTCTCCTCCTGGAGGGGAGCGCTAACTAAGTGTCAGGGAACCGACTCCTGTTGGAGAAGAGGGAGTTACGTGGTCCACAAGTCCGCTGCTCAGAGCCCTCTCTGTTTCTTGCTCCTGAGAAAGCAAATCATGGATAAATAAACTGCGGTTTAGTTTCAGGCTATCAAGCATCCCTGTGTGTTCCAGCACTAATTTTCTTGATGGCAGGACACCCAGGTTGCTTGGACCAAGAACACTTTCAGCCATAGCAGAACAAATGTCTATCAACTTCCACCTGGTTCATAGACCTACCTCAGGAGGGCTTCCCTGGTGGCTCAGATGGTAAAGAATCTGCCTGCAACTGAGGAGGCCCAGATTCCATCTCTGGGTCAGGAAGATCCCCTGGAGAAGGGAATTGGCAACCCACTCTCTTGCCTGGAGAATTTCATGGAACGAAGAGCCTGGTGCGCTACTGTCCATGGGGTCAGAGAGTCAGATATGACTGAGCGACTAACACTCTCACTTTCACAGGAGCTTAAGTCAGAAATCATAAAATTTACCTTCAAAGTGGGTGGTGACAGTAAAAAAAAAAAAAAATCTTGCTACAATAATTCTAGTATCACTACAAGGGCAGGTCTTCCCTGGTGGCTCAGGGGTAAAGAATCGCCTGCCAACAAGGGTTCACTCCCTGGTCCAGGAAGATCCCATGTACCTTGGAGCAACTGAGCCAGAGAGCCACAACTATCAAGCCTGCGCTCCAGAGCCTGGAAGCTGCAGCTACTGAAGCCCATGCACCCTACAGTCTGTGCTCTGCAACAAGAGAACTGACTGCATTGAGAAACCTGTGCATCACAACTGGAGAGTGGCCCCTGCTCGCTGCAACTAGAGGAAACCCTCTCAGCAATGAAGACCCAGCACAGCCAAAAATTAAATAAACAAATAAGTTATTAAAAAATAATACAAGGGAGACCTGTACAGATCCTCCTTAGTGCATTAGCATGGCTGCAGCCAACCCAAAGTGGCTATTCTGATAAGCACGAGTTTCCTGGTGCCTCGTTTGCATCAGCCCCCTGCTTCCACGTATAATGCCAATTGCTGATGTGTTGGGTTCAGCTGGGTCACAGCCTATTTAGGACAGATTCCATCCTGGTGGGATGTTTTACAAGTTATCTCACTTGCTCCCCGTTTGTTGTTAAGCTATGTACTTTGGGTGATGGTTATGTTTCATTAGGTATGCTGTGAGAACTGTTTTGTAAGGCTGAAAATACCAACAAAATGATTTAAACGCACAGAGCTGCTGTTTTTGACTTGGAATGCTGTATGTGTGGATGTTTCCATCTACACACATATCTGGGAGATGACTAGATTAGCATTCTGTGTGTGTGTGTGTGTGTTAGTTGCTAAGTCATGTCTGACTCTTTGTGACCCCATGGACTGTAGCCCACCAGTCTCCCTCTCCATGGAATTCTCCAGGCAAGGATACTGGAGTAGGTTGCCATTCCCTTCTACAGAAGATCTTCCTGACCCAGGGATCAAACCCTGGTCTGCTGCTTGCAGGCAGATTCTTTACCATCTGTGTTCTTTAAAGAGAAGTTATTTTCTTCTAATCCTTTCTCCTTAAAAAATCATTTTAAGGTTTAAGAGAAAAGTGTTGATGCTTAAAAAGAGTTGAAGAAGGGAGGAGGCCCGCTGGCAATGAGTCTGTATCTCACAGGTGGAATTTTATCGATCACCCATGGTAGTGAAGTCAGACAGATCTAGGTAGGAATCCCGCCTCCACCATAAATTAACTGTATGATCTTGGACAAGTTATTTAACTTCCCTGAACTTCAGAGTCTCCATCTTTAAAATAAGGATGATAAAATAGAATATCCTACAGTTAGGGAGTTTGGGATTGACATGTACAGACTGCTATATTTAAAGTGGATAACTGACAAGGACCTATGGCATAGCAGAAAAAGAAAAAGATATCCTATTATCTTCTCATAAGGCTGTGTGGTTAGCGGACAAACGAAATGATGTGTCCAAAAGTCCTAGCTCTGAGCCTGGCATCTGGTAGGCATTCAACAGTTTGAGTGGCTCATTTTTTCTTAACTCCAAGCTGACTGTGTGGTCTGTTAACCCAGCATTGCTTCAGCTAGAATCCTATTGCAGTTGATCAACTTGTGAGTTTCTTTGGATTTTGATGCACCTATTGAATGGGTTTAGATGTTTCCAAGTTTGCTCAGGTATTCTGTCTTGAATTATCATCATCATCGACACACCAGCTTTTATTGAGTGTTTACTATGTACCAGGCATCAGGCAACATACTTGAACCCAAAACTGCATGAAGGCATGTGTTCTTAGCCACCCCTCCCCACTGCCTTTCAGCATGGCTTTACAGGATGGAATTTAGGAGTTTTCCTAGGTTAGATTTTACAAGTTTTGCTTATGGAGAGCGCATCAAACTCTAGGCTCCTGGTTGCTGGTTACAACTGGTTTTTGGATTTCTGATGACACTGGAAATGATAGGATAAGTAATGGGTTAGCCATGTGAGGTCTACTAAGTCAAGCGGCATAAAGAGAAACATGAAAAAGTACCACGCGGTGGGGATGTCAAACTCTTGGCAGAGTTCAGTCCAACTGGACTGGGAGGGGTTTTTGACTATCCTGAGGATCTGTTGCAAGGAACAATTCTTGTCCTGTTGCTGAGACAGCTGGATCTTAGGTGAGTCATTTACTTCTCTTGGGCCTCAGTTTCCCCTTTTGGAAAATGAGGGGATTAAACCAAATTGCTGGTTCTCAAAACTTTGATGTGCCTGATTCCTAGGCTCCACCCTGGTACACTCTAATTCAGTAGGCTTGGGTGGGGCCTGGCAGCCTCCCTGGGGATAATCTAACCTGAGAAATGTCCACCTAGACTGTGACTGACATTTGATTTTAAAGCTAACGTCCCAGGAAACGTGGAGTGTTTTTCGAGGAGGAGGAAGATCCATTCAAGGCACCCACACAGGGAGAGACAAGTGAAGTTCAGAGAGTCAGTGTGTGTGTGTGCTTAATTGTGTAGCTGTGTCTGATTCTTTGCAATCCTTTGGACCGTAGCCCATCAGGCTCTTCTGTCCACAAGATTTTTTCAGGCAAGAATACTGGAGTGGGTTGCCATTTCCTTCTCCAGGGAATCTTCCTGACCCAGGGACTGAACCCTCACCTTCTGTGTCTCTTGCATTGCAGGCGGATTCTTTACCTGCTGAGCCATCAGTAACTCTGCGTAACAGACATCTGAGGTTGGTTGCGTGCTAAAATTCTGAGACTCAACCAAGGAGGTCTTCTAGAAGGTTCCCCAAGGCTCACAGATTGACAGGAAACCACAACAGGGGTAAAATGCAAACATAACACACCCTATCAGACTTGAGGGCAGTTCTGTATGTAGTACAATAACTCGTATCATCGAAAAGTTTATAAGTCATTTGTTTTAAATCTGTGTATGTATCACTGCTATGTTTAAAATAGACAACCACCGTGGCTCAGAGGTTAAAGCGTCTGCCTGCAATACGGGAGACCTGAGTTGGGACAATCCCCTGGAGAAGGAAATGGCAAACCACTCCAGTATTCTTGCCTGGAGAATCCCATGGACAGAGGAGCCTGGTGGGCTACAGTCCACGGGGTTGCAAAGAGTCAGACACGGCTGAGTGACTTAACTAACTAACTAACCAGGACCTACTGTATAGCACAGGGAACTCTGCTCAACATTCTGTAATACCCTAAATGGGAAAAGAATTTGAAAAAGAACAGATACATGTGTATATATAACTGAATCACTTTACTATACATCTGAAACTAACACAACATTACTAATCAACTAAACGCCAATATAAAGTAGCAATCAGAAAAAAATATGTGTATATGTATGTGTATTTTTTTTAATTTTTGGAGTATGGAGAGTTCTGGAGGAAAAGGAGGTGAGGATTCAAACAAGAATACTTTTTATATGTACATCTCCTTTTATAAGAACACTGATCTCTGACTAGATTCTCTTCTCTTGAGTCTTTTTGATTACCGATCCACAGTGATGAAATCCCTAAGACAAATCTTCAATTTCCATAACATTTACATTTTGTGCTACAACTTGAGGCTAGGTTTTTTTTTTTTTTCACAAGAAACAATATTTGTAGGAGTTGATTGAGTCCAAGATTGTAAATATAGATTTCATTGGTAAAGTGATCAACTCTTATATTGACTTCAGGAACTAGATATAAGATTCAAAAGTATGAAAAGCACAAGGGCTATAGTAAGTGCTCAACAAATATTGGCTTTTATTATGATTCAGCATTAAGTGATCATGGGGTTGACTTTCACTAATTTGCTCTTGAGCTGTAAACTGCTAATGACCCAGGGAGAGTTTCTAAGAAAACAAAGTTCCTGACACTTCAGGGATTATAAGGGAAATATAACTTCATCACTGACTCAATGGACATGATCTGAGCAAACTCTGAGAGACAGTGAAGCACAGGGAAGCCTTGCATACTGCAGTCCATGGGGTCGTAAAGAGTTGGACATGACTTAGGGAGTGAATGACAACAAAGATAACTTCCCTTTATCACAAAGAGCTTTATCCAGACTGCTATGTGGGATCCTTCAGGTGCTTTTATTTTTATTTATTTGTTTGGCCTCTCCATGTGGCATGTGGGATCTTAGTTCCCTGACCAGGGATTGAACCCTCACCCCTCCCCGAACTGGAAGTGTGGAGTCTTAACTACTGAACTGCCAGGGAAGTCCCTTTCAGTTTACTTTAGATGATGCTTTTAAACCATGTTCTTTAAAATACTTTATATTTAAGCATAAACATAACTGTGTTTATGCTTAAATAAATATCTGTGCTTAAATATATTTTTATGACAGGCCATAGTTTTGCATGTATGCTGATATAAAATTTTCTTGTAAAATAAATTATTCAAGTGGAATAAATAAGTTGATTCAAAGAAAGCTGTTAAGTAATCATAGTACAAGCAGTACCCAGAAATGATAAAAATTGTGCAGTGGAATGCAAATGATCAAGCCTTGAGAAGTGTTGTGTGATGAACTGAATCTGCCTGTTCCCTGTTTTGCTACATATGAAAATATTGACCCTCATTTTATAGAGTTTGCATATGTTACACAGTTATAAAATTTTCATTTTGGGCAAGACTGTGAGATCATCACAGAACAACCCTCCTTGCTTCAGACAGGTGGTTTCTGAGGTCTAGAGATGCTGTGCCTTGATTAAGTGCAGTACACAGCAGAGGAACGGGGGTTTGATCCTGTTAGAGAAAACGTTTGTACTTTCTGGTGGTCTAGACCTCAAGAGTAGAAGAGGGATAGTCCTTTACATCCAGGTCATCAAGAGAGACATTGGAAGAGAGAAATTGTGTTCAATGGCAGGACCTCAAGGGACACCAGTCTTGAAATATTCCAAGGTCTTTTGGTACACCTGAAACTAACATGATATTGTCAATCAACTATACTTCAATTTAAAAAAAAAAGGAAAATAAGAACACCAAAAATAAATCATCCTATCAACATAAAGATGCCTAAGTGCCTAAAAGTGTTATCATATGCATTCACTTCATTTTTTTCTTTTTTGTAGATGTATTTTCTCTTTGCTTTATTCATTGAAATCAGTGCTACTTCTCAACCACAACTGTCCACAGAAGTATTGCTAATCATTTGAGATGATTCAGGAAAAAAACAAGCAAACCATAATCCATCTAGACTCAACTGTCTTAAGAAATCCATAGGATCATATATCTATTCAGTTATTTAGGAAGAAAAAAAGAGAAATATTTATAGATCTTTTATTTGGAAGAGGATTACATTTATTCTCTTTGCCTTCAAGGTATAGAAGCAGAACCAGGAGGATGAGATAATGGAAAGACAAGTTTTAGCTCAATGAGAGGAAATACTTTTAGTTAATTCAAGAAGTGAGCTGTCCTGAGAGGATGGACCCCCCCTCTCCCTCCACCCCGCCCCCCGCCCCCCGCCAAGACTAGAGGTGTTCATTTTAGGTGACAATCCTAGAAGACTTGTGGAAGGGAATGGTCTTATCCAAGGGGCTGATGGGTGGGTGAGGTGGCTGACCCAAGGTCTTTGCCACTTCTGAAGGTCAAGTCTGAGGTGGCCTTCCTTGCCTTTCAAATGGCTTATATAGGGAGGTGGCCATGATCTGCAGTCACTGTCTCAGTTCTATGTAAAAAGCAATTAAATCATTTGGGAACTTTCCTTCTCTATATGTTTTGAATACATGCAAAAAATTACATATATTTGTTGCTAAATGGGAAAACATGTGAACATAAGCCAGCTAATTTAACTATGTTATTGTGTTGTATTTTAAAAATCAGGCTGTTAAATACTTGATAGTTTAGGATTTGCATCTTAATCTGGATTTTAATAATAGACAGTAATTTTTAGAGAAGTGTGAGCCTGGAAGTCCAAAGTTTTATCATTTCATACACAGAAAACTGCTATTAAGAGCTTATAATTTAGACTATAAAATGTAGAATTATTACATTAGACCAGGTGAAATTGCCATCTTGTAGATAAAAGCTTACATTGGCAATTTCATACGGTTTAACCAGTCCGTCCTAAAGGAAATCAGTCCTGAATATTCATTGGAAGGACTGATGCTGAAGCTGAAACTCTAATACTTTGGCCACCTGATGCGAAAAACGGACTCATTTGAAAAGACTCTGATGCTGGGAAAGATTGAAGGCAGGAGGAGAAGGGGACGACAGAGGATGAGATGGTTGATCACTGACTCAATGGACATGAGTTTGAGCGAGCTTCAGGAGTTGGTGATGGACAGGGAAACCTGGTGTACTGCAGTCCATGGGGCTGCAGAGTCGGATATGACTGATCGACTGAACTGAACTGAACCTAGTATTAAGATGTTTATAAACAGTTTTATGATTACTAAGACCTGTAGATATTTTTGACTATACTCAGAATTTCCCCTACTGTGTTGATCAAAGAAACATCATTGTAAACCAGATGATAATCCAGCATGATTTCTTCTAAAAAGGCTCAGAGTTCCTTTCAGGTTGTTACACAGTGGGGTGTTTTTTTTTTGTTTTTTTGTTTTTTTTGTAGACACTGAGCCCTCTAATGTGCAAATCATTAAGAAGGTAATTGTTGCTCCAGCAAGTTTCCCCAGCAATGATAAGCAATAGGATAAAATTCCTGCCCTTGTTGAAGCCCGGCAGGGAGACTGCGTGTGGTAGTGCTTCAGGGTAGAAGGGAGTGATTTCCAAAGTGAGGATTTAACACCGTATAATCCCAGCTTCATTGCCTGTTCACAGGAGAAGCCACAGCTTCAATTTAATGGCAGGCAATGAGTTTCACACTGTCAGCACCAATTGTTTAAAACCTAGTCTCTAAAAGGGAAGGATCAAAACTAAAAATTTGGAGGGATTTAAGCTCCAGATTCTCTTTCAAATATAGTGAGTCAAGTATCTTATCTTTTCCATAGGATGTTTCTATGTTAAAATGAGCTTCCTTCTAGTTACTTTCCTGAAAGCTCTGCTTTACAGAGTATGTCATTTTCATGTAATGCAGGAGAGTTACTTAAAAAGTCATGCTTGTTGATAAATGGGGAGATATGACATTTGAAACTCCTGTAAGAAAACCAGGAGACTGTTGGGGATTCCCCTCTGCCATTTGTTGTTAAAAATGAATAAAAATGTAAGCCCTCACCTCAAACTTTATATGCATTCATACTCAAAACAAATGCATTAAAAATAATGACTGTGGGACTTCCCTGGTGGTCCAGAGGCTAAGACCCCGAGTTCTCAATACAAGGGGCTCAGGTTTGATTCCTGGTCAGGGAACTAGATCCTACCTGCTTCAACTAAAGATCCCGCATCCTACAATTAAATATTAAACATTAAAAAAAAAAAAAATTCATGTCTATGTGGTGAAGTAAGGGGACTGAAAGTAGTTCAGCCTATTTTATGTTGAAAGAGGCTCGGAGAGTTTTGGTGACATGCCCAATGCCTACTGGGATATGGAAGACAAGGACCTTGACCATATGCCACCTTCTTAAAGAAACTAGGAAAACAACTCAAACATCAGTGTTTTCTGCATGATCACTCTGACAGGAAAGAATTTTAATTTGATTTTCCTGCCCTGTGGTTAAAAGCTGCCAAACCCCATTTTAGTTTCAGCCTGTTGCTCTAGCATTGCATGGGCAGGCTCAGTCTAGATAGACTTGTTTTCCCTGTCATCTCCAGCTTAGCAAAGGAACCACTTCCATCTTTTTAAGCGACTTCAATACCAGAGCAATCTTGATCTAGCACTGTTTACCACCCACATTAACCACTCCTCTGCCCAGTTTTGACAATGTACTAAAAAGGATAGCCAGTTTGTCGGGGATGAGCTGGTTGAAGTTCTTAGTCCTACAATACCCTACACCCAGAACTAATACATGATTTTTAAAAAAGTTTATTTTTGAAGATTTAGCTGTGCTGGGTCTTCACCGCAGCGCTCAGGCTCTAGAGTACTCGGGCTCAGTGAGGGCTTAGTTGCCCCAGGGCATGTGGGACCTGTTTGCTAACCAGGGATCGAATTTGTGTCCCCTGCTTTGCAAGGTGGATTCTTAACCGCTGGACCATCACCAGAAGTCCCTGATACATTAGTTTTTGATTCAGAAAGCAACAGGAGAAAGATTCCATGTGTTTTTAAGGAAAAAACAGGTACCAAGGGGTGTTCCCAGCTGTTTCCTTTCCTCCTCTCACTCTCAGGAGGCTGGACAGTCATAATCACTGTGGGCTGTGAGCTCAGTTGCAGTGAATTCACTATAAATCAAGTCTTGTCCATATAGACAAGCTATCTACATGTAAGTAAAGGGTTTACCATTATTTGGACATATTTTTTTGTCAGTGTAAAACTTTTTTTCTCATTTGTGAGTGTAGAAACTTACTACTTTTGGGGTTGAAGACCATGTGACCTGACGACAATATAAAGAAACGCATTTTCTCAAGTGTCTTGTACAAATGAACTTACTTACAGCAGTTTATGTACTTTGGTGAGGCAGGCCCTTATCTGGATAAGCAAATTCATTAACAGCTGTGAAAGGCCCCTCCATGTTGTCACTACATCATAGTAACAGAATTATCAGCTTGCCTTGCATGAGAATATTTAGTGCATCAAGAACACTGAGACTCTTTTTTCCATTTTTTTTATTACATTTGGACCTTTAAGAAACATATACCATCAGTTATACCACTATTCAGTAAAAATCTATTCTAGTTTTTAGAACGCATATTTGTCACAAACTATCTTGCTTCTAGTCTCTAAGACTTTACTAAGAGTTTATCAAAAAGGTTGGCTCTGACCTATGGGATCCTGAGCCTTGAGGTTTTAAATGTTTTGATTATTGTAAAATAATTTCCAGTGGATGAACCTTAATTCCCAGCTGTTTTCTTTTCAGAATGGGCTAATCGTTTTGAAGTTACATATTCCATTATGAGAATATTTACTTCCTTCAGTTTTGTGATCTACTCTGTCTTTGGAAAACTCAGGGAAAAAAAGTACTTTTCCCCCCTGTACAATAAAGATGAGTTCTCACCAGAACATATCCAATATTAATTACAACAAAAGGCAGTATAGATAAGTGTATATGTGCCATGTTCACTTTAATGACTATTTTATAAGCCTAACTATGGAGACTATTTCTGGATCAATACAATCCAAGTGTGGTTGTAGGTACACTCAACACATTAACACAACTCTTGATATCTGACACTGATGAAAAATAAAAAAGGGTAAGTGAACAAATACACACTCATACACGATTACGTTCTCAAGAAGCTGCTCTTTGTGGAAGGAAACAGGAAAGCGGACCTTCAGGAAGCTATTGATGGGGACTGGGAAGGCTTAAAGCTATGGCTTTGGTAAGCACCCAAGTGAGCTGTAGGAAGGCATTTGTACAAGTAGATTCTGCAGCATCAAAGGATAATTCTCTAAAAGAGGTGGGCATTTTCTCAGTTAATCTAAATTCTGAGGCTCTCAGCAGTTGAGGGCTAGAAATAAGATCCAAAGAACCATCTTTGCAACTGCTTACAAAAGGTGACTGTGCCATTCAGCTCGTGATGCTAAATGGTCCAAAAGCCTTTGGTGGTGTAAGATATGGACAAGAACAATATTAATACACAAACCACATAACACCATTAAAACTCAAAAAACATTTTTTCATTTAAAAAAGTTATTTAGAACACATAAAACAAGGCAACATTTATTCTTTTTTCTCATCTTCTGGTACGGGATCTGTTGGTGGCTCCTCCACGGTTGCGCTGTTGCTTTCTGAGCCGGTGTTGCTATCACTGGTCCCTTCCTCTGCCAGACTGTCCACCCCTTCCTGCCCACTCTCCTTGTCCTCAGGAGTAGACGTGCCTTCTTCACCATTCTGTTGGCTTTCTGTCGTATCCTCAAGATGTGCCTCCTCTGTAATCACACATTTGTCACTGTTATTTCCCAGACAAAAATTTACTCTTCTAACTGTGCTGACACTCCAGAGCTGCAGCATCCAATGATAAGGCAGCCACTCACTACACATGAATACACATCAAGCACCTGAGATGGAGTAGCGAGACCAAGGAACTTTCGGCATGTTAAAAACAAGTTGGAATTTGGGGAAAAAATCTACTTTTTAACTGTAAATTTTGAATGTAAATACAGGTCAAGTATTTCTGCTGAAAATTTAGCTTCCAAATTTCAATGTGCTCTAAGTCTAAAGTGCATAGTGGTGTTTGAAGATTTATTAAAATTAATTTCATTTAAATTTCATTAAAAAGAGTCGGCAGCAGAACATTTCTAATTACACAGGGACATATTTCTTTGGACAATGCTGTGTGAAGTGCTTGGATTTAATGAGTGAGAAAGCAGGTACAGAAATGGTACAAGACTGATAAAGTATTTTGTTATAAGTCATGGTAGACTGCTTTCTGTTATTGCTCCAATAGCCTGAAACGATTTTCTTCAGTTTTTTTTCTTCAGCTAGGAGGATAAAAACTTGAGTAAAGACCTATGGAGGTCATGGTTTAGTCGCTAAGTTGTGTCTGACTCTGTGACCCCATGTATTGCAGTCTGCCAGTCTCTTCTGTCCATAGGACTTCTCAGGCAAGAATACTGGAATGGGTTGCCATTTCCTTCTCCAGGGGATCTTCCTGACCCAGTGATCGAACCCAGGTCTCCTGCTTGGCAGGAGGATTCTTTACCACTGAGCCACCTGGGAAGCCCAAAGACCTACAGGCATACTCTATTCACAGATGATAAGACAGCGGCAGAGGGCTGAGTGGTGTTCCAGCTGCCAAATGAGTGGAGGAACCATACTTTCACTCTCATGCTCTTGCTTTAACCACAAAACGTGTTCATGCTCCAAATTTGTTAAGATAAAAAACACGTGCACACAAAACAGAAAAAGGTTCAGATAATTAAACTTAAAATCTGACTATCTGAAATGTTAATCTGCTGAATTACATTCTGTAGAAATATCTGGTAAAGACAGTACATTCCACTTAATATTTTCCAGATGTCACATCAGCAGTTGTCAGCAGAGCGCCAAGTGTGACTGTGGCCCCTCTTGCTCTTGTGATGACAGCCCAGGGAGCTTTCGGTTGTTTCCCGTATCTCCAGCTCAGTTCTGTTTACTACACAGCGCGCTGGGCAGGGTCACAACAGCGCGCAGGGCGACCCCAAGATTCCAACCAACAACTGATGTGATCTGTACGTCACATAAGCTTTACACGTTACTGTTTGCCTTGAGGCATGCTTTTAGTCAGGAAAATCAGTAGAACTGGAAGTATGAATTTTTCTAGGATGGAATCAATAAACACTTTCTTTAAAGATGAGTTAGAAAACCTTCAGCTTTTGTGAATCAGGCTGTCTCAGTTGCAACTCCTCAACTACACGGCTGGAGCCCCAAGGCAGCCACGGATAATGTGTAAACAAATAAAACTTTAATAAAATAAAATAGAACTTAATAAAACTTTTCCAATAAAACTTTATTTACAAAAATAGGTGGCAGGCAGGATTTGGCCTGCAGGTTTTATTTGCCCAACTCTGTTCTAGGTCACCAAAGATGACTGATCTTAAGGGCAAGGACCACATGCTGTTTAAACAATTTTAGCAATAAAGGTTAAAATACTGAGTGCCAATATCATGTCAAATCCAGTAATGATGATTTTATGTCCATCTGCTTCTTATCCTTGGTAACTCAATTTCAAGGGGTGGGTGCTAGAATACTTACAAAGGAGGAAACTGGAATTAACTTACCTAGACTGCAGGTCACAGTGCTGGCATGGGGTGAAACAGTCCCCAGATCTGTGGGCCTCCAGGCCAGTACCCTTAACCATTAAACCACTGCATTCAATACTTTATATCCCCAAGTCAGGGAATGACATGACTCAATCTGGGCAAATACCCAAGACCTCAAACAGACTAAAGGCAACACATCACTCCTATTTTGTACCAATATTAACATTTTAAGGGAATCTATTATAAGAGATTAAGATTTGGGAAGAAAAAATGCGTATGTGAGATGAAGAATAATTCAAGAGGCAAGATTAACAGAGTGACCTCCAGAAAGCACTGAGAAAGGAAAATCAGAATTAAAGACAGCTGTAAAAACCCTCAACATTTACTCTGCAACCAACAGGCAGGTTACCTGTCTCCATCGGAATGCTCTCGTCTTCCTTCTTTTCTTCGGTCTTACTCGCTGCTGGCTCCTCCTCAGGAACAATACTGCTCTGGCTGCGCTCAACTTGCTCTGCTGCCTCTTTTTCCCTTTCCTCCTGCCTTTTTCGAGCCTGTTCCTCAGCTTGTGCAATTTCAGCGGCAATTTTTTCCATATCCACTTCTACTTTCAAACCACACAACTAGTAGTCAGAAAACAAAACAATCTCTTAGTAATGTTCTTTTCTTACAATCTCTGAACCAGAGAAATTATTTCATAAGTGGGTTTTCTTGGCTAAGAACTATATTCATATATATGGCAGGAAAAAAAACCAAGCTCTTGTGGTTACAGGAAAGTTGCCCTAGCAGCCATGTAGTATCAAGTGTTACAGAATAGTTGGTGAAGCAATGCTGAAAGCACTGGCTTATATTCAAAGCTTCTATTTTATATTTCAGGCTGCCAACACTATATTAACTTGTTTTCATGTGAAGTGCAAACCGTGAACTACAGCTAATAAAGACATTTGATGAATAAGTTGCAATGAAAATAATTCACAAGTATATGAGAGTTTAAAATATCAGAGGGTTCTACAGCCTCAGGCCTAGTTCACTGAACGTGTATACTATACAATGTTTCAAACCTATTGCAAGGTTGCCAGAAAATGGAAATTATTTTATAAAGTAAAGATCTTACCAGCTATAGCAAAGTTAACCCTGTTTCAAAGTGAATGACACTATATAAGAACACTATTTTGGAAAAAAAAATGAGAAAAAAAAAGTAACAGGCACAGTGATACAAATATAGTTAACATATTAAATCGATACCCTTTTAAGCTCATTGTTAAATGAGTCTGTGCTTTCCAGGAATTTCCTCTTCTTTTCTTGGTGTCGCTCCTCTATTTGAAGAAGTTCAGCTTCTAATTTTCGCTGTAAAAGATAAGATCAGGTTTTGTTATTTACTACTAAATTATCTTCTCTAAAGCTAATGTCAAATACAGAAAATATGTCTCTTTTTTTTTAAGGGTCCACTTTTTCACAGTGTGATAAGTGTTTTGCATTTTTAATTTAAATTACTCATTATATAATGTGCTAAGATTTAAAAAATGTAAAAATGCAGCACAGAGAGAATGACTCATTAACAAGAGTAAGTTAGACAATACTGTCAGCTCTCAGCAATTTTTTGGAAGAAAAACATTTAGTATGCTAGTAAAGGCTGATAGGATGTCTCAAAATTCTTAACAAATACACTTTCCGTCAAAAGGTTCCCTGTTACAGTTTTAATGACAAACTTATTAAATCTCTGGGAAGGGTCTAGTCCCTCCAGCCTCTTCCCGAATCAGGAACAGGTTAGATTGGACATAAATATTTAATAGGCACACTCATGCCTGGAATACAATCAGGTTACCAGGCACCTACGGCACAGGCCCATCTTACTATAACAAATGTTTTCTGTCTTTACCTGATGAACCATTAAGGACTGGACCTGTCGTTTAAGAACCTGCATTCTAGCTGTTGTGACAACCGACCGAACGTCTGGCACCACACTCTCACTAAGGATTTCACTGATGAGGCGGTGGTTTCTCTGGAAACGGGCGGTGGCTGTATGCTTCATTGAAAAGCCATCATCATAATCTGGAATAAACAACATGATCTGGTAATCAGGTCGCCAATTACCATAATCAGGAGAGAGTAACAATGTTAACACTTAGTTACCAAGGAGCCATGGTCCTCACTGGACTAATAAGTGGGTTTAAAGGGCATCAAGGGAGCACCAGGGCAGTCACTTGATAAAAACCATACAGAGGATACAATGTGTTCACCGGCCAAGATGTTGGTTTTTCTCACAAAATCTTTTAAGTGAGGATGTGCATCTGATAATTGGCTGAAACACAAATGAGATATAACCAAGTGTCTTTGGCCTGGAAATCAATGTGAAGGCTGCATGTGACAGCAGTACAGATTCTGCCAAATATTTCACTCTTTGGATAGTAATTCAAAGCTTTTACAACTGATGATACACAGGAACTTTCTGGTGTCTTTGTCACTGTAGCACTTCCAAGTAAGGAAAATGCCCACTGCAGAAAAAACATTACCTCTAGTAAGAGCAGTTTCCCAGGTGGGCATATATATTTTATCATATTAAAATAACACTAAGGCCTTAAAAAAGGTTTAGTTCTAAATTTCATTTTTAATTTTTATCAATTTATACACTTATACATTTGTTATCAGTGTATAAAGGTATCACACATTATTTCTATTCACTCAAGTTCATATACATATAGTATGGGTCTAGTTTACAAGCTTATTTTTAGTAGTTATTACCTTTGCACAAGGGCTTCCCTTGTGGCTCAGCTGGTAAAGAATCCACCTGCAGTGTGGGAGACCTGGGTTCAATCCCTGGGTTGGGAAGATCCCCTGGAGGAGGGAACAGCTACCCACTCCAGTATAATGGCCTGGAGAATTCCATGGACTGTACAGTCCATGGGATCACAAAGAGTCGGACACGACTGAGCGACTTTCACTTCACTTCACTTTCACATTTGCACTTACATTATTACACTTTGCCTAAGTGGGTCTTAAGAAGCATCACTATGAACAAAGCTAGGGAAGGTGGTAGAATTCCAGTTGAGCTCTTTCAAATCCTAAAAGATGATGCTGTGAAAAGTGCTGCACTCAATATGCCAGCAAATTTGGAAAACTCAGCAGTGGCCATAGGACTGTAAAAGGTCCGTTTTCATTCCAATGCCAAAGAAAGGCAACGCCAAAGAATGCTCAAACTACCACACCATTGCAAGCGTCTCACATGCTAGTAAAGTAATGTCCCAAATTTTCCAAGCCAGGTTTCAACAATACGTGAACTGTGAACTCCTAGATGTTCAAGCTGGTTTTAGAAAAGGCAAAGAAACCAGAGATCAAATTGCCAACATCCACTGGATCATCAAAAAAGCAAGAGAGTTCCAGAAAAACATCTATTTCTGCTTTATTGACTATGCCAAAGCCTTTGACTGTGTGGATCACAATAAACTGTGGAAAATTCTTAAAGAGATGGGAATACCAGACCACCTGACCTGCCTCTTGAGAAACCTGTATGCAGGTCAGGAAGCAACAGTTAGAACTGTACATGAAACAAAAGACTGGTTCCAATAGGAAAAGGAGTACGTCAAGGCTGTATATTGTCACTCTGCTTATTTAACTTATATGCAGAGTACATCATGAGAAATGCTGGGCTGGATGAAGCACAAGCTGGAATCAAGACTGCCAGGAGAAATACCAATAACCTCAGATATGCAGATGATACCACCCTTATGGCAGAAAGCAAAGAAGAACTGAACAGCCTCTTGATGAAAGTGAAAGAGGAGAGTGAAAAAGTTGGCTTAAAACTCAACATTCAGAAAACTAAGATCATGGCATTCGGTCCCATCATTTCATGGCAAACAGTGGAAACAGTGGCAGACTTTATTTTTTTGGGCTCCAAAATCACTGCAGTTGATTTAATCTTTAAATTAAAAGATGCTTACTCTTTGGAAGAAAAGTTATGACCAATCTAGACAGCATATTAAAGAGCAGAGACATTACTTTGCCAACAAAGGTCTGTCTAATCAAGGCTATGGTTTTTCCAGTAGTCACGTATGGATGTGAGAGCTGGACTATAAAGAAAGCTGAGCACTGAAGAATTGATGCTTTTGAACTGTGGTGTTAGAGAAGACTCTTAAGAGTCCCTTGGACTGCAAGGAGATCCAACCAGTCCATCCTAAAGGAAATCAGTCCTGAATATTCATTGGAAGGGCTGATGTTGAAGCTGAAACTCCAATACTTTGGCCACCGGATGCCAAGAGCTGACTCGTCTGAAGAGACCCTGATGCTGGGAAAGATTGAAGGCAGGAGGAGAAGGGGATGACAGAGGATGAGATGGTTGGATGGGATCACCTACTCAATGGACATGAGTTTGGGTAAACTCTAGGAGTTAGTGATGGACAGGGAGGCCTGACATGCTGCAGTCCATGGGGTCGCAAAGAGTCAGACCTGACTGAGTGACGGAACTGAACCTTTGCTCTTATCATTACCAGGTTTTGACATATCTGCTAACAATATGTACTATTATTTGTTAATATTTTTATTTAAATCAACTAACTTTTAAAAAAAGCGCTTCCTCCTAAGCAATACACATTAAAACAAAAGTTCCTCTATCAGAGGTGGGGGACCACATTGTACGAAACTCTACTGCAAAGGCCCTAACTCTGCTGCTGTGTCATTTTAGCACGTCCCTTAATATATGGTACTTAAGTAGTTACTGAAACTCTTTATTATCAGAAAATACCACCACTATGAACTGTTGTGCCAATTATTTTTGTTTCAAGTAATTTCTTTAGGATATGTACTTCTGAAATTAAAATTACTGGAACAAAAGATACCATTAAAAAATTCTGTGACGTTTTTACTTCTTAAGGGAGAGTTTTTCATATTCACACTTAGGATTATATACATTTGTGCTAGGTTATCCATCTAGGTTTCCTTCTTCTTATTGTTCTTCTTTCATATGTCCCCAGTGTTGATCACTGGTAAAGTCTTAGCAATACGGGTTTGTCTTTCCTTTTTAAAAAAATTTATTATTTTTTGCCCATGCTGAACAGCACGTGGCATCTTAGTTCCCCAAAAAGGGTTTGAACTCACACCCCTTGCATTGGTAGGGCATAGACTTAACCAAGGAAGTCTGCACCTATCTTTCCTTGCATTTTAGTCGGCTGATTGATTTTTGGGGAAGGGGAGGGTAGGTTTATATTTTCTAATTCACCAGGTATTTACTTTATCTCATGAATATTCTCTTTCTAAAAAAAAAAGCCTTCACTATCTTGTGAGGGTAACTGCCTATGTCCTGTAGGCTTGTAGGTCTTCTCTGCTAGAGTGAGCAGCTGCTGAACTTGTGGACCTTCAGCCTTCCTCTTGGTTTTATGTACATTTCCACCCCCCAAGTCTTCCTCTTTCTACTCTGTTCTGAGGGGTAAAGTCCAAGGCCTAAAGTCATCCTTATCCTGGCATCTTAATTATTCCTGTCCTTTCTTACTGCCAGCTCTAGTTCTAATATCATATTTTAAACTTAAAAAATGTAACGGGCAGGAGTCTGAGGAACAGAGAAAGGTCACTTTTTCAGACTGCTCCTTAGTGAGTCTCCTTGCGCCTCTCCAGGCTCATGCCGTTTCTTACCTTCACCTAGTGAAAACTTCATCTGACTCCTACTTACGGCTTCTACATTGCAAGTCTTTGTTTTCACTTATTACTGACCTCCCATCCTTCCGATTATTTGTAAACTGGATCTTCTTCTATTTTTTGAGTTCTGTGCTTTTTTCTTGTATTAATCATTCAATCTGAGCAATTAAGAGTTTGTATGTGCTCGTGTGTCTGTAGCACTGCTGACTCTGCTTAATATGCTTTATTGTCTTTATTCCCTAATCTAGTCTCTACGTTTATTAGATTTGTATTTATGAGGATATTTGTCAATATTCCAGTCCTTTCTTTTAAAAACTCACTTTTGTTTTTCTCTCCAAGTATTTCAGTTTATTCATGTCTTTAGGTGGTATTAGTGCTTCTTTTCTTAAAGGTCTCTTCTTAAAGGCCTTACAGGCTTCTTCTTTGTTATTACTACTTTAAAATGGGATCTTAAATTATTTTCCTGATGTTTTTGTTGCTTGCAGCTAGAGCTTCCAGCCTCTTCCACATCACAGCAGCACATGAGGAAAATGATTTGTATAGCACGCGTGCTCTGTGGATGCGTATACTCATCGCTGGAGGTGGCTGGCTCTGACGCTCCTTGCGGCCTCAGACCCCACCTGGCTGCAGAGAAGCACAGGCACACCTGCGCACCCTTCACGGAACGCCGACCAGGAAGCTCTGCTACAGGAGCGTGCGTGTGACGTTTGTAGGTATGCACCCTCGCAGGGCTTCCTAAGTGGCTCAGTGGAAAAGAACCTGCCTGCCAAGCAGAGACGTGAGTTTGATCCCTGGGTCAGGAAGATCCCCTGGAGGAAATGGCAACCCACTCCAGTATTCTTGCCTGGGAAATCCCACGGAGAGAGTCTGGTGGGCTACAGTCCATGGGGTTGCAAAAGATCCAATGTGGCTTGGCGACTAAGCAATAAAGCACCTTTGTAAGTCTGGTGACTAGGCAATAAAGCACCCTTATAAGTATCATTATGAGCTGTACTTACAAATTCTAGCTGGATTTCTGAACTAACTAGAGTTCAAAATGTCTCTCCCCACTCATTAACGTTCTCGCTTAAGAGCCTTTAACTCAGCTGATTTAAGGAACCAATAACAATAACTTGAAGGCATTTAACTTTTAAAAGCAGTGAGGTAAAATTCTGATTATGGCTAAAAACATCTTTCATGCATTCTGAGTACAAAGATTTTGATAAACAATAGGTAGTTTTTGCTATTTTCTACGCTAAAAAGGGTGTTTTTCTTTGGGAAATTTACACACAAATCTTAATCAAAATAATTATTTAAAATATTGAAATGGCACTTAAATTATGCTTTGTTTCCCATTTAAGATAGGAAACAAAACTTCAACTTAAGAGATTTCTCATACTTTAATTCTCAGAGAAAGCATAAACAAAACCCCACTATTTTTTTACCGTCTGGGTCTTCAGCAGGCTGAATGCTCATGTAAGGTTCTCCTTTCTCCATGCGAGACTGTCTCTGTCGACTTTCTTCCTCTAAAGCAGCTTCTGCACGACTTTTTGCATTTATGTAAGCAAGGTACGCGGGGGAATTATGGTAGGCCTTCATAGATTCATTGTATTCTATCTGAAATTCAAATGTTTCTCTGTTTTAGAATTAATATTTTGCAGGTTATAATGAATACTTACATTATCTCATTTGAAGATCAAAAGACAGGATAACTATCTCCTTCTTACAGACAAGGAATCTGAAGTCTAGAGAAATTGAGTGACTTGACCCAGGCAGATGAAGCCTCAGCTGTCTGATTAGACTGTATGTTTCTTTTGTAAGTAATAAGCAAGTGTTCATGAACTTTATCTTGTACCTGTCCCACAGTAGTTTCCATCCTACCTTTTCTGCTTCGTATTCATTTAAATATTCTTGTTTTTCTTCATCGGTGAGATCTCGCCACATGCCACCAATAATCTTGCCAATCTCCCACAACTTTAGGTCAGGGTTGGAAGCCTTTACTTGGTCCCAGACCTTGAAAAGGAAACAGTTCAGATTTTAGTATTGATACCTAAAAATACAGACTTTTACAAATACTTTTTAATAATTGAAGTAAAGTAATACTTTACTTCAATCATCAACAAAGGCACAAGGAATAGTATCAAAATCCGTTGTTCCCATCAGCCTGCAGCAACAATTATCAAGGGTCCTCTGCTGGGTTACTTTAAGGCAGATTTCAGAAACCTCCAAACACTGCAGACACTTTGATGCAATAACTCTACACAGTCTATGTCTTTCTAAAAATTCATGAGTTTAGAAGGAATGCAGTTACTGTGCTTAATACAACATACCGTCAAATTACACATATAGTAATTATGACCAAAAATTTCAAAATTTCTAAGTAGTGGTGAAAATAGGTAAATGCTCATCTTTAATAAAGGTATCAGCTATACTTATTATTTGGAGAGTAATGGAGGTTCATCACCCCTTCCCCCTAACAAAAAAAAGAAAAATTCAAGAAAAGTATGAAGAAAATAAAAAGTACCATAAGTTGATTGTTTAGAGATAACCATTGTCTTCTAGGCTTTTCTTAAAAAAACTCAAACTGACATGTACTTCCTATTATTTTTATAAAAATAAGATATCAGTACTTGTAGTCTTGCATTCCTTTTTTTCACCTAACTTGTTTCTCATGTCATTAAATATTCTCCAGAAGACTATACAATGCTGGCTACACAACTTTATCTTAAGTGTTTTAACTGTTTATTATACACACATTTATATTATTTTTGGGGCTATGCTGGGTCTTCATTGCTGTGCAGGCTTCTCCCAGCTGCACCGAGAGGGGACACTCTCCGGTAGCAGTGTGCAGGCCTCTCTGGTTGTGGAGCACAGACTCCAGGCATCTGGGCTGTGGCAGCGGCTGCTCGGCGGCATGTGGGATCTTTCCGGACCAGGGCGTGAACCCTTGTCCCCTGCACTGGTAGGCAGATGCTCAACCACTGGCATACAAGGGAAGCCCTTAGCTGTTTTTTTAACCATTTTCTTGTTGGATTTTAGTTCTGGAATGTTGAGATCAGAACTAATGTCTTTAACAACTGCGATCCTGTATCCTCTCCTCTGACCATGCACAAAATGCCGGCTAAGTCCATCGAACCTTGATGTAAAGCAAAGAACAAAGACTGCAGCCCTCACTCCTTGCTGGCTCCAGGGCACCTACCTTTCTGCTGTACCTCATGTAGGGCATCAGCGGCTTATCTGGTGGCTTTGGGGGTTTTGGAATCGTGATACCAGAGGACGCCTAGAAAAGAGTTAAATACGTTCATTACTCAATTGCGAGAAGTTCACCAGCAAACTGAAAAGAGAGTCCCTTTAAAAATTCTAATGCGCCTTTCTTCTACTCGTCCATGGATACAAGATTCTTATATTTTCTCCACTGAAAATAGCTATCACTGCAAATTCAGAAACGTTCACATCAAAAGAAAATAAAGAAAATGACTTTAACCACAGAGCTTTTTAATATGTTACTTAGCAGTTTATTGCCACTGCTTTGACAACCTGGCTGTAAGAACAAATAAAATATTACACAATTATCAATACAGCAAAAATATATGGTTATACATGAGATGTCCCACATTTAGGACATTACCTGGCATCCTTTCATTTTGCTTAATTTACCATTACATATACAGTCAACACTTGATTATCTCACCAGAAGCTGAACCCGATCAGCACTTACCACATCTCACACTGCCTACTGGGGACTATTTACTATTTGTACCATTTCAGGAACACATTTCCACATGAACAACTACCACCGCCACAAAACCTACTCCCTAGATTCAAAAGTGAAAAACTAACAAACAAAAAACCTTATTACTCCTTTGCTATGACTACAGATTTTATTTTTCTTAAGGTTCTATATCCATATCTAGTTTTTTTTTTTTTTTAATAAAGGAGATTAGGAAGTGTGCATTGAAGTCACGCCTTTTTTGTACTCCTAGTCACAGTGGAGGAGTGAACAAGTTTACCAGGAACAGAGAAATGACAGAAACAGGGTCTGAGTTATTTTGAGAACGTATGTTAAGAAACTCCACTTAAGTTTTCAAAAATGCTGATTTTTGTGGGGGAAGACAGAGAAAAAAGAAATGGCAAACAGAAGGTGAGGAGACTGAAAAAATAGTTTTTAAAAAGGTAAAGACGAAAGTGGGTAAGAGAAAGGCAAAAGGGAAAGAAATAGAGGAGATGAGCTCCTTCTAAAGGCTAAATCCAGGAGATAAGGCAGCCCCATGGGCCCCCCCACACACCTCCAGCACAGGAGAGCTGCTTCTGCACCGACTCACATCTCTGCACACACTGCTGCATCTGATCAAGGGCCCAGCATCAAATCATGGCTGAATTACACTTGTTTCCCCCACATTTCTGGAAGACTCCTGATATTGATTTTCCTGCCAGGCTGGGAAGGAAGAAGGCTTCCTTCTAATTATCAAAAGATAGGAATCAACAAATCTTTACAAGAAAACTAAGGTGGCATTTGTTCCCTCGCCCATATGTTGTTCTTGTGGTAAAACCAGAGGGAACCCCCCCCCCAATTCTCAGCTGAGACCCCCAAGTCTAACCTTATTTTTCATCCAAGGGCTCAGGGAAGAGTGTGTCTGTACCCCTTCTACCACTTTCAAACAACGCTTCTTCTTCCTACGAGAAGGGTCTCCCTCCAGCCCTATATACTTGTCAGTAACTCTGCTTCTTCATACATGAACTTACAAGAAAGCATTTCATCTCTGCAGCAGCATTCCTCTCTTTCCACATCGCCCATGTATTCTTACCACACAGGATGCTGATGCTTGGGTAGACAAACCCTGCTTTTAGCCAGCAGTGGGCAGCAGGGTGAAGTGAGACTGTCAACAGTAGCGGTACGAACAGCCAACAGGAGATCTGTCTTAGGGTGGTAGGAGTTCTCTGGGGGGGGTGGGTGTAGATTTCTACAAAGCTAACCTTCTGTCATGAATTCAGAGCAAGAAACACACAAAAGTCTGATTCTTCATACATAAAGTTACTAGATAGCAGTTCCAACTCACAGCCAACACAAACCTTCAGAATTTCATGAAGTGGGTTACAAATGAATTAGAACACTTTAAAAACAAATTATAGTAATATTTGCTCCTTGAAATTTTTCAAAGAGCTGCATTTTATAACAATGAATTTGCCTCTTTTTTTTCTCCCAAAGGAAGGTACCTGGATCATCTGCATGTTGAGGTCATATTTTCATTACATTGACCAGTCAATTTACAAATACGAACAGAACCAAACCAAAACAATAACAACAAATTTAAATTCTAGCTGGTTTTCAGGACATTAAAGGTTAATATCACTCAATAGTCTTAATTTATTAACCATCTCAAACAGACATCTTTCTAAAATGTCTCAAACATTACTCTTCTAAAAAAAAAAAAAGGCAGTTTGCACTGTACACAATTATAACCACTGCTTTACTATAATCCCCTGGTTTGAGGTATGAAAAACTCTGGTTCCTTTATTAAATGACCTGATAGCTATGATTTTAGAAGGCATGTCCCTTTTTTAGCTATTTCCTTCCTTGTTGCTGTCAGGAAACCTAACTCCAGCAGCAACTGTCCCTCTCTCCAAATGGCAATGAGTTGGGGGAAAACAACTAATTATGCTAGTTAAAACTGCTTACAACAGAGGAAGGTCCCCTATGAATAATAAAGTCTATGGTTTTGTGAGATTTTGGCTACTCAAGAGATTTGTGTTATTTCTTCCCAATTTTCAGCTGCTTCTCTGGTAAGATCTTATCCAAGGTTTTCTTCTGGGATGAAATTCCCATTAAAGCACAGAAATGAACTGTTCTTAACATTCTGTCTCAATCTGTTTTCACATCTGTACTTAAGAGAATGTTAATCAGCATCTGATGAAGAACTGACCAGAAGTGAATTCCACTTCATAGCTACCACAAGCACTCCAAAAGGTTTCAACATGCTTATGTATATAAAGTGTTTATTGTCTGAAAACTCTTCAAGTTTACTGGAGTCAACCGGAAAACCACATGTTCGTAGATCCTATGGGAAGCTACTCCACAGGGTGTCATCAAATCATTCTTTCAAATCAATGACTTAAGGTGATTTGCAGACAATAATACCAGAGAAGCTCCCCGACAAAGTAACACATAAATGGGGTCATATTGAAATAACACTTTTATAAAGGTCAAAATCAGATCTACTGAGTCCTAACAAAGCTTAAATTAGATATACAGACAAAAAAAAAAAGGGAGTATAAAACTTTAGGCATAATTTTTGTAGAGAATGATTACCTGAGAGGTCACTAAAAGTTGAAGGATTAACACAGGCTAAAAGCCTCCACATTTCCTAGGCCCTTTAGTTCAAGTCTACATAGTACCGGGATTACACTTCAATATGGTGTTGAGAGGACAATAATACAAAATAAAACAACTGTAAAGAACCAGAACATCAACATTTCTGTGCCCAACAGCCTTCCCATACTAATCTACCCTAAAGCTAGTGCTTACTCCAAATACTGGGTTCCAACATCCCCAAGAAGGAATGGGGAGAAACTGGCCAAGGTCCTGAGACAGCGACTGTACTTTCCTGTTCCTGCTAAGTCTCCACTGAATGATACCACTTTATTAACAAAGGATTCCCAGATACATCCAAGTTGGGAACAAAATGCTTACAGAAAATAAAATACAAATGATTTTAATATTACCGTTACCACCATTACTTTTCCATCAACATAGATAATCAAGAGCTGACTGTATAGAGCTATTAAAATGTAATCATTCTTTTGATTATTACCCATGAATAATTTTCTGTATTAACATAAATGATCCAAAATTGATTCTGCCCCTTAATTAAATTAAAATGTTCTTTATCATTTGATTACTTTGCTACCCATTACACTTGTCAAACAACACATTCAGGCCAGGGGAAAAACAAGTACCGATGCACATAAAAATTGTATGCATTGTAAAATGCATACATACACACACTTTGTCAGAATTCTTCTCAGATACCATGAAATATGCATGGCACATAAAACTTGATATGCTTATGAAGTACAAATTATGCAGAAACAATGAAATATTTAGACAAACAAAACCTATCAAGCTAAGCAACATGCTTACCAAGATAGACATATAGTTTGGTAGTTACAAGCTTTCTGCTCTAGCTTGACTACAGGGTGAGAGGGCTTTTTAAGTCACACTAATTGAATTATTTTTGAATACAGCAAACAAAAATCAGGTATTAAAAAGTTTACAGCCATTCTGGGTTGTATAAATTCTTACCAATATCACATTCCAATGTATGTAGGCATTTGGCTTTTGGATTTATTTATCTATTTTTGGTAAATCACTGTTACAGTTATTTGTTTTTTGGGTACCTTAAATTTCCTTAAATGAAGTTAAAGATAATTTTAAAGTAAAAAGTCTGAAGTTAAAAAAAAAGTCTGAAGTACATCATCCAATTTTGGTATCTCAGGCTGATTATTTAAGTGAAACAACTAAGTTAAAGAAATCATATCCTTTACCCTCTGAACTATAAATGTACTTCTGGTTGTAGATATGTATAGTCTGGTAACTCAAATCAATTTTGTTCAGCTTTCATTCTGCCATTCTTTGAATTGGCACAAATATCTTTTAAACTAGAAACGAATCTCAGTTACGTCAACTGTTAAATCCAAAAGACAAATAATTGTGTGCAGCAGTTCAAACTGGTAGGATAGCCCGAAAAGGCCAGGTCTATAAGCCCAGCCTTTATTAAGAAAATAGTTCTTGAGCCTAATGCCAATTACCTTAAATGAAAGATACTCTTCGCCTCAAAAAGGGCATCTTAACCATAGGGAATCCTAGGTTTGTCTACAAAGAGTACTAGCATTAAGTACCCACGGCTTTATCTCTACCAATCACCAAACAGAATGGATTCTCCTTTTCTTCTGTATACACATCCAGATCTATTTTTTTTTGTTGTTGTTTTTCAGTATAAGATTGTACAATGAATATTTAAAATAATCTAAAAGCCAGGTTAAAATTTTTTTTTAAATGGCTGTGCTGATGATTCAAAAGGACCTAAATCTGAAGGCATTTCTGGTCAATTCCAGTTGTTTGCTGGATGCTGTAATAGTTGATTCTCCTACCGTGACCCGGCTGTTGGTGCCCGGGTTCCCTCCCAGCCTGTAGTTGTTGTAGGCGAGATGACTGTATGGATTGTATCCCACAAACCCTGGTGTGCTGGGCATTTGCTGATGGAAACAAATGAGACAAAAACACGAATGAGAAATGAGCTCAAACGAGGAAAACACAGAAATGAAAAATGATCTGCATATGGCATGCAAAAGCAACCTGAATTTAAACAAGCAATGATGTGTTGTAATTGTTCTTTTTTTTCATTGAAAAACCAGTCTGCAAGTGGTTTTTTTTTTTTTTTTTTTGTCTCTTTCTGTCTCTTTGCAGGGGCTAGTGGTGTATGAGTGTGAATATGTTTGTCTTTCAGGATAAGCAATACACTGAAGTGTCTCGAACATTCAGGATCACTTTATGGTCAATATATGAAATAACAACTTAGCGATATATGTCTGAGATTGGAAAGCTTGAAATGTGATAAACTAGGAGTCTGAAAACACTTTACATGCAAAACAAAACATGATTTATTTGACAGTCATGTGAATGCCACCAATGCACTTATCTACCAAAAACAAAAACAAGAAATGGACTGCTTCCAAAGACAGCTTTAAATCATTTTATATAGTGTGAGAAATGAGAAGAGATTCAAATCAGGAAGCCAGAAGTCATCAATAGAAAAAAACATATGTGGGATTCAATGGATGTCACATACATGATCTCAAAACAAAGACTTGTAAGAAATGCATGGATTTCATTCTGGGGGTACTGTCTGATCTTTTTAACCCAGTCATTCTTTTAAAGGCTTTCTCTTCCATCTCTTCTTTGATCCATCTTCCACAGGTCAATCACGAACAATTTCTGCATTTAGTTTTAATGTGAACTACTTCTCTAGTAGACAGACTTGAACTTTCTTTTCTCATCTGATTTCCTGAGAGCCCTAGCTCTTTCCAACCACAATTGCTTGTTGGAGCAACAGAATTCTCGGCTTTTGTAAATTATGTGTTGATGTGATCACAAATGGGCTCTTATATAGCAGTGCCCTTTGTGGTTAATAAAATGACATCCAATGTTCATGAGAATCAAAGTATAGTGCATAAAAAGGATGTAGCAAAGAGAGACCAAAAGTAAGGTATTTGACCTAATGAAATTCAATCAAAACAAGTGACAGTAATTTCACTTTAACATGCAATTAATACCAATGCTGAATTGTATAATGTAAAATAAACAACACATCCCAACTAAGCTGTAGCTATCATCAACACAATTTTCTAAAACATGCCACTGCACATATCCTTAGTGTCCAAAAAAAAGGCATTCAAGCAGATCAATCATTTGATATTCTTTACAAGAGAACAAGTGATCAATTTCTAGTCTATGTAGTTACAGAAGACGCAAATCAAGCATATATAAGTAGGCAAAACACAGATGAAGTATCAAAGGCACGAAAGAAGTGTATATTACTTGGAGTGGTGGTACGTTTGGGTGGTAGTGGTGGGTGGAGGTGGAGGTGGTGGTGGTGATGGTGGTGGAAGGAGAAATGGAAATAAAATAAAGGAGGATAACTCATTTAATATCCATTCTGTTGGATGTACTAACTCCTAGTCTTCTGTATATTATGTGTAATGTAAAATTATAATGGTACAGAAGTATGATTAAAGAAAGGTAAAAATATCCCTTTCTACATTTAGGATATCATAGGGTTGGTTTCTGAGCTATTTCTATTATCTCAAAAAAATTAATGTCTTCAAGATAATATATGCTGTTAGAGGCAGTATTTGCGTCAAAATGACACCTTCAAAGGTTGCATACGCAATGATAATCACTGTTCAATATTATGAGGCAATAATGTAAGAAAATTAAGTAAGGGAACTTAAAAAAAATTGAAACTAAAACACTGCAATTATACCATTTCCAAAAATGAAGTACATGGTTAGCTCTTTGAGGTCAGGAATCTCAATTGTTCAAATCCACCTGTATAGCCACTAGCAGAGTGCCAAGGAGATGGTAGTAAGAAATGTTCTTTAAGAAAGGAAATAAACCAAACATAGGACTTTAAGATCTACTGGAAGTAACTTTAGAAACTGTACGTTATATAAAGTTGAGATGTGATACAGTATCCCTTTTTAAAAGCATCTTACTAAGGAAAAACACATTGTTGATAAACAAACATACAGAAGGTTAGTAAATAAAAGTAGTTTATCTAGTGGAGAAAACAAAGTTACACAAGGCCCTAATTAGTAAGCTAGCCTGAAATTCAGGGGTAGGGAGTATGGAAGGAGGGCTAACAGCTTTAGTTAAAGAACTGTTTTTGTAGGATATGGTCAATGTTAACAGTGTTTTGTTTTTGTTTTTAAATAAAAAAAATAACAAGGAATCCATTTCAGCAAGGCCTGAAGAGTTACTGTTAAATCTGTTTTGTGGATTGGGCAATTATTTTACATGCTGACCAAGCTGGGCCAGAGCTTGCTGGGTGAAAAAAACTAGTTCACTATTATTTATATACTTTGAAACATATCAAGTCTCAAACCAATAAACTATTATTTATGGCATAAAACTCAATAGCAGGATCTGACCCACAGATAATGAAATCCTTACTTGAGCAGCTTGAAAATAAAGATTTACAATAAGGTAGTATAGAACTGGAAGCTTTATTGTTTGATTTAATGTGAACATTATATACAGATAGGAAGAGAAAAATGTAACCAATTGAAGGTTAGGTTTAAAAACAATAAATGCCAGAATGAGCATTTATTTCATATTAGCTTTCAAGGTTCTTAACAGAGTGACAAGGAAAGTGTTAAACTTGCCACTTATTTCTAATTAAAAAAAGAACTGAGCATAGGAGGTTGGCATTTCAGTAGTATGTTTCTTTAAATGTTGGGGTTGGTTCAAGGTAAGATGCAGAGTTATTTTATTTGGTAGGAAGTGCTGTTTTTTAGCTGAATTTTTCATCCTGTTGCTGTGATGATTGAGTGACTGTCACTGGAAGACATCTGGGTTTTTGTATCAAGGCCAGACTTGGCTATTACATTAACAAGAAAATTAAAACTTACTGTTGCAGGAGCTGGGGTGGGAGGTGGGGCATAAGATGGTCTTTCTGTTTGAAAGAAAATAAATAACTTCTTGTAAACAACTGAGATATAATACTATGCAACAAAACTACCAATGGTCCTGTTTTGAAGAAAAAAAAATGAGAGTATTTTGGAATTCCCATTTGCTAGGGCATTAGTCTCTTATTAATATAGATTGATAAATATAAAAAATGAAACTTACTTGACATTTTGGAAGATTAAGTTCTCAGTTCCTTAAGAATGAATCTGAGACACTAAAATAAAAAAAAGGAAAAAAAAAAGAAAAATAAAGATAATCAAAACTCAGCAAGCATAAGAGAATGTTTTTCTAAAGAATAGGGTAGCTTGATATTTCTTTGTAAAATTACATTATCTTCTAGTAATCAAGCCTTTTAAATAATTTTACTAGTTCTTTAGGTCACTTAGTTGATCAGAATTAAATGACTAAAACAAATGACAGGGGATATTAAAAAGTAAAATTAGACATGTACTTGTAAGTTTGTTTTGTTTTGTTTTTTGATACTGAGTCACCTTTTGTATGGAAAACGTTTTGCTGATGCCATGTAAACATTTAATCAAACTGGTTAATACAGTAATGAAAGAATATGATGTATTATTGGGGCCTACCTCAACAAGGCCTACCAGACACTGACAGCTCCCTGATCAGCCACAGCTCTGCCTTCCTTTTAGGATACCGATTTCTTTCTAGTAAAACAGCATTTTACTCCTGAAGGCAGTGGAAAAGGTAACTGGTGTGACAATAAACTTCACATTCTCTTATAGTGGTAAACGGAGCTTCCCTGGTGGCTCAGCGGTAAAAGAACCCGCCTGCCAATTCAGAAGACCTGAGTTCAATCCCTGGGTTGGGAAGATCCCCTGGAGAAGGAAATGGGAACCCACTCCAGTATTCTCACTTGGGGAATCCCATGGAGAGAGGAGCCTGGTAGCCTACAGTCCACGGGGTCGCCAGAGTCAGACACAACTGAGGGACTAAAAAACAACAACATAATGGTAAATAGCTTCATAACCGCTGGGAATAAATTTTGAGAGTCTACTGGAAAAAACTCTGATCTTTCTTAGCTCAACTCAAAATATATCTCCTCAATGGAGATTTCTGGACATATCTGTACAAAATTAAATGTTCCCTCATTTGTACTCCAATTTACACAGATCAATGGTATCATATTACATCTGCTAATACGGGGGCTGAATGGAGACAGGGACCATCTAATTCATTATTGCTGTCCCAGTACCTAGCTCAATTCTTACCAACTTTGGTCCTAGTAACACTAGCTCAGGGCATGACCACACATACAGGAACTTGTTCCTTACCTCACTATACATTACACACAACGTGTACAAAGAGACGAACAGTGATTTTTTAGAAAAAAGGTAAATAATTTCTATGACTACTAGAGTATTTTCTTCCAACATTATGAGAAACAAACATGATTTTTTGTTTTTGCTCCTGTTTTGTATTTTAAGGGCATTTCTGGAGCATTATGACTAAGAGGCCTGGTGCGGAAAGAAAGAAATCATTTATTTTCTCAATGGCCCAACCTGGGTCTCCTGTCCCTCCTTAAGGTACAGGCAGGAAACCAGGGTCTGGGGCAGATTTCCTTCCTCCTCAAGCTTGGGTGGGCTGTCAACATCCAGTAGGCCTTGCTGTGGGGGGCCCGGATAATAACTGCCACAAGCTCCCTGGTGTGTCACATTTTATTGTTAATACTTTGAAATGACTGATCTCTTTTGCTATACCATAAATTTCAAGAGTGATCTCGTACATCTGTCCACCACTGTATGCATCCCCGGTGCCTGGCATAAAATCCTGGAGAAGTTATTTGTTGAATACCTTATACGGGACAGGTTTATTACTTTAACATCATCTGGTTTAACAGTCACACTACCAACGAGATATGTACTGCTATTGCCATTTTACGGAGGGAAAAAAGGAGTCTCGTTCAGTATAAGTAACTTGACTCAAGACACACAGTCAGGAAGTGTCAGAGTTGGGTTTCAAACCCAGGCCAAACTGTTGCCGAGCTTTCGCTCTTCACTCCAAGCCACACCGTGAGTCCTCAGATCGCTGCCTGGACAACGGGAAACCACCTTCCTGGGGGTGAGGACCACGGGCTTAGCTTGCCCCAAGGGCTTCCTGAGATCGATTCGTTTAGGTTTGATGTGAAGGTGCACTTTACCAGCGACTCTACTGAAGAGGAGCTAGCTTGCAGAAGCGCTTTGACCACTTCCGCGGGTTTAGTGGAAGGGGCACTTCTGGCCGCCCAAAAGAAGCCCCAAATGGGACTCTATCCCCACCCTCGCTCCGCTAGGCCTCAGAGGCCGCAGCCGGCCCCCGGCCCTGGTCCCGCGGCCAAGTCTGAACCCCAGCAACCCCCAGCAACCCCAGCCAAGCCGGGACCCCACGCCTTTCCACCCTCCCGACCCAGTCGGGCCCAGTCAGAAACACTCACCCGCGGGCAGAAAAAGCGCCCGCAGCTCCGGCCTCGCTTCCCTTTGTCCCGCGCACGCCCCGCCCCTCGCGTCCCGAGCTTCCGCGCTCGCACTTTCAACACTCTTCTTAATTCCTTTCCAGGCCCCAACCGACTATCTTCAGAAAAATAAACGTTCTAGTGGGGACGCGGTGGTGTTTAGTACAGTCAAAGATTTTTTTCAGGCTCCATACGTTCCTCAAAACTCCCCGAATGTCAGTACTTTGCCAGCCGGGCGCCGATTCGTCACTCTGGAGTGGGAGGAGGTGGCCCGACCGCGGGTAGGCCCGGACCGCGCGGCCCCCGAGGAGCCGGAGCGGGGACGGGTGACGCGGCGGGAGGTGCGAGGCTGAGCCGAGGGGAGGTGGGAGCGCGGCCTCAGCTTCCCCGCGCGGGGCCGGGAGTCCCGGAACCACTGTGGCCGCGCGGCCCGCGCACCACCCCGGCCGGACTCAGGCCGCGCACGCCCCCCGTCCCTGCCCCCGAGAGTTTGTTTTTCTCCTTCCGGTCTTTTTCTTTCCTCTTTCTCTGGAAGCTGGAGTGTATATAATTCAGCAAGCCGAGGATAGAGGGCTGGAGAGCCGGCTTTACCGAGCTTCCGTCCTCCTGCGCGCCTCCCAGGGCTTCCTGCCTGAACCGCTGGCAAGAGCTTTGGCGAAAGCAACACAGATCTGTCCAGTTATTCCCAAGCGCAAGTGTGGTGTAATTGTCACAGGTTTCTGAGCCAAGTCCCGGAGATGTAAATCTCCTTGCGCCAGGTTGTGTGTCCTTGCAGCGCCAGGCAGGGGGTCTGTGTCCCAAAGCGCCTTGGCTCATTCGGTTTCCTCTGCCAGGAACGACAGTCCTTCACTTTTGGGCTTAAACTCATCTGTCCTTACGGATCCAGCTCAAATTCTGTCTCTGATGCCTTCTGGGAACTCCCCTCCTCACGCGCCCCCCACCCCCCCGAATTTCTTCTTCTGAACGCCCAAGATTTTTGATAACTATTATGGCCTTTACCTAATACATTGTATCAGATTGTGTTTGTCATTGTCAATACTCTATGAGAACCTTGAAAGCAAAAGTTCAGCCGTTTGCACTGGTCATCTTCCTATAGCCAGTGCCCAGTAAGGCCTTGGACCATTGTTAGAAGCTCAGTAAATGTATATTGAGGCAGGCTACGGTCTAGTCCAGGACTCTTTTCACTAAATCATGACTGTTGATGTACTCGATAGCAGCCTCTCCTTGGATATATAAACACTTGGCCGATGTGGGCCACTGCAGAGGGGGAAGGATCTGAAATTACTTGAAAATGGTGTTGACATTTAGAATGATTCGATTCTTCAGCTACCCTTAGCCACCGTCCTGGGTGTGCCAGCAGGGACTAGGGCATCTCCAGAAGTATGCAAAACCAGGGACAAGTGACCCTCTTCCACCTCCAATATTTTCATGTTCATGATTAGAGATTAGTGAAACTAAAGAGAAACTAAAGGGAAAAGAGGTCATCAAAAGATAATGGGCAGCCTGACTGGGGCTTGAGATAATGTACCAGAAATTGCTTTTTTTAAATATAAAAGCATCAGATACATGGATTAATGTAAAATATACGAAGGCTTCAGCAGGGAATCCCAGTACCTTCTTTCACTGGCTTTTATGGTGGAGGATTGGGCAAGCGCCATGCTGGGGCAGGTGCTTGGTTATGTCATCTCTAGGCAGTCTTCTGCAGAAAAACTGCTAGGTGTTAGCAACAAAGCATACTGTAGTGGGAAAGGGAGGACCCAAAAATAGTAGGAAAGGAAAGGAGTGACATTGATACACTTTCTTATCTCCTGATCTTTACTCAAATGTCACCTGAGTATGTTTTTCCTGATCTATATAAAGCTGTAACTCATTCCCCAACCTCCTCTCTATTCATGGTTTTTTTCTATAGACTGTATTACCACCTAACATACTCTATTTGTTATATTTTTATGTTGTTATCTTTTGCTTCCCATCAAGAATGAAAGCTCCTTGGGCCGGGGATTCAACATCTGGAACAATGCCCATTCTTGTGCCCCTATCTGTGGAGTGAGTAAATGATCAGCTATCTCATCATCTTCCCTTTAGTTCTTTCTCTGCTCTGAAGATTTGCAAAATTAAGAAAGGAAGAATATAGGCAAAATATAATAGAGAAAGTCCCAGAGATTAAGATTGAAGAGTGAAATATCCAACAGGATGGACTCTACTTACACTGAGTTGCTGTTGATTTTTTTTCCCCAAGCAGACAGTAGGACATATGATCTTGCATGGGCAGCGATATTTATGGGGACTGCAGGACAGGTTATTTTGAATGGTGATTATTCCTGGAAGATGTGAGATGAACAGTTAATATGACTGTTCATACTACATGTAAAGATATTGGGAACCCTCACAGGCACCTAATGATAAACCCCAGAGACAGAACCAAGCAGTTTAGTTTTCTTTCTGGCAGCAAGACCCAGGAACTTTGCCTGCATTGCTCTTTGACACTACTCGTACTTCCTTGAGGTTCTTCTTCCTCCCCAAATTAGTAAGTGATTAAGCTGGGATTGAAGTCTCTTTGATTTCTTTTCCTTGTACTGTGGGAAGATGCTGGGAAGGAAAAAACAGGGGTAGAACGAGAACCATGACTGGGAAGGAAGAAAGAGGAGAACATGGAAGAGGACAAAGAAACACCCATAGTCCTTGGACACCTACTAGTCTGTGAATTGGCTCCAGGAGGTTTATTCCTTTATAACCTTTTAAGATTGTACACAATTTTTAGGTGCTTCCTCCCAACCCTCTTCCAAACAGAGGTTTTGGCCTTTAACAGATTTTCAAAGAGGTTTGTGACTCAAAAAGATTTTGAATCCAACACTGAGCCATGCAGGTTGTCTACAGTTTGTTCTAATGAAGCATTTTTCAATGGATTCCCACCCCCACCCTTAAAATAGGGAAAGGAAGGACAGATCTCTGTCTGAACCACTTATAAAAGTCTGACTAATAAAAACAAAAGTGTGGCTATAAGAAACATGGTGAAATAAGCTAGTTTTCTCAGCCCTTTCTGTGAAAGCAGAAGTTATGGCTGTTCAATTGCTATTACTAGAAGTCATTGTGAAATATTGAAGTCCAGTAGATTTCCAGGTCTGAGTGATTCACCATGTTGTGTAGACTTTGACAAACTATGGTTTGCTTTTAGAGTCTTCTGCCTTATGTTCAAAATATCTGGATATTTGGGACATGAACATGAATTCTTCTCTCCCAGTGACTGTCTTCATCCATATATTCTTGTACATTTGAGTAGTGCTTTGCCAAATATTTTTACATGTGTATTATTTCAAACAGCTCTGTGAAGTAGGCAGGGCAGGAATGATGATCAAGTGCCACCTTTCTCTTCATTTTCAGGTGTGAAAACAGACACCTAGAGAATTGAAGTGACTCCTTCCTGATTGCATGGGTCACGAGTGACAGTCCCAGGGCTGGGATTGTGCAGTTGTTGGTAACTGGACTTATTTACTTTTTCCCCCCAGACTTTAAACTTTTGATTTTGTATTGGGTTGTAGCCGGTTAACAATGTTGTGGTAGTTTCGGGTGAACAGCGAAGGGACTCGTAGTATTTACTTTTGTATTTTGTTATTGAAGCATGCATTTGAACCATTTCAGAGAGATTGAAGAATGTTAATTTCTATTCATCCATCAGATGAGGATGATACTGTTCATCTTGTAGGATTGCTGTGAGGATTAGAGATTGAGTTTGAGGATGCTGATTACGGGATCAGGAGCAGAACGAGCCCTCTGCAAATGGTGGCTGCTATTATTATACTTTTCTCAGGACTATGAGATTATTTTTATTCTTTAATTAGAATATATCATATATTAGAATATGCCATTCTTAATTTTTCCGTTGCTAAATAAAAGTATAACAATTGTGCTTTTATGCACCTTCATTGTAATATTCTTCATTCTGCAATGAAGCTAACAATATTGGAATAATTCTACTCAATACAATGTATCAAACTCAAATACAATACAGGTTTGCAAGTTCATGTTTCAGTTTTTTTTTATTGTAGTGGTATCATTTACTTTGGTAAACTCATATCCCAATTTAAAATGCAAATATTGAAGCAAAGAAAGCTGTTATAAATTCAGGTACTGTATTTTAAAATGTACATGTTATACATACAAGAGGTGCATAGTGGAATTACTATCACGAGCAGTTACATTCATGATGCCGGGTACTGTTTTTAACACTGTGTATAGATGACACTAAATATATTCCTTTATTTATGATACTGTTGCTTAGTACAGTAACTTTTAGTACAATAGCTTATATGATTGCATTTCCAAAGCTTTAATAAAGTTAGTAGCATTTAACTAATATTGAATGAAAACACTTTGATGTACAGGATGTATTTTAGATCAGATGCTTATGCAAAAAGAAGTACTTCACATGCTGTTGTGTCCTTGACAAAACAAAATCATCCTTTTCACAAAATAGAATAAGCCAGGCTAAAATAAAGCTGAACTAACTGAAAAACGTTTAAATGTTATTCCCTGCATTATGTTAAAGATTATTTAACATAATTTTCTGGTTAAAATTACTTTTTTTTTTTTTTGGTTGAAAGAAGGAAGAGAGAGAGTTCCAAAGGCTGTATTAATATCCTAACAGCTATAGCCCTTTAGGTGATACTTTAGCTGGGAAAAAAAGTATGGAGAGTTGTACTCAATGTTTTTTCTGCTTAGAAAAAAATTGATAGCCTATAAATTTCTAATGTTTTTAAACAAGTATTTATTATTTAAGGTCTTTAAATATACCTGTATTAAACAAATTAGGCTGTTTAAAAAACTTTGCAACAATACTTGACTTATTCACAAATATATTTTCTTTCCATATTTATTAGGGTTTGAACAACTTACAAACATAAATCCTGCAAATACTCTTTGCTTAGATAACAATACTGTTATCTTAATTCACATGAATGTTTGCAAGACATATTTATAATACTTTATATAGTATCTTTATCTAATGCTCGCATCAGAGACTCAAATTAAATCACATTTAACTTTATACAGATGGAAAAGCTGGAATGATAAGAGGTTGGATCCTGTTCCAGTAATTGTAGTAACTAGCTTTCCTCTTTTGCTTCTGTAGCTGGCCCTCTGATTTTTGTGTGGGAGGATACAAACTTTACAGTTCTTCGAGTAAAGTTACTCTTCAGGAAATCAGATAATGATGACAGAGAACCTTCAGGTGAAGATTAATTTAATCATCAGATGAGCCTGGGAGTGTCTTCTATAGTTAGCTCAAAACATCTTGTAGAAAATAACTCTTATTTTCTACCTGCACAAATTATCTCAAAAGGAAAGAATTCAGTTAAGTGAATAGTGAGTCCTCTTTAAAGGTTTGTTTATAATTGCTTTCTTTTTTAAGTAGAAAAATCCTTTTAGATGTAACCAGTCATGGAATAATGATGACTCAATGTGTTTCTTAACATAATACAATCATATTTAAACAGACTCTTCCCTTTTCCTTAGAATGTTCAGCCATTTAGTGAAATTTTGAAGACTTAGCTAAACCATCTTAATGCTTACAGTTTCTGACAAAAATTTAAGGGAAAAAGAAGACTATTTGGATAATAAATAAAATAGAACCTGTACTAAATTTCTGATTTTAAGCTCCCTTTGTCCAAAAAAAGAAAAAAAAAAAATACACCTATAATTATATCCAGAGACATTTTGTCCCGCCCTCTTTTTTTTCTGATGAGTCATACATTGGTCATAACATACATACTTAATAACTTACATTTTGGAACAGAAGGTGGCCAGCAGGCCTACCCTGGTCCATCCTAATGTCATTTTCACATCAAATCAAGTACTGTCCTTGGATTAATTAGTTGTTGATGGACGTTTGATAGAGGGGATACTGCATGATCTTCTCATGATAAGCCTGACTTCTATATCTGGTAGATTATCCTGCTTGGTCTGTGAACACCCTTCATCAGTGGCTGCTAAATGAAGATCAAATCGAAGAGAAACTGATTTTTTCCTTAATCGAGGGTTATCTTTAAAGAAGGAGCCTTCCCATTCTTTAATAACTTCATCCACTTTCTCTGTCCTGAAATGATAAAATAAATCTTCCTATATGAAGAAGTAAAAAAATGTAATATGTACTGTATATGAAAAATAAATCAAGAAATGTCTATCACTTATATTAGATTTTAAGTTACAATTTATAATTTACATTGTGACAGTTATATGTGTATTCTTTAAAAATCACATGAATAAAATTTATAAGGGATTCTATGGAATTTTCATGTTTTGGCTATGTTTTTTGGGAAAATGATGAATTAAGGATTGAGTACTTCATCTGAGTTTTTATATTTTTATTCATGTCTGATTAAAAATCACAATATATAAAATTATGTTTAGACACATTCAAAGATTACTGAGATTACTCAATTGAAGTTAATTTTTTTTTGCATGTGTTCATTATTATTTCTAAGTCAAAATTGTTTTACTTACTGAATAGTGCCATGAGCTTCAGTGCTTTCTTTCACAATATTTCCATTTAATATTGCCTGTTTGGTCACTGTTTCCACTTTTTCATCCTCATACTTTTGTGGGACTTTTGTTGAAAAAGATATTTCATTTATAATGGCTGTGAAAATATTAATTATGAAATATTAAATTACAACATTCACAGTACTATTCAGTACTATTCACAGTACTATTATATACTAAGTACCAGTCACAGTCAATGTGTATGTCAAACTTTATTCAAATATTGCTTGTTTTTGCTACTTTAGAGAATTTATTTATAATCCCTAGAAATGGCACTTCACTTTTCAGGTTAGTTAAATCAGAAACTCACCTGAAGGTAAAACAAAACCGACTCTACTTGTGGTAGGTTTTTGTTCTTTTTTCCCACCTTGGATACTACCATAATATCTGAAATTGGAAAAAAATTATATTATAGAAGCAACATTGTATTAGCATGTAATTGAAACAAATGCTCTCCAATAAGAGAATGGATAAATTGTAGCTTAGTCAGTAAAGAATCTACCTGCAATGCAGGAGACCCGGGTTTGATCCTGGGTGGGGAAAATCCCCTGGAGAAAGAAATGGCAACCCACTCCAGTATTCTTGCCTGGAGAATTGCATGGACAGAGGAGCCTGCCAAGCTACAATCCATGGGGTCGCAAGAGTCAGACAGGACTTAGAGACTAAACCACAACCAACACAAAGGAAGTCCTACCTAGCAGTGAAAACAAGTGAACTAAAGATTTGCTGTATCTGTAGGGAACACTCTCCCAAGTATAACATTGAGTGGGGGCTGGGGGGGGGGGGGGAGAAAGATTATAGCTAGCTAATTTTACAAAGATTAAAATATATGCAAAACAATTCCCCATTTTGCTTAGGGATATATATAATGAGACTTATAAGCATCAGACCTGGGAGCCAGGTTAGACTGATGGAGGGGAGTAAGATGGGTTGGGGTGTGGTTTAGATGCTGAGGTAGGGATTAGGGGGACTTCAGTAACGTTATAAATGTTTCATGGGCTTCCCTTGTTGCTCAGTCGGTAAAGAATCTGCCTGCAGTGCAGGAGACCCGGGTTTGATCCCTAGGTTGGGAAGATCCCCTGGAGAAGGAAATGGCAACCCTCTCCAGTATCCTTGCCTGGAAAATCTCATAGACAGAGGAGCCTGGTTGGGCTGCAGTCCATGGGGTGGCGAAGAGTTGGGTTCAACTGAGCAGCTAACAGGATAAATGTTTCACTTCTTAAACATAGGAGTTCATTATATTTTTCTTGAAAACTTTTGTAACTTTATCTTAAATAAATTTAAGTGAATGTTGCTCAGTCATGTCTGACTCTTTGCGACCCCATGGACTGTAGCTTGCCAGGCTTGTAGGTCCATGGAATTCTCCAGGTCAGAATACTGGAGTGGGTAGCTGTTCCCTTCTTCAGGGCATCTTACCAACCCAGGGATTGAACCAGGTCTCTTGCCTTGCAGGCGGATTCTTTACCGTCTGAGCAACCAGGGAAACCCAAATACCTGTGTATTTTAAATATAGCATAATAAAACTTTAAAAAATTGTGTTAAAGGAATGTTAAAGACCATTTTATCAACATCTTGAATGATTAGGCATTAAACCAAATCTACAACTATTTTATTTCATAATAAATGAATTATATATATACAGCTATATGATTTATTTACATAGCACTGCTTTAAGCACTTTACAAACATTAATTCATTTAGTCCTCAACAATTCTGAGGTAGGCATTTTATAGATGAGAAACTGAGGCAAAGAGAGATTTAATAATTTGCCCAGCATCTCTTAGCTACTAAATGGTATTTTTAATTCAATTTATGTTTTGCAAGGATTTGGTAAATGTCAAGACTTATTATAGATGATAGTAGTTTCACCCAGTTTTATAGAGGACTCAGAATTCTGAAGCAAGTACAAATAAAGCTTTATTTTTCTGGGAATATGGAAAATTGTAGGTTGTGCTGTGCTCCAAGTCATATGAACTTACAAGTGATTGCAGATTATGAAACTGTGTGTGAACTATTAAGAATCCCTCTTTTGATGCCTTTTTTTGTCAGAGTATCTGGAAGTCTTTCAAACCATGTAATTTGAACAACATTGTTTTCCATGGTTGTAATATAATAATAATAGTAACAACACTATTACTAATAGTATTGTTATTATTTTGGAGTTTGATGTGTGCCTGGAGTGGGCCCTTGTGGGAGGCGGAAAAGCAGTAATGTGTGAATTTTTCAAACTTTCTTCGTGGGTGGTCTATTGGAGGCACTAATTCTATAAGGGGTGAATGGCAGGGAAAGTGAGAATGTTAAAGAAGGTCTTCTTTGTAGTGATAGAGGATCATTTCTATTTTGTTCCGGGCTTGCTTGTACTCTTTCTTGTAACTCAAGTCCCCGACTTTGGCTCGTCTATTCATAATTTGGGGTGTGCTTAGTCGCTCAGCCTTGTCTGACTCTTTGCGACCCCACAGACTATAACTTGCCAGGCTCCTCTGTCCATGAGATTTTTCAGGCAAGGATACTGGAGTGGGTTGCCATTTTCCTCTCCAGGGGATCTTCCCAACCCGGGGATCAAATTCATGTCTCCTGCATTGCAGACAGATTATTTCCCTGACTCAGCCATCGAGAAAGTCCCTCATAATTTGAGGGGGCTGGAACTAGTTCTCCCACTTATTTTTTTGCAGTGCCTATTTTGTGGTAGGAACTCAGTGATCATGTCTTGGTAATGATAGGTTTTTAGATTTAATTTTTCCGACTACATCAGTGACCTAAGTGGCTCTGTATTTCTGGTCATTCACTATATGGAAATTAGGTACCTGATTTCTTCCTTTTCCAGGAGGCGGCGATATGTTGCGATTTCCTGTTCAAGCCTCATCTTGGTGTTGAGGAGCATTTCATGCTCTCGAAGCTGCCTTTCAATGCCACGCCTTACTTCCTGTAACTCTTTTTCTAGTCCTTCAATCACTGTCTCTAGGTCTTGCAGCTGCATCTGGTAATGTTGCTCACTGGCATGTAGGGAGTTTTCAAGGCCCCTTTCCTGTTTTATACAGATCTTCATCAGTGAATCAAGGAAACAAACTGTGTCTCTGAAATCTGATTTGCAATATCTTCACTCAGTTGAGTTCTTTCTTTAAAAGGCTGCAATAATTGTATAGCACTTATGCAAGAGGTATTTCCTTACAGCCTTAGGTATGGCACAACTTTTAAAAAGTTGTATTTTCTATCTGCAGCTAGAGAGTTTTCTATTTCCAAGGAATCCTGTGATCATTCTTATGCCCCACCCCTGCCGCCGCCCACCAAAGGAACCTGCAGTGTGATTAGTTTATTATCACCCTGATTTATTTGATTTCTTAAATATTGAAAAGTATAGAATATTGAATATTAAAGCCAGAGCAGACTCCTTATAAAAGGCATTTTTGGAAAATGTTTAAATATTTTTCTATTAGAAGTCTTTGTAGCATGGATAAAAGAATCCTCCACTGTTAGGACTTTGGATAATGACAAAAGCTCTGTTCCCCCATTCTAACATTTAGAGAACCCAGGGTTCTGCAGTAAGGATTATTTCATTATTGTAAGTGTGAACTAAACCTTCAGTGAACTGATGATAGACATTGCCATGATGGAGGCAGGGCGCGAGTTGAACTAGGTCAAATGGATAGAATTCAGTGCCCCGATTTTTAGTTTTTCACTGTCCAGTAAGGGATGTCAACTCTTCCCCTCTCCTAGTCAGATAACATCTGGGGACCCAGTGGGCCAGCCGCCTTGAGGTCATGCTTACCACAGCATGCAGAGATTCAATTTCCACTTGCAGGTGATGCCACTGGCGTCGGGCTTCCTTGAGTTCTGCTTGAGCTGCCTTTAAAGCCTCTTCATCTTTGTCCATTTTTTTGCTTAGATCTTCTTCCAACTAGAAGAAAGCCAACAACAACAATAGTAGCAACAACAACAACAACAAAAAGAGCACTTTTGAAAATGAGACCTTTAGAAGCAGTTATAGACAAATAGGATAGGAATCAAATCTTTTTTCTTTAGATTACGGATGTATGTTCTGGTTGGTGCTCAGTCACTAATTAAACACATGCATGAGTTAATTGCACTCTTAGCCTCGGTATTCTCAGATGTAAAATAAACCTCGAAAGTCCTTTCCTACCATGACAGTCTATAAAATGCAGAAAAATACATTTTAATGAGAAGTAAGTTTGCAAGGTCTAAGTTTGAGACCTCTGATTCTTAACTTTCCATTATTTACGGCATCATAAAGGAAAAAAGATAGAAAATTAGCTACTTCTTCCCCCCTCCCCCACTTTTTTCTTATAAGCTACTTTATGAATCAATTATTTCTGGGACTGGATATATGGACAGGAAGTAAATACTACTAGAAAATATATTATGAATAATTTAGAGAGTTAAGCTTTCATAGGCATTAGAGATTCTAAAATAGACTTCTATATTAAAAGAATCCACTGTTGATTCACCTTTTTCAAAATGACCTTTTTAGAAGGCATGCTAACTTTGGATATCTAGGGTGGTAGCAAAATGACTTCTTTAAAGACTGCTTTCTAAATGTTCTCATGTTAAATAATGAGTGAATTAGTTTATATTCAACTTTAAGTGTTCTTATGCGGATGTTGGGATTGAATGAAAGTATCTTTTGACAAAATTCTCAACATTTGGCCCCAGGAGCAGTAGGAGCAATGTATGGAATTGATTGTACTATTTTGAAGCAAAAATTAGAACTTTTTAATGTTCATATAAAAATGCATTTTAAAACATACAAAAATTAATTTGGTGGTACGATAGATTTTTTAAAAGGAAATATTGGATTAAATGAAAGTCAATTAAGTATAGTTCAAGGAATTACATGACAAACTTCATTCATTTCTCTTGATTTGTTGGGTCACTTATTCTTAGTGTTAGGTTGGCAAAACAAAGCAGCAACATGTATTAGAGAAACCACAAAAGAGGAGGACAAGAATTTCAGAAAAAGAAGAGCATAAAAATTCTGGTACCTACTGGATTTTGAGTGAGGAGCTGGCAGCTAGGCTTGTGTGGTAGCTAGATTCCGAAGATGGCTCTCAGTGAATCACTCCTCCCCAAATTCATGTCCTTGTTTGGTCCTGTTCCACACTGAATCTGGGATGATTTGTGTCTTGCCTTAGTCAGCAGAATATAGAAGATGTGCCAGTTGTAGGCCTAAGCCTTAGGAAGCCCTGACAACTCCCACTTCTGTGCTTTTGGGAGTCCTGGTATACATTGGGAGCCTCAATGTCTAAGAGGTCCAGGTAGTCTGTTGGAAAGACTGTGTAGAGGCCAGATGGAGAGAAACAGGCCCAGCTGTCTCAGCTGAGCCAGCCTTCCAGAAATGTCCTGCCAAGGTGCCAGACGCAGGAGTAAGCCACGTTGGCTGGCCCAACCTGCTTGTACCCCAAGATGACTGTGGTCCTGGCCAATGTCATGTGTGGTGGAAGAATCACCCCCACTGAACCCAGTTAACCCACAGCAATATGAAAGACAATACAATTGTCTCTTTAATTCACCAAGTTCTAGAGTGGTTTGTTGTATATCTGTAAGTAACTAAAAGTGCTTACATTTATTGTGTAATAATTAAGTAATCATGCTTTCTCAAATTTATTCCAGATGATTTTCTGAATTCTTTGGGAAAAAAAGAAGTCCCCTAAAGTAGTTTTACGTTAAAAGGAAACAAAACTTACTGTAGTCTTGCTTTTTCACTTTAGTCTTTCAGCATTGTGACTTGTAAACTAAGTAACTTATATTTCTATTATTGCAAAATAAAATGTTTATTTGGTTTATAATTTTCAGAAATTGTCATCTATTTATTGTTTTTTCTCTTTGTAAAAGGTGAGTGAATTCTTGCAGTACTTCAAATATCTCAGTGAATTTGCTTCATCTGAGATGCTGATCATTCTTTATGAAGACTGAAAATGTTACCTAGAGATTACATTTATGATGTTACTAAAAATGAATTACTAATAGATAAGGTCCTATGATTTCCCAGCAATATTTTTTTCCCTTTTGGTGATGTTCTTAAGTAAACTCTTTGCTGTGTTTGGGTGCTTGGAATAGAACTTGAACTCAGATATGATAGGTAAACTGAAAAAAAAAAACCACCAAAAAAACAAAACCCTGAATTTCTGAAGCTTTGTTTCTAAAATAGATGTTTGTCCACTTGTTTAGAGATGAGACCTTAATTAATTGCTAAGAGTGATTGTCATTTTAAAACAAAGTGTCTATGAAATGAGGATTTAGCCCTTATTTAATTTGGCTCTCTTTCTAAACAATACTTAAATATTACATGCTTAGTGTTAGAGATAAATGTTTCTCACCTTTTAGTACAAAAGCAAAAAAATCTATAGTCAAAGTGGAAAGTCCTTATTGATTTGGAGAATTTTGAGTGTCCCAATTTATATCATTGTTTCTGAATACCATGTTCACATACTCACATGATTTCTGTTTGTAACAGTCTGGTATAAAATCAAACTCAAGAAAAAATGATAGAAACCTTTTAGAAATATTTCACTTAGTTTTATCTTGCAAAGTGTGCTAGATAATAAATTCACTATAAAGCTTGTCATTTTAAAGGTGTTATTTAAATTATTTCTATAAGTAAATCCATGATATCTTCCAAGGGTATCTGAAATGCTTCCTTCCTATAAGATTCTAAAAGAGATTACTGTGCATCGTTTTATTGTATACTGATCCCATGTTTTGTTAATGACAGTAACCTCATGGTTTATATAAAAATCAAATGCATCAATCAACATTCATTTAATGGTCATTTAACAGTAATACACACAGCCTTTCCCCCTAAAGTCCCTGTCACATTGCAGTAAAACCTAAATTCCTTCCCCAGTATATGCTGCATTGAAAAGGAAATACTGTACCTCAGAGAGGCCGGGACAGGAATTGGATAGACATGGATTGTCTCCTTATCCTGGAAGATGCCTGTCTGTATGAAATCATTACCTGGATCCTTGTTGAGAGCACGGTCTCTATCTGATTTCTGGTGAGGAGCTTTTCATAGTTTGCCCTGATCTCATTGAGTAGCTGGGACAGCTCCATTCTTTTCCCATCCTCCACCTTGGCTAACAGAACCTTATCGATAGGATGAGTCTCTGCGGCAGAACCTGCTCTGTCTGCATCGCGAGCAGAGAGAGCACCATGGAGCCTTAAAGATACAGAGCTCCTTTTTTCAGAAGCCATGGAAACCCCTGGGTTTCTCATCAATTATGCAAATATTTTGTAAACCCTTTTCTCCTATTGTTGTCAATCTGGTAGAAGTGTCAGTCTTTCCATAAAGGAACCAAAAAATGAAGACTGTCTCAGCATTCCTGAATTGGGTCTCTGTAAAACTGAGCACATTTGGCAGAGGGAAGTTAATTTAGGTTGTGGAAAGAAAATGGGGTATAACACGAAGAAAATTGTGTTTTGTTTTCCCAAAATATTAGGTGGAAATAAATCTGGGCTTAAAACATGGTACCTAAGCTTTTCTTTTATGACTTTCCTCACCATTTGGATTATTTAAACAGAAATGCTATAAGAAGGCATTAGAATATGTTGTAAACCTTGAATACTCTGACAGTTACTGGAAAAAGTGACCATTATATTCAGCTGACAGCTGTCATAAGCTGCAGGATTGACTGATTGTATTTCTCTTAAATACATACTGCTTGATTTGTGGTGGGCGGCTGGCCTGATGGCAGAGTTTGATATATTGAGGTGAATTCCTGAAAGCATATTACAGATGAAGCTATGGCTGGAGATAAGTGCTAAGAGAGTATGAGAAGTGACAGTTAACATTTCCAACATTTCAACAAGGTTGAAGAAATACAACAAGACAGCCCCTGTGCTGGGTATATTCACTGAGATAAGATGTATTGTTGGGTTACTCTTTCATGAGTAAACATAGAGTTGATGACAACTCCTACATACTCATATAACATTTGTGCAGCTCTTCTAACTTTATAAAGCACCTTTACATCTGTCATTCTATTTAATTGTCATAACCCCTGTTGTTTTGTAAACTGTAAAGATGATAATTCTGTGCAGGAGGGGTTAAGGTGTCTTTCCCAAGGTCATATGCTGATTGGTGAGGTAATGGCATCCTTGGAACTGGGCTTTGATCCCTTGGCTGTATTCTAGATACTATCCTGTCTGCCTCCGTTACGTCTCTCCCCACCTAAATTCCTTGTTTAGCCTGAAAAGCTGGCTGCTAGATATGACTGAAATATTTTAAAGGCTAGATCTATCACTGTTATTTGTAGAGTGGCTTGGCTGAAATTGTATCTGGAGTGTAGTTCAGGAAATAATCAATCTTTGGCTCTGGTGCTCACAGGGCCTTTGAATATACATTATGCTCTTTTAATTTCTGAATTAACTCACCGCTGGCCAGTCCAGTCTGTGCCAGGCATTCCCACAGTCCCCTCTAAACAAAGCTGGGCACCCCGGACTCCTGCTGAGAGGTGAGGTTCCAGGTCATTCCTGCGCTCTGTTTAATTTGACCCTCACCTCTTCCACCTTCCCCACTGGTCACAGCGGATTGGTCTAGGCGGGGACACTTTACCTAAGGAGAGTCAATCTGTAGGTCAGAGACCTGTGAAGTAGCCTGACCCAAGGCTCTGACTAAAGAGCATTGCTTATGATTATTTAGGCCAAACTGATTTCTTTTTTTGGTAATTGCAACTGAGAAATAGGAAGAGAAACAGGCATTGATAGTGGGAGGAGAATCGGGAAAGAATTACACTCTTATTACTTAATGTAGTTCCTGCTGATCTCTGCCTAAAATACAGAGAGCTGAACTAGATTCCAGGCCTGGCAATCTGCATCTGAGACAAACCTCTCAGGTATTTCTGCATTATAGCAGTGCTTTCCAATAAAGAAACAGAATGTGGCCACAAATGTAAACTGCACATGTAATTTAATACTTTCTAGTCATCATATCAAAAGATAGAAACAAGTGAAATGAATTTTCAGATATTTTCTTTAACCTTAAATATCTAAGATACATCATGTAGTTGTTATTGTTGTTGTTCAGTCACCAAGTCGTGTCCGACTCTTTGCAACCCCATGGACTATAACACGCCAGGCTTCCCTGTCCCTCACCATCTCCCAGAGTTTGCCCAAGTTCATGCCCATTGAATTGGTGATGTCATCCAACCATCTCATCCTCTGTCACCCTCTTCTCATTCTGCCTTCAATTTTTGCCAGCATCAGGGTCTTTTCCATTGAGTTGATTCTTTGTGTCAGGTGCCCGAAGTGTTGGAGCTTCAGTTTCAGCATCAGCCCTTCCAATGAATATTCAGGGTTGATTTCCTTTATACTGACTGGTTTGATCTCCTTGCTGTCCAAGGATGCTCAAGAGTCTCCTCCAGCACCGCAGTTTGAAAGCATCAATTCTTTGGCGCTCTGCCTTCTCATCAGGAAAGCTATGACAAACCTAGACAGTTTGTTAAAAAGTAAAGACATCACTTTGCCAACAAAGGTCTGTATAGTCAAGGCTACGGTCTTTCCAGTAGTCATGTACGGATGTGAGAGCTGGACCATATACCATATAATAAATACAAAGTATTAATGAGATACTTTACATTCTTTATTAGTGATACTGTCTTTGAAATTCAATGCATATTTTTATGCTCATTTCAATTTGGGCAAGCCACTCTTAAAGTGTTTAGAACCCGCATGGCTAGTAGCTACTGTGTTAAACACTGCAGCTTTAATATGTGGGCCCTGCTGGCCCACACAAATAGGAGTTCCATGTCTGGAATATTCCACGTACATACTAGATTAAAAGAAATAGTGCCAGATTTTTTTTTTTTTTTTTTTATGAGAGAGGAGATGTATTTAAAAGTATTCTATAAGCATGTGGATCATGAAGTTATTTAATTCAAGATCTCAAATGTCACTTTTCAAGGAAAATTTTGCTAATTTGCTTGTTAAAAATACTGTCTTTTATTAGAGAAATCAGTAATAATAGCTCATTAAAGACTGTGGCATATATAAAATTGCAGGATCCATGTAATTCTCAGTGCATTAGTTACAGTTACATGCTATTCTTTATGTTCTAGAAATCATAACAGGGCAAGTAAGCAAGGACCTCCTTCCTTCTTATAGGGATCATCTTGAATCTACTCTGGTTATCAGAAAAATAAATCATTTGGAAATGTGTTTTGTTACTAGAAACAAATTAATTATAACATAACTCACAAGAACCAAAATGCTGTGGTTGAGAACACCAGTTGTAGGGACATTCACGAGAGTGAGCCCTCAGACCCTTCAGAATTAGAATTCACGACTGAAGGTCATTCATTCATTCAGTTGGTTATTGGATGAGTACTGTTTGCACAGAAGTGTGTTGGGTAAAGATAAAGTTCTAGAAGAGTTCTGAAGTGGAGAGGTGACCTTTTGGGCCATACTGTGGGGAGAAAATGTGGAGAAGGCATTGTAGAGGAAAGAGAAAAAAAAAAGAGGGGAGTTCAGGGTCAGATCATAGAAAAGGGACGCTACAAAGGCTAGATTTTATTTGGTCGGAAATGGAGAATCATTCCTGGTTTTTGAAATCGGGAGTCACATGGTCAGATTAATTGGGGAGGAGTGCAGAAGATTTCAGAGTAAGGACACCAGTTAGAGAACCAGTGCTCACGAGGAAAGAAGTGAAGCTATTTTCAAAGTTCTGGCTGGACAATCATAGGAAACTGGATGTGAATAATGCCTTGGGCATAGAGTGGGGGGAGCATGCATGAATCAGTGAGTTTTAGCAAGTGGTGACTGATTTTGAAGGGAAGAGGAGGAGAGGGCAAAGATCATACAGATTTACACTCTGCAACTAGAACATGAGTGCTTCTGTCCCAGGTTTCGAGTGAATCCCTGGGACTGGCCACCAATTGAGGGTCCTTGGCTTTGAGCAGGAAAGAATTCAAGAGCGAGCCATAGTTAAGTTGAAAAACAAAGTGAAAGTGTTAGATGCTCAGTCATGCTTACTCTTTGTGATCCCATGGACCGTAGTCCAGCAGGCTCCTCTGTCCATGGGATTTTCCAGGCAAGAATACTGGCGTGGGTAGTCATTTCCTTTTTCAGGGGATCTTCCCGAGCCAGGAATTGAACCCAGGTCTCCCACGTTGTGGGCAGATTCTTTACTGCCTGAGCCACCAGGGAAGCTCATAAAGTAAGATGAAAGCAGGTTTTTTTAGAGAGATACACATTCCATAGACAGAAAGCAGTCTGAGAAAGTGAGAGCAGCTCTGAAATATGGGATGTTTCATTTTTATGTGTGCACGTGTGTTAGTTGCTCAGTCATGTCTGACTCTTTGTGACCCTCATGTGGGATCAGGCGCTTCTGTCCATGAGAATTTCCAGGCAAGAATACTGGAGTGGGTTGCCATTTCCTTCTGCAGGGGATCTTTCCAACCCAGGGAACGAACCGGGATCTCCTGCATTGCAGGGTAGATTCTTTACCATCTGAACCACCAGCGCTGAGTAATTTCATAGGCTAATGAATGGGAGAATTATTCCAACTATTTCGGGGAAGCAGTGGAAATTTCTAGAAACTGGGTCACCACCCACACTTTTGCCTTTGATGGTCGGCTTGAGAACTGTCTTGGCATCTGTGGGTGTGTCACTTAGCACATGCTAATATTTAACAATGAGCCTATAATGAGGCTCATGGTCCACAGGAAATCAAATCGTCCGCCTCTTAGAAGACCTCGTCATTCTAACCAGTTTAGGTATATGTTGTGTCCTCAACAGTTAAGTCATTCTTTTGAAAAGGTTGTGCCCTGCCCCATTCCTGTCTCAGCTCCATGATCAGAAACAGAGGAGGGCAATTAGATTAAATTTGATCCACACACTTGAAAAAGATCTGGGCCAAGCCTCTGCCTGCCAACTACTAGCCAAGTGTGCTTGGGTTAAATACTGTTTAAACGTCAATTTCTTCATCTGTAAAATGAGACTAGTGCTATACCCTTCATATTATTACTACTATGATAGTAGTACTATTATCATCATCCTCATTTTATAGATAAAGATACTGAAGTTCAGTGAAGTGCAGAGTCAAGATCCAAAGCCAGGCAGTCTGACTCCAGAGTCTACCCTTTAGACCATAAGCTGGTAATGTCTTAGTAATTGATGTAAAACACTTGGCACATAAAGTGCATTCATGCTAAATCACTTTAGTCGTGTCCCACTCTTTATGACCGCAGTTCACTAGGCTCCTCTGTCCATGGGATTTTCCAGGCAAGAACACGAGTGGGTTGCCATGGCCTTCTCCCAACCCAGGAAATCTTCCCAACCCAGGTATCGAACCTGCATCTCTTATGTCTCCAGCATTGGCAGGCGGGTTCTTTACCACTGTGCCACCAGGGAGAAGAAGACTTCCTAGTTCTTCACCATCTCCTGGAGTTTGCTCAAACTGATGTCCATTGAGTCGGTGATGCCATCCAGCCATCTCATCTGTTGTCCCCCTCTTCTCCTTCTGCCTTCACTCTTTGCCAGCATCAAGGTCTTTTCCAAGACCTTGGCTCTTTGCATCAGGGGCCAAAGTATTGGAACTTCAGCTTCAGTATCAGTCTTTCCAATGAATCTTCAGGATTGATTTCCTTTAAGACTGGTTTGATTTCCTTGATGTCTAACCTGCAGCAAAGTTTGAGAATCACTTGCGAATCACTGTTACAAATGTTAGGCTTCCTTCCACTCTTTTGCTTCTATGCTTCACCCAGAGGAAATGAGTGTTTAGCACAAATGTCTGAAATAGGACTCCCAAAGTTAAACATTGGCAAGTTCCATTATTTGGTATAGTTGGTATAAATCTGAGTCCATAGGCTAGGGTAGACAGGACATATACGTTGCTATATTTTTCTATAACAAATTAATCTTCACCTTGAGCTTCAATTCTGCACAGGATGTGTAATTAAATTTCATCATATGAACTTCCCACCTTTTCCCCCCAAAATTTTGCGTCTAAGTTTTGGGGAACTTCATAGTTGTGACTATGGGGCCCCTGTACCATGTTTGATGTTGTCTGTGTAAGTCTGGGTTCCCTGAGTCAGTCTCTATCCTTCTGAATGGTTCCATTTGTGTTGTTGGGGGTTGGGGAAAAAATTAACAACAAAATCTCCCAACCCAGAAATCCTCTCCACAAAGATAGTAGAGAAAGAAAACATGTTGCTTTATATTAGAATATGATGCACATCCAAGGAATCACTGAGTGCAAAGACAGAAGGAAATCTTCCCCTTCTAGAACCAAGCAGATACAACCTGTTACACCCCTGTTCTCAAGAGAAGCAGTAGCTAGTCCTCCAGAAAGAGGACTTGACATCGCCATTTGTCACACACAGTTCATCTCATAACTTTACCTGGTAATTCGGGTCACCATCTGTGTTCGCTAAGAGGCTTCTTCACATAAAGGAAAACTACACTTCTTGTAACGGGAGGTAGTTTTGGAGAAAGGCTCCTACTTTCCCACAGGATCTGGGAGACTGGTGTGCTATTTTCCTGGGATGTTTACATTCCAAAGTCAAAGACTTTCATAGGTTGCAAACCTGGACAAAATCTTATTTAGCTTTTAAAAAGATTCACTTACATTGCAAAGAAACAGAGAAAGAATTTACAATGACAAGGGTTCTAAAGTAAATGCTCTAAGAAAACGGTGTGTGTGTGTGTGTATGTCTTACCTTATTTCAACAGGGAAGATTAAGTCTCTTAGTTTGAATTTGTATTTTTGCTTCTAGCTGCTTGCTTCCTGCCTGAGGCCTTGAGAACCCTTCTGCTACATTAGTGTGCCTCTGGCATGGAAATTCCAGGTGGGTTGTTTGTAGCTCCATCTGCCAGACACCCTGTTCAACCATAACCTATTTGGCTCTTGTCCATTTCCTGGGGCCACAGTCCGAGAAGCAGGATGTTGCGCTCCGAAGCCATCAGGTCCCCAAGCTTACCTCCCGTTCTGCTGCTTTGCAGGGGCTCTGACTCAGCAGCAGGGTCTGGGGCTCCTCTCTTGGAGACCCACCACTACCCCTGTCTCTTCCCTCCACCTTTCTCCCCTCTCCCTTCAGTCCCAGGGAAGCTCTTCTATCCTAAGTTTCTGTTCAAGAATATAAGCCCCAAGACCTGTCTGTCCTATTCATGACTCTTTCACCACTTTCTAACTTTGTGCCTGGCAGTGAGAAGACAATAAATACATGTAAAATGAATGATGCTTCTTCTGTTGTTTAGACTCTGAATCCTCTTTATTCCAAGACCAAGGATTTTGCTTTCTTCTTCCCTGAGGCAATGAACAGAGTCACTTATTTGCTTGAAGGAGGTGGGAGTGGGGGATGATGAACTACCAGCAGATGGATACGTAGTTCAAAACCATTACATTCCCCATGTTTTTAGTATTTATGAATCCAAGCAAGTCAGGCACATACCCATCCTCCATCTTGATGGATTTTTACTGAGTGATATATTGGGATTTGGGCCTGAACCTTTGAAGGACACAGTGTCTCTTCTAACCTGCTTGTACTTAAGACTGGATTTTTGCTTTCAGGATGAAAAAAAAATATTGAAAGGAAAATAATAGGTTCATTTATTTTCAAGTAATGTACTTGGGCGCATATGTATGTGCTTTTAATATAACGTATTTGGGCATCTGTTCAAGTGCATAATTTTGTTGCATGTGTGAGTCCTGAATCTTAATCCACTTAGTATTTTGCCTGTCTTACACAGAAATGTTGTGATCAGGTTTTATTCTAAAACTGTACTGTATAGCACAGGGAACTCTGCTATATACACTTTGGTGACCTGGATGAGAAGGAAGTCCAAAGGGAGGTGCTGACTGGTTCACTTTGCTGTGAATTTACAACATTGTGAAGCAACTACACATAAAAATTAATTAAAATAAAAATTAATTTAAAAATTAATTTAAAAATTAATAAAAATTAATTTTAAAAAAGTGAAAACTGTACCAGAGAGAACTGATGGCACACAAGTTTCTATCCAATGGATTTCTCCTCCAGGCAGTTGTAAATATGAATCTCTTTTCTTTAAACAGTCTAACTGATCCTTTAATTAGGGGGATAATCTCATAGAGCTTGGGTATTACTTTGCTTATTAAGAGTAATTTCTTTAGCCACTTAAGATAGTATGAGTTTCTTTTCTTTTCTTTTTTTTGTTATAGCACAACTTATATATTTCAAATGGACAAAAAAATTAGTATCACTTACAGTATCTTAAGATAAACTGCCTTTGAATGGGAGCTTTCTTTCCAGTACTTTGAGGTCTACAAGACGAATCTAGAAAATTTACTACTGTGGAAAATGAAGACTGCTTAAATCGAACGGGGGGCAGGGGAGGGCCTGTGGTTTTTCTTTTTGATCAATTGCTGTAACACTGTCCTTCAGGTGGCTGAGGGAGTTTCATATTTTCTTTAGACATCACTAGGCGCCGAAGCTCTTGCAGGACAACTTTGATGCTATACGAATTCTGCCATTTTGCTAGCACTGATATGGCTCTTGGGTCCACCACTCCATTATAACTATTAACTCCATTCATATTAATTTTTGTTACAAATCTTACAAAGGGGGGGTGCTTCTGGGTATTTAGGTCCACATTCTATTTTAAGGCTGTATATTCGGTTTTCATAAATTATCCGAGCCCGTGGTGGTTGCCATCTTGCGTCGCTGTCGCTCAAAGGCCGGCCGGGTTTCTTTTTTAATCAATCATGCCATTTGATAGATTATAGATGCATAATTCATCAGCAAATAAAAACCTATTTTTTTGTACTGTAAGAAAATTGGCATGTGACAGACCTTCACTTTACTAGTTTGTCCTCCTTCTGTTATTCTGTTGATTTTTCTCACAGGAGCACGCCTCCACACGATCTGGTTTAATCTTGTGTTTCATGTATCAGTTAAGAATATAATTAGACAGATTTGTGCTGGAACATGTTTGTCAGCATTTCACAGCCTGCTTTAAGGTGTGTGAGTGATACTGGCATTCATTTCTGTTTGTCCTGCACATGCATTTCACATGGAGTGATTTATCAGAGCATCGTACACAGGCCAGAGTGTTCTTGGTAAAATTCTTTGCTGTTGTAACTCAAGAGTGAAATGCAGGGCTATTTCTCTAATCAAAGATTTGGCATTTGGGTTCTATTTTTTCTGGCATTTTCCATAGCACTTCGCCTTCCTAACTCATTCATTGTAGCCCAGTACATGGATGTTTCATGCTCCCAAAATGAACATTATTAGAGAGTGAGACCAATTTAGAATACCAATTATGTAGTTTCAGTGTATTAGCAATATAACTCGTGTTATATTGTGAGCATTGCAGACTGTAAGCATTAAACAAAACTCCACAACAATTTGATTTCCTGTTCTCCACTCCCTTTTCGTTAGGAGATCCTAACCTCTGAAGTTATAATTCTTAAGCTAAAACTGTGCACCCATCCATGGCTCCCATTTGAGCCACAATATTAGACTTTCTTTGTCGGGTCCCAGTACATCTCCTTCACCAGTTTGACAGGAATTCTTTTAGCTTCTCTTCCTGCCTTTGAAGAAATGATTTTTCTAAACCTTCTCTCTCTAACTCATGACATTGACCCCGCTGTCTTCTAGTAAGGGTCCCGGGGAGTCGTGTCTTAGTTAACTTCCCTTTATCTTAGTTTATTCTAGACAATTTAATCCTTTTTATTTGCATTCATCCTTTCTTGGATATTACCTTTTTGCCTTCTTTTTGTCTCTCTTTAAACATTATATATATAAATATATATATATATATATGTATATACACACACACACACACACATTCTTTTTCATAATGACTTATCACATGATATTGAATAGAATGCCCTATGCTATATAGTAGGACCTTATTGTTTATCCACTCAATATATAATAGTTTGCCTCTGCTATCCCCAAACTCACAATCCATTTCTCCCTCACCTCACCCGCTTGGCAACCACATGATTAGTCTCTATGTCTGTGTGTATTTCTGGTTCATAGATAAGTTCATTTGTGTTCTATTTTAGATTCCACATATGAGTGCTAGGATATGGTATTTGTCTTTTTCTGACTTACTTAACATAGTATGATAATTTCTAGCTCATCCATGTTGCTAAACATTTTAATTTTGCCAGTTTTTTTTTTTTTTTTTTTTTGACCTAGTCCATTCTCAGAGCTTCCTACTCTGCAGAGCAGTTTTAGCATCCTGGTTGCTAGTCCCCATGGTAACCTAAAGGCATCCCTCAATTCTGCTCAACTCTTCCCCTGAATGCCCCTGTCAATTTTCTTCCCTTCAGTCTAGTCTGTATTTCTCTTTATAGTATTCTGTAACTGTTACTTGACAGTAATTCACATGTGTTTATTCATTCAAGGACATTTAAAAATTTTAATTAAACCTTTGAGGTAATTGTAGATCTAGTTGTAAGAAATAGTACAGTGAAAACTCACATGCCCTTTATTAAAATCTGCCAATGGTAATATCTTTTTTTGCCTTTTCATACTGTTCATGGGGTTCTCAAGGCAATAATACTGAAGTGGTTTGCCATTCCCTTCTCCAGTGAACCACATTTTGTCAGAATTCTTCACCATGACTCATCCGTCTTGAATGGTCATACACGGCATGGCTCATAGTTTCATGGAATTAGACAAGGCTGTGGTTTGATTAGTTTTCTGTGACTGTGGTTTTCATTCTGTGTGCCCTCTTGGATAAGGATAAGAGACTTATGGAAGCTTCCTGGTGGGAGAGGCTGACTGCGACGGAAACTGGGTTTTGTTCTGATGGGCAGGACCATGTTCAGTTCAGTTCACTCAGTCGTGTTTGACTCTTTGCGACCCCATGGGCTGCAGCACGCCAGGCTTCCCTGTCCTTCACCAACTCCCAGAACTTGCTCAAACTCATGTCCATTGAGTCGATGATGCCATCCAACCATCTCATCCTCTGTCATCCCCTTCTCCTCCTGCCTTCAATCTTTCCCAGCATTAGGGTCTTTTCCAATGAGTCAGCTCTTCGCATCAGGTGGCCAAAGTATTGGAGTTTCAGCTTCAGCATCAGTCCTTCCAATGAATATTCAGGACTGATTTCCTTTAGGATTGACTGGTTTGATCTGTAATCCAGTTTTCTGTTGATGGGTGGAGCTGTGTTCCCTTCCTCTTGTTTGACCTGAGACCAAACTATGGTGGAGGTAATGTAGATAATGGCGACCTCCTTCAAAAGGTCCTATGCATGCACTGCCACACTCAGTGCCCCCGACACTGCAGCAGGCCACCGCCAACCCATGCCTCCACCAGAGACTCCTGGACGCTCACAGGCAAGTCTGGGTCAGTCTCTTGTGGGGTCACTGCTCCAAGATTGCCGGGAGAAGTAACAATAACCTCAGACATGCAGATGGCACCACCCTTATGGCAGAAAGCAAAGAAGAACTAAAGAACCTCTTGATGAAAGTGAAAGAGGAGAGTTGAAAAGTTGGCTTAAAACTCAACATTCAGAAAACTAAGATCATGGCATCTGGTCCCATCACTTCATGGCAAATAGATGGGGAAACAATGGAAACAGTTACAGATTATTTTCTTGGGCTCCAAAATCACTGCAGATGGTGGCTGCAGCTATGAAATTAAAAGACTCTTGCTCCTTGAAGAAAAGTTATGACCAACTTAGACAGCATATTAAAAAGCAGAGACATTATTTTGCCAACAGAGATTAGTCTAGTCAAAGCTATGGTTTTTCCTGTAGTCATGTATGGATGTGAGAGCTGGACTATAAAGAAAGCTGAGCACTGAAGAACTGATGCTTTTGAACTGCAGTGTTGGAGAAGACTCCTGAGAGTCTCTTGGACTGCAAGATCAAACCAGTCAATCCTGAAGGAGATCAGTCCTGAATATTCATCAGAAGGACTCATGCTGAAGTTGAAACTCTAATACTTTGGCCACCTGATGCAAAGAACCGACTCACTGGAAAAGACCCTGATGCTGAGACAGATTGAGGGAAGGAGGAGAAGGGGATGACAGAGGATGAGATGGTTGGATGGCATCACCGACTCTATGGACATGAGTTTGAGCAAGCTCTGGGAGTTGGTGATGGCCAGGGAAGCCTGGTGTGCTGCAGTGCATGGGGTTACAAAGAGTCAGACATGACTGAGCAACTGAACTGAACTGATGGTAATATCTCATGAACAATGGGACAAAATGGCAACCAGGATATGAACACTGGTGCAGTCAAGGTTCAGGACATTTCCATCACCACAAGGTTCTCGCCTGTCATCCAGGGTCTTTTCTGAGTGTTGGCTCTGGGCATTGTGCTGGGCACCAGGAGGGGTGCAGAAAGAAAACAGATACTGATCCTGTTGAAATTACTTCAATTCGAAATACTAAGTGGGAAGTGCCATAGAAAGGCACCTTGGAAGAGGGAGTAATTACTTTTTGCTGAGACCAGAGAAAATAAACAAAAGTTAAAAATGAGAGACTTAATTCTCCTTCTTGAAAATAAGGAGAGATACCTCCCCCATCTCTCTTTTCTGGAAACAATTGCTTTAGGAATCTTGTAGATTCTTTCTCTGTCTCGTCAAAACATAAGTGCATATTTTAAAAAGATCAATAAACCATTGGCCAGCTATATGACCCAGGAATGTTTTCCTCAGGTACCTGGGAATCATACTTTGGAATGTAAACATCCAAGGAAAACAACACCCTGGTCTCTTAGTTCCTGAGGGAAGGAAGGAGCCTCTCTCCAAAACTACCTCCTATTACAAGATATGTACTTGTCCTCTATATGAAGTCTGTTAGTGAACACAGATAGTAACCCCAGTCACTAGGTAAAGTCACCCGAATTACTAGGTGAACTATGTGTGACAAATGATGACGTCAGGTCCTCTTATTTGAGGACGAGTTTGCTTGAAAACAAAGATGTAATGGATTTTAACTGCTTGGCTATAAAAGGGTAAGAGATCCTTCTGTCTGTGGTTTTCCTAGTGGAGTGAATGAAATGTCCATCACATTCTGGTTTAATGCTTATTCAGTGCAAAAATGCCTTCTTTCTCTACTACCTTTGTGGAGAGGCTTTCTGAATGAGAATATTTTATTTTTAATTATATTTCCCCAACAAGTTCCAGTGAGTTTCCCTGGTAGCTCAGATGGTAAAGAATCTGCCTTCAGTGGAGACCTGGTTTGATCCCTGGGTTTGATCCCTGGGTCAGGAAGATCCCTTGGAGAAGGGCTTGGCAACCCATTCCAATATTCTTGCCTGGAAAATCCTATGGACAGAAGAGCCTGGTCAGCTATAGGTTGCAGAGAATTGGACACTACTGAGTGACTGACACACACTCACACACCCCCTAAGCTTCAAAAAGCAGGTAGTGTCTGATCTTGGCTTTGAAAGACAACCTACATGTTACAGACAATCTATTTTAAACTATCTTACATTTCTGATTTGTAATTTAGCCCACACATAGGACCCTGATTTAGGCAGGTGGCAGTGGAGGCTTTGACTTGCACTTAAAAAAAATTAATCGAGGAGAAATTCACATAACATAAAATTAACCTTTAAAAAATGTACAGGACTTCCTGGTAGTGCAGTGGTTAAGAATTCTCCTGCTAACACAGGGGACATGGGTTAGATCCCTGGTTCAGGGAAGTTACACACTTAGTTGCCACAGAGCAACTAAGCCCTTGTGTGGCAACTTCTGAAGCCTGCACACCTTGGAGTCTTGCTCTGCCCAAATCAAGAGAAGCCATTGCAATGAAAAGCACCCTGAAACTAGACCGCAACTAGAGAAAAGCCAGTGCAACAATTAAGACCCCGTGCAGCCAAAAATAAATAAATAATAAAACTGTACAGGCCATTTAGTACATTCACAATGTTGGGTAACCAACACATCTATCTAGTTCCAAAGCATTTTCAGAAGAAAAACCGTACCCATTAAGCAATCATTCCCCATTCCTCAACCTCCCAGCCTATGTAACCATCAATTTGCTTTCTGTCTTTATGAAGAGCAGCACTAATCATAACACCCCCAAAATGGAAATAACTCAAGTTTTCAACAACAGATGAATGAACAAACTGTAGTATATCTATTAAATGGAATATTATTCAGCCACAATAAGGAATGAAGTACTGATTCATGATACAACATGGATGAGCCTTGAAAACATCATACAAAGTCAAAGAAGCCAGACCCACAAAAGGACACATATTGTCTGTATTAAACATCCAGAATTGGTTAAAAAGTTTTTTTGGAAGGAGTGCCTTAACACATATGGAAAGACATTATACGCTAGACTTTGAGCTCTTAGCACAGATGATATGCCTTCATGTGAAGTGGTAAATGGTAGCAGTAAAGAGGGAGAGGTGGGAGGTAGGAAAATCAGAGGATGGCTGATGGCAGGGGACACAAAAGTTTACAGAAATTCCTCTGTTTGACTTTGAACATCCATCTTGCCTAAGCAAGCTGTGTCTCTGTATGAACCTTCTCTGACATTAGTGCTGGTTGCTTCCTAGTTCTGGATATATGCCCTGCATCACTATTATAGTTGTAATTGTCTAGTCCTCAGATTTGAGCATGTGTTTCACATGCCTTGAATGCAGGACTCAGCTTTAGTTTTCCTCTTTTGTTGTCTCCAATAGCTTCCCCAGGACAGATTGTGTGGGCAGCAGGAAAAGTGTGGATCACATTCAGTGGTACATCGTTGTTGTTGGTAACCCAGACTTGTATATCTTTGGATATTATTTTGGCTTACTAGTTTTCACATAATAGCTTGAATTACTGAGTGCTGTTTTCAGGCTGAAATGCACTCACACTGCACAAACTGGCTAAATGAACGTGCCTGCTCCAGAAGCAAGCTCTCCATGTCCTATGTCTCCCTCTGCCTTCTTACTTCCCCCTGGTGCTTATCACTTCCTCAGTTCTCTGCTGTCATGACAGAGTCCTCCAACTTTTTCTGGGCTGGACTCTGCTCCCTGACAGCTGCTATCAGATGCATCTGTTTCTGTCCACACCTTCCTTCTCTTCCTCCCTTGCTTTCAACTTTCCAGTCGGTTTCTGAGTGTCTGAGCACCCTTGACTTCTTGGCACTGTTGTATAGCTTTGAAGGATGCAGTGTGCATGGCTGGTAGTGTGGCAGATGGTATTTATACATGAATCCCTTTCTAAGTAAGTTTATATATAAAAACCTGAGTCTCAGGAGTGGTACATTTAGGCTCTTTCTAAAAAAATATTTTACAAAAGAAATCTTTAGCTGTACAGTTTTTTTTGTTTTTTTTTTGAGTGATATTTCCCCACAGGCTTGGAAGAGGTAAACTCTGGCTATTAAATAAATGGAATGTTCATTGCAAGACTCAGGTTTGTTTTGACTTCCTTATTGTATAACCAGGAGGGGAGTTGCTCTCTTAGGGATTACTGTTGTGTGTTTAGGATTGAACGATAATCTTTTCCTCTTGAGCGTGAGACTCTGTTCTGATTAAAGACACTAATACAGCATACTGGCAATTTTTGGTATAATGTGACTTAATTACACCTCTAGATTGTGTCATTTTATGTGAATATAATGCTTCTACTTCTGTGAACAATTTTGAGTGTTTGGAGGAAATAGTGGAGTCTGTAGATTTTAACCCTGAAAAATTATCATCTTTGAAACCCTCTTCAAGCAGCCACAAGACTAACTACCCATGTCTTATAAGAGATGTTTGTTAACTCAGCACTGTTTGAAAATTATTTTCTATTCTCTTTGATAAATTCTCAGTGCTAATCTCAAAGATTGAGTAAAGCAGAACCCACTCTGTTTTCCCCTGTATACTCTTATATGACACTATTGACACTTTAGCTGTGCTACCTTTTCACTTTTAACTTTAACTTGGTATCGTTAACAATAATTTCTGAGCTGTCTTTGGAAGATAATCTGGTATTAAAGTAAAAGTGTTCAAGAATCACTTTCTGATTTTGTGCTTAACACAATGGTTGATTTCTTTTTAAAGATTTATTTGTTTTTATTTTTGGCTGTGCCGGGTCTTCATTGCTGTACGAGGGCTTTTTAGTTTCGGAGGGTGGGGGCTACTCTCCAGTTGTGGTGTGTGGGCTTCTTGTTGCAGTGGCTTCTCTTGTTGCAGAGCTCAGGCTCTAGGCACATGGGCCCAGCAGCTGTGGCCCATGGGCTTAGTTGCCTTGCGGCATGTGGGATCTTCTTGGACCAGAGATCGAACCCATGTCCCTGCATTGGCAGGAGGTGTCTTAACCACTGGCCCACTATGGAAGCCCAGTTGTTGATTTCTGGAAGACTGTAGTCTGCAATACTGTTTGTGATATTTGTGAACATTTGAAAATTTCCTTTCCTTTTTTTTTTTGGCCTCTCAATTTGACTTTTATTTCTCTTCTGGTTCTTACACCACTGGTGCACTCAGCAAAAAAAAAAAAATTTCAATACATTTAAAGATATCTTTTGGCTTAAAATACAAACCATTACATTGGGAAATTAATATACTTTCTGAAAATTTACCCAGCCTATATGAAAACAAAATTATCGGTTGGGCAAGAATAGTTGCTTTTTAGTGATTCCATGTTCTGCTGCACCTCTTAGAAATATTTCCACACTGTTGCCCTCAGAAAGTTCATTATACTAATCCATTAAGCTTTAACTCCTTTGGAATCACTTTTTTCAAATGTCTCATCTTCCCAGAAGCTCACTTCATCTATAATTTCTGACCCCAGAAGTGAAATCAGGGGACATGTGGACCAACAAGTACCACAAGCTCAGTTACCCAAAAAAATCATTATCTTTGAAACCTCTCCAGGTTGTTAGAAAACTGATGACTTTTGCTTTGAAAGAGATGTTCACTGAGGTCAGCACTGATTGTGAATTTGCAAATGTATTCAGTTCTCTTTTGAGAATCCTAAACGTTAATCTTTTAGGATTAACTTTGATCTTTTCTCAACTGTATGATACCTTTAATAGTTTAGTTGTATTACCTTATTACTGTACTTGCCTATTCTGAGCAATCAGTAACTGTTTTTTTAGTTGAGTCGAGTACCTACAAAACAGACATGATTCCATTCTGAATGAGTGTTTGAAAATGTGACTCACTTCCAGAAAGGACCTCTCTCTTGTGGTTCTTGAGTTGAGATATTTCATAGCTCAGAATATATTTAGCTCTGAATTTCTAGAGTTGTGTGAGTTGTAGAGTAGTTTTTAAAATGTACTCTACAAATTTGACTATTTATCAGTTGATTAGGATTTTTGCAGTACATAATAAATTTTGCATAACAATGAAAACACAATTTTTTTCGGGCCCTACAGATTTATCTCAGTGTAGCTTGTAGGCAATGTCCATTTGTATCTCTGGTTTTCTATTGGATATTTCCAGTTGGGTGTTCCATTGTTACAGCAAATTCAATTTAAGTACAACTTGCTCTATTATCTCTTCTTGCGCTCCCTCTCAACTTAGTAATTTTTATTCTACCTGGAAAACTAAAAATTTTTGCTTACCCTGTTTTAGCTATTTAAAGTCTAATAACTGACTAAATCCCAACTTTCAGATTCTTTACTACTCCCAGGATCATCTCCATTCAGAAAAATTTCAATTTATCCTTGAGTTGCTATAGTAACATGCTCACTTTTTCTCTAGTTTCTATCCCCACCACTCCAAACCATCTTGCATGCAGAGGTCATATTAATTTCCTTATGCAAACCTTGATAGGTTACTCCTAAGCTTAAAGCTTCCAAGAAGAGTTCCTTGTGAAATTGATTAGTGTCTTCTCAGAGAAGCTCTTAAGACTCTCCTGTTTTGACCCTGTATGCTGTATCCTATCGTTCTCCTGGTGAATTCTTCACTCTGCCAGATTCAGCGTCATAGTCCCACATAAATAATGGTCAGTTCTATTGCTTTTCCTCCATTCATTTTGGATTCGAGTCTGCCTATTCAAATCTTTCCTTCAAAATTCAAGCCCTGTAACTTCATTGAACTTAAAAACATTGTTGAGTAGATAAAAAGTAATAAACTATGTACAAAGTATTGGGAAAAATAATGCAACAGATACCCATCAACCACACTCACGTTAGAAATGAGACATTGTCGTTACGAGTGTCATCGAGCCTCTTGTGTGCCTCTTCTTCCTGCCCCTGAATTTTGTGTTTTTATTTTATTTGCTATTCTTTTCAGTTTAACCTCTTTTGTTTGCATCACTAAACCATACATCATTTCATAGTGGTACATGTTTTTCAGCTTTACATAAATGGAATAATTCTCACTTATGCAGCATTAATTAGGTAATGATTCTTTGAACATGAAACATTCTTGTAAATAATGATCTTCTATAGTGTTCAGCTAAAATGACCTTTCATTTTTAGGATTTCATTTATTTCTAAACAGACAAATACTCTTCATAACTGATGACTTATAAAAAAAAGTGTGGCTTCACATAGTGTTTCTGTCATTGGCTTGTGTTTTCCATTGTGCCCGATAAAAGTAACCATGTCTTACTTTTGTCTGAAGCCCTTGGCTACTAGTTTTACATTGTCAGCCTGTGGCATCAATCTGGTGTTGTTTACGGTTGCATCTGATATCTGGGGAAGCAGGACCCCCAAAAGTTGTGTTTCTTGCACTCACATTCTGAACTTCTGTGCACTGGTATTTAGCAATGCCAATTTCAGGGTCTTCAAAGAAGTTATATGTATATATGATTCTCTAAAGACAAATACATTAGATAATTGACTAAATATTTCTTTATAGCATTTATCTCTTAAGAAGAAAAAAATTGTATGCAATTTACTTAAAGTTTATTGAAACATTTGGAAACACTTCTATAGCTCTTTCCATAAAATGAACTATATAGAAGTGAACAAATTAGGGAAAAAAAGCTAACATAGTTAAGAGCTAGATTTTGTTGCTTGCTGAATTCCTTAATCTGGCTAAATTGAGAAATGTATAGATATATGTGTAAGATGGTCCCAATCTTTTACTATTTTGTGATTTTTTTAGTGCAGCTCTTTCATCCAGCATTAGCAAAGTTTCTTACTTTGTTTTGAAATTCTTCAATTATCCGATTAATACTTCTTGCAGAACTGTTTTTCTTCTTCTTTGTCCCTTTTTTTTGGCCATGTCATGTGTCTTGAGGGATCTAACTTCTCTGACCAGGGTCCAGACTCTCGACTGTGAAAGTGTGGAGTCCTAACCACTGAACTGCGAGGGAATTCCCATGTAGTCTTGCTTTTCTCCTTGACCATTAGTGCCAGATCCAAAATTTTGTATACAATGCTTTGATTTTATATTCAAGTGTACTGTGTGCCTGCTCCAGAGTCCCACCTGGTCTAGGTAAACTATGAGACGGACATTTAGATTTCTCAACCTGTTGTTCCCTCACTTATTCCCCAGTTGGCACTCCCAAAGTTGGAAAAAGCTCCCAAGAAACCACTTAAACCACATTTCCCCCTACAATTCTTCTTTTCCCTTGGAGAGAGTCTAATTGCCATACACTTGATTTTTGGGCAATGTGTGACATGAAGAAAGGCTTCAACACTACAAAACCCAATGCTCCAAGGGAGTGTTGAGAGAATTATCAATTAGTAACTCCTATTATAGCAGATAAAGTGGATGTTTCATCTCTGATGGAGTTACCTTAAAGATTTTTAATGGCATCTACAATATTAAATTTTTGTTTTGGTAATTATTTGTTAAACTCCATAGAGTTTATTTACTTAAAAGTACAGAAAATACCTTCAGATATCTATTATCTAACATTGGAGAAATGTAGCCGGGAATATTTACATGATATCAACCTAGTTAAACTTGTATTTTCCCTTATGAATTTCTGCCCCCATGCATTTTTTTTTATGACTGTGATTATTATACTTTATTTTGCTTTGGAATTGTGTGATAAGTGCTATCTTTTCAGATGAAGTTATTTGAAATCAACTTTAGGGATTTCTGGTGAAGGAATACAAAGTGGCCGATCCTTAGCTTATGTACCCTGTACAGTATGTAAGAATAAAACGTGGGAAGAAAAAAGGGTTTAATTCATTTTATATTCTCTTGTTATATTTTTCCTGCTGCTGCTGCTAAGTCACTTCAGTCGTGTCTGACTCTGTGCGACTCATAGATGGCAGCCCACCAGGCTCCCCCATCCCTGGGATTCTCCAGGCAAGAATACTGGAGTGGGTTGCCATTTCCTTCTCCAATGTGTGAAAGTGAAAAGTGAAAGTGAAGTTGCTCAGTCGTGTCCCACTCTTAGCCACCCCATGGACCACAGCCCACCAGGCTCCTCCATCCATGTGATTTTCCAGGCAAGAGCACTGGAGTGGGGTGCCATTGCCTTCTCTGATGTTTTTCCTAAATTTTGTCAATTGTAGAAAAACAAAACGTTAAGTTTCAAAATTTTCTTGAAACCTGCCTTGGACTTCTGAAGTGATTAATGCTAATTTTGTGTTCTTATTTTATTAAAGTTTAAGACCGTCAAATAATTAAAGTGGAATAGAGGGACTGATACAATCTAGTGTACTGAGTTAGTATTAAACAGCAAGCTTATAAGTTTCTCCAGGTTCTTATAAACCTCTGCAGTCGCTGCTTCTTATTTCTTTTGCAGTTAAATCATTCTGTGCAGATCCTGAATTGTAGCGGAAATACTCTACTTGGAGGTAAGAACCATGGCAAGCTGCACTTCCAGCCCCTCGCCAATTTCTTACTAACATAGAGAAGTCCCTTCCCCCATGATTTGCATATTACAAAATGTGTTGTTCACGTATTATCATCTATCTTTTTTTTTCAGTTTTTTTAGTTGATTTACAATGTTGAGTTAATTTCTGCTATAAGCAAAGTGATTCAGTTATACATATATGCACATTCTTTTTTCATATTCTTTTCAATTATGGTTTATCATAGGATACTGAATAGGGTTTCCTGTGTATACAGTAGGACCTTGTTCTTTATTCATTCTCTATACATAATAATTTGCATCTGCTAAACTCAAACTCCCAATCCATCCCTCTCCAGCCTGCCTCTCCCTCTTGGCAACCACAAGTCTATTCTCTACGTCTGAGTCTGTTTCTGTTTCGTATGCAGTCTACCTATCTTTAATGAAAGTTATCCCACTAGAAGGACAATGTTTTTGGTCAATAACCTTGGTGTTGCTTGATGCTGTCTCTCTGCATGGCCTTGGCTTCACTGTACTTGAGGTGGAATCTAAGCCTGTTCCTGTGTCTTCGAACATCCCAGTCATCAAATAAACATCCCTTAAAACTTCTGTTAAAGTAGAAACAATTCCATGCAGAATAAAGTTCTCAAATGACATATTCAGGAAACACAGATGTCGAGCTGATAGCTATTATTGGCCAGTGTGGGGCCATGAGGGTGATGAGATCTGCATTTTTAGCTTTCATGGTTGTTACTTTTCTTCAAAATGATCCCAATTATATGTAATATGCTGAGTGAGAGACTTGAAAGTATATTACAAAATCTTTCAGGCTGAAAGGACGATGCCCAACAAATTAGATTTTGTAAAATAAGTGAAGTTTTAAAAGCGAAGTTCTGTAAGTTAAAGACACAAAGAGAACAAAACATCAGGTGAAGGATAAAGTTTCTCTGCAGAAGTTCCCCCTCAACAGACTAGTGGCTGCTAGTGAGAATACAGTAAAAGAATCAGGGTCCAGGGGCCATTCTCCCTCTTCTCTTGAACCAGGTGTTTAGTTCTGGGTGCTGTATTTTAGGATACTATTTAACAGCAAATATGTCCATTATGTCAATAACACGTGATCCAGATAATGAAGAGTGAATGAATGAAACAATGTCAGATGAGGCTAAAGAAACTGGATTTTTTGTTTAGAAAAAAGAGAAGATACACAGCCTATAAAAAACTGCTCCCAAAGCCTGAGCCAGGATCAAATTGCTGGAAGTTACACAGGGAGACAAGTCTGACTCAGCATAAGGAAAACTTTTCCAACATTACATCTGTTTTTAAATTGGATGACCTGCTTTACCAAGGCAGGAACTTCCAAGTTCTGGGCACTTTCAGCTGGAGGCTAGAGGCCTAATCATCTTTCAGGAAGAATTTTGTTCTGGGTTTGAAATTGAAATAAAACTCACTATCCAACTCTTTAAAACTGTGTGATTTTTTTTTTTTTTAATTGAAGCATAGTTAATTTTCAATGTTGTGTAAGATTCTAGCATACAGCAAAGTGGTTTGTGCTCAGTTGCTCAGTCATGTCTGACTGTTTGGGACCCCATGGACTGTAGTCTGCCAGGCTCCTCTGTCCATGGAATTTTCCAGGCAAGAATACTGGGGTGGATTGCCATTTCCTCCTCCAGGGGATCTTCCTGACCCAGGGACTGAACCCGTGTGTCCTGCATTGTCAGGCAGATTATTTACCACTGAGCCACCTGGGAAGCCCATGCTATGATTGTGATAGAAATCACAAGCATCAATATTGGATCTTTACGGAAACTATTAGATGTGGAACACCCAATGGGGAAAGCAAAATGACCTTATTTTGAAATGGTGCAACAGAGTTCTTGATAAAAACATGGAGATTTAACAATCTGACCTTTCGATCTTAGGCAAACTAAGAAAACATTATTTGAAGTAATTTATTTCACAGATAGCTGTCAGCAACAAGTAAAGCTAAAAGTGATATGTCTCTAAAGATGAGGACGCCAGACTTAATTGACAGAAATTGTGAGAGTATGAAAACCTCTTTCCACAAGGTCAGTGAGTTCCAGGTACTAATAATCTCAGTTATGTATTGTACCTATAGATTGTTTTCAAGGATAAGAGGGAATGCTTAGACTATGATTACATCTCTCAAAACGTGTATCAGATCTTTACAAAGTTCTTTGCAGAAGATCTCCTCACCATCTTATTGTAAAATTTTTAGAATGGCTCTTGCTTATAATGCATATCATCTAAACTTTTTTGCATAAAAATTTAGTTTTAATGAAAATATTTGCCTCACCTGTTTCATCCTCCACCTTTGCAGCCAGGGTAAGATTATGAAGCTCACTTCAAGATGCCACACTTGACTTTACCAGGAAACATCTCCTATCCTACTTTGAAAGCTGGTCTTCCCCTTGTTTTGCCCACTATCAGAAATCCAGCTTCAGTTTTAACCGCCAAAGGGGCATTTAGTATCCTGTCTTCTTTCTGAACTCAGGCTGAGGGCCACCTCTGTTAGCACTTCCTGTCTCCAGTTTTGACAATTTCCTCCTGTTGAGGCAGAAGGAGGAGGGTTCTGGGAATTTTAAACCCTGCTTATTTACTTAAGTTGGGAGAAATGTAGTTTTGGAAAAATGGAAATATACATAGTCCTCTTTTGGGTTCTTTTTACAGAATAAGGCTACATCGTGAGTTGAATATAGGAAATGGTAAACGTTCATTTATGTATGGATGTGAGAGTTGGACCATAAAGAAAGCTGAGCGCTGAAGACCCAGAGGGATTGGGTAGAGAGGGAGGTGGGAGGGGGGATCGGGATGGGGAATACATGTAAGTCCATGGCTGATTCATGTCAATGTATGACAAAACCCACTACAATATTGTAAAGTAATTAGCCTCCAACTAATAAGAATAAATGAAAAAAAAAAAAAGAAAGAAAGCTGAGCACTGAAGAATTGATGCTTTTGAACTGGGTGTTGGAGAAGACTCTTGAGAGTCCCTTGGACTGAAAGGAGATCAAACCAGTCAATCCTAAAGGAAATCAGTCCTGAATATTCATTGAAAGGACTGATGCTGAAGCTGAAACTCCAATATTTTAGCCACCTGATGTGAAGAGCTGACTCATTGGAAAAGATTGAAAGACAAAAGAAGAAGGGGGCAGCAGAGGGTGAGATGGTTAGATAGCATCACTTACTCAATGGACATGAATTTGAGCAAACTCCGGGACATAGTGAAGGACAGGTGAGTCTGGTGTGCTGCAGTTCATGGGGTTGCAGAGTCAGACATGACTTAATGACTGAACAGCAACAACAAAGTATTTATACCTATAACAAGTGCTTCAGTTCAGTTCAGTTGCTCAGTCATATCCGACTCTTTGTGACCCCATGAATTGCAGCACGCCAGGCCTCCCTGTCCATCACAAACTCCCGGAGTTTAGGAAATGCAAATTCCTTTTCTTTTATGAATTCATCTTCTTCCCCGCTTTTGGTTGGCTCAAAAAGTTGTTATGCCTTCACAACACTGTTAATTGGCTAAACCCCACTATAAAATAAAAAAAGTTGTTATGCTGCCATGACTTATAAAAACACCTAGCTTTTATAATTATAGACTTATTAGTTCATTGTAATGCTTTTGCATCAACAGAGGGAGCACATACAGTTGCACTTTTTCTAAGTTATTTTTAAATACAAAAGCAGTGCCTACTCCATAGACTCTGTAAAGCCATTAACAGATGTATTAAGAAAAATTGCACATTCTTCTTCCTCTGTCCACTAGTTCCTCATCAGGCCCCACTAGGTAATCACAGCTAACCTTTTGGTGCAAGCACATTTTTCTACGCTCATACAAACACATAAAAATACATAAGGGTTAATCTCTCTTCTCTCCCTTCTATATGTATTACACAAATGAATTATGTGTACTGACTGAGCATTTGTTTTTTATACTTAACAGAATATTATAGATTACTTCAGGTTACCACATGGCTTCCTAGGTGGAAAAGTGAAAGTGAAAGTGAAAGTCACTCAGTGGTGTTGACTACAGTCTATGGAATTTTCCAGGCCAGAATACTGGAGTGGGTAGCCTTTCCCTTCTCCAGGGGATCTGATCAACCCGGGGATTGAACCCAGGTCCTCCACATTGCAGGCAGATTCTTTACCAGCTGGGCTATCAAGGAAGATCCCAGGTGGTGCAGTGGTAAAGAATCTGCCAGCCAGTGCAGGAGACATAAGAGACACAGGTTTAGTCCCTGGCTTGGGAATATCCCCTGGAGAAGGGAATGGCAACCCACTCCAGTATTCTTGCCTGGAGAATCCAGTGAACAGAGGAGGCTAGTGGGCTACATTTCATAGAGTCCCAAAATGTCAGACATGACTGAAGTGACTTAATACTCACACACAGGTTAGTACACAGAAATTTAATGCATTCTTAAAATTTTATTTTTTGTTTCTTTAGGTAGATATACTCCTAAGTATTTTATTCTTTTTGTTGCAATGGTGAATGGTATTGTTTCCTTAATTTCTCTTTCTGTTTTTTCATTGTTAGTGTATAGGAATGCAAGGGATTTCTGTGTGTTAATTTTATATCCTGCAACTTTACTATATTCATTAATTAGCTCTAGTAATTTTCTGGTAGAGTCTTTAGGGTTTTCTATGTAGAGGATCATGTCATCTGCAAACAGCGAGAGTTTCACTTCTTCTTTTCCTATCTGGATTCCTTTTATGTCTTTTTCTGCTCTGATTGCTGTGGCCAAAACAAAAGACCTATACATAGAAAACTATAAAACACTGATGAAAGAAATCAAAGAGGACACAAACAGTTGGAGAAACATACCGTGTTCATGGATTGGAAGAATCAATATTGTCAAAATGGCTATTCTACCCAAAGCAATCTATAGATTCAATGCAATCCCTATCAAGCTACCAACGGTATTTTTCACAGAATTAGAACAAATAATTTCACAATTTGTATGGAAATACAAAAAACCTCGAATAGCCAAAGTAATCTTGAGAAAGAAGAATGGAACTGGAGGAATCAACCTGCCTGACTTCAGACTCTACTACAAAGCCACAGTCATCAAGACAGTATGGTACTGGCACAAAGACAGAAATATAGATCAATGGAACAGAATAGAAAGCCCAGAGATAAATCCACGAACCTATGGACAGCTTATCTTTGACAAAGGAGGCAAGGATATACAATGGAAAAAAGACAATCTCTTTAACAAGTGGTGCTGGGAAAACTGGTTAACCACTTGTAAAAGAATGAAACTAGAACACTTCCTAACACCATACACAAAAATAAACTCAAAATGGATTAAAGATCTAAATGTAAGACCAGAAACTATAAAACTCCTAGAGGAGAACATAGGCAAAACACTCTCCGACATAAATCACAGCAAGATCTTCTATGACCCACCTCCCAGAATATTGGAAATAAAAGCAAAAATAAACAAATGGGACTTAATGAAAATTAAAAGCTTTTGCACAACAAAGGAAACTATAAGTAAGGTGAAAAGACAGCCCTCAGATTGGGAGAAAATAATAACAAATGAGGAAACAGACAAAGGATTAATCTCAAAAATATACAAGCAACTCCTGAAGCTCAATTCCAGAAAAATAAACGACCCAATCAAAAAATGGGCCAAAGAACTAAACAGACATTTCTCCAAAGAAGACATACAGATGGCTAACAAACACATGAAAAGATGCTCAACATCACTCATCATCAGAGAAATGCAAATCAAAACCACAATGAGGTACCATTACACGCCAGTCAGGATGGCTGCTATCCAAAAGTCTACAAGCAATAAATGCTGGAGAGGGTGTGGAGAAAAGGGAACCCTCTTACACTGTTGGTGGGAATGCAAACTAGTACAGCCACTATGGAAAACAGTGTGGAGATTTCTTAAAAAACTGGAAATAGAACTGCCATATGACCCAGCAATACCACTTCTGGGCATACACACTGAGGAATCCAGATCTGAAAGAGACACGTGCACCCCAATGTTCATCGCAGCACTGTTTATAATAGCCAGGACATGGAAGCAACCTAGATGCCCATCAGCAGATGAATGGATAAGGAAGCTGTGGTACATATACACCATGGAATATTACTCAGCCGTTAAAAAGAATTCATTTGAATCAGTTCTAATGAGATGGATGAAACTGGAGCCCATTATACAGAGTGAAGTAAGTCAGAAAGATAAAGAACATTACAGTATACTAACACATATATACGGAATTTAGATAGATGGTGGCGATAACCCTATATGCAAAACAGAAAAAGAGACACAGAAATACAGAACAGACTTTTGAACTCTGGGGGAGAACGTGAGGGTGGGATGTTTTGAAAGAACAGCATGTATATTATCTATGGTGAAACGGACCACCAGCCCAGGTGGGATACATGAGTCAGGTGCTCGGGCCTGGTGCACTGGGAGGACCCTGAGGAGTCGGGTGGGGAGGGAGGTGGGAGGGGGGATCGGGATGGGGAATACATGTAACTATATGGCTGATTCATGTCAATGTATGACAAAACCCACTGAAATGTTGTAAAGTGATTGGCCTCCAACTAATAAAATAATATTAAAAAAAAAAAAAAAAAAAAAAAATTTTATTTTTTATTGAAGCATAGTTGATTTACAGTACTGTATTAACTTCTGCTGTACAGAAAAGTGATTCAGTTATATGTGTATATATATATGTGTATTCTTTGTGATTATGATTTATCATAATAAATAGTGTTTTTGCTATACAGTCATCAAAAACAAGACCAGGAGCTGACTGTGGCTCAGATCATGAACTCCTTATTGCCAAATTCAGACTTAAATTGAAGAAAGTAGGGAAAACCACTGGACAACTCAGATATGACCTAAATCAAATCCCTTATGATTACACAGTGGAAGTGATAAACAGATTCAAGGGATTAGACCTGATAGAGTGCCTGAAGAGCTATGGATGGAGGTTCATGACATTGTACAGGAGGCAATGATCAAGACCATCCCCAAGAAAAAGAAATGTGAAAAAGCAAAATGGTTGTCAAGGAGGCCTTAAAAATAAGTGAGAAAAGAAGCGAAGCTAAAGGTAAAGGAGAAAAGGAAAGATATACTCATCTGAATGGAGAGTTCCAAAGAATAGCAAGGAGATATAAGAAAGCCTTCCTCAGTGATCAATGCAAAGAAATAGAAGAAAACAATAGAATAAGAAAGACTAAAGATCTCTTCCAGAAACTTAGAGACACCAAGGGAAATTTTCATGCAAAGATCTTGGGCACAATAAAGGACAGAAATGGTACAGACCTAACAGAAGAAGAAGATATTAAGAAGAGGTGGCAAGAATACACAGAAGAGCTATGCAAAAAAGATCTTCATGACCCAGATAACCACAATGGTGTGATTACTCACCTAGAGTTAGATATGCTGGAGTCCGAAGTTAGGTGGGCCTTAGGAAACATCACTACTAACAAAGCTAGTGGAGGTGATGAAATTCCAGCTGAGCCATTTCAAGTCCTAAGAGTGCTGCACTCAATATGCCAGCAAATTTGGAAAACTCAGCAGTGGTCACAGGACTGGAAAAGTCAGTTTTCAGTCCAATCCCAAAGAAAGGCAATGCCAAAGAATGTTCAAACTACCACATAATTGCACTCATCTCACATGCTAGCAAACTAATGCTCAAAATTCTCCAAGCCAGGCTTCAACAGTACTTTTCCAGTCCTGTGGCCACTGCTGAGTTTTCAAAATTTGTTGGCATATTGAGTGCAGCACTTTCACAGCATCATCTTTCAGGATTTGAAATAGCTCAACTGGAATTCCATCACCTCCACTAGCTTTGTTCATAGTGATGCTTCCTAAGGCCCACTTGACTTCACATTCCAGGATGTCTGGCTCTAGGTGAGTGATCACAGCATCGTGATTACCTGGGTCATGAAGATCTTTTTTGTACAGTTCTTCTGTGTATTCTTGCCACCTCTTCTTAATATCTTCTGCTTCTGTTAGATCCCTACCATTTCTGTCAGATCCCTACCATTTCCGTCCTTTATTGAGCCCATCTTTGCATGAAATGTTCCTTTGGTATCTTTAATTTTCTTGAAGAGATCTCTAGTCTTTCCCATTCTATTGTTTTCCTCTATTTCTTTGCATTGATCACTGAGGAAGGCTTTCTTATCTCTCCTTGCTATTCTTTGGAACGCTCCATTCAGATGGGTATCTTTTCTTTTCCCGTTTGCCTTTTACGTCTCTTCTTTTCATATCTATTTGTAAAGCCTCCTCAGACAACCATTTTGCCTTTTTGCATTTCTTTTTCTTGGGGATGGTCTTCATCATTGCCTCCTGTACAGTGTCATGAACCTCCATCCATAGTTCTTCAGGCACTCTGTCTATCATATCTAATCCTTGAATCTGTTTGTCACTTCCACTGTCACTTCCATAATCGTAAGGGATTTGATTTAGGTCATATTTGAATGGTCTAGTGGTTTTCCCTACTTTCTTCAATTTAAGTCTGAATTTGGCATTAAGGAGTTCATGATCTGAGCCACAGTCAGCGCCTGGTCTTGTTTTTGCTGACTGGATAGAGCTTCTCCATCTTTGGCTGCAAAGAATATAATCAATCTGACTTTAGTATTGATCATCTGGTGATGTCCATGTGCAGAGTCTTCTCTTGTGTTGTTGGAAGAGGGTGTTTTCTATGACCAGTGCATTCTCTTGGCAAAACTCTGATAGCCTTTACCCTGCTTCATTCTGTAATTCAAGGCCAAATTTGCCTGTTACTCCAGGTATTTCTTGACTTCCTACCTTTGCATTCCAGTCCCCTATAATGAAAAGGACATCTTTTTCGGGCTTCTGCAAGGCTTCAACAGTACGTTAACCATGAACTTCCAGATGTATAAGCTGGATTTAGAAAAGGCAGAGGAACCAGAGATCAAATTGCCAACATCTGTTGGATCATAGAATAAGCACGAGAGTTCCAGAAAAATATCTACTTCTGCTTCATTGACTACATCAAAACCTTTGACTGTGTGGGTCACAACAAACTGTGGAAAATTCTTCAAGAGATGGGAACACCAGACCACCTGACCTGCCTCCTGAGAAATCTGTATGCATGTCAAGAAGCTATAGTTAGAACCAGAAATGGAACAACGAACTAGTTCCAGATTGGGAAACGAGTATGTCAAGGCTGGATATTGTCATCCTACTTATTTAACTTATATGCAGAGTACATCATGTGAAATGCCGGGCTGGATGAACCACAAGCTGGATCAAGATTGCTGGGAGAAATATCAATAACCTCAGATATGCAGGTGCCACCATCCTTATGGCAGAAAGCAAAGAGGAATTTAAGAGCTTCTTGATGAAACTGAAAGAGGAGAGGGAAAAAGTTGGCTTAAAAGTCAACATTCAAAAACTAAAATAATGGCATCTGGTCCCATCACTTCATGGCAAATAGATGGGGAAACAATGGAAACGGTGATAGACTTTCTTTTCTTGGACTCCAAAATCACTGCCGATGGTGACTGCAGCCATGAAATTAACAGATGCTTGCTCCTTGAAGGAAAAGCTGCAACCAACCTAGACAGCATATTAAAAAGCAGAGACATTACTTTGCCGACAAAGATTCATCTAGTCAAAGCTAGGGCTTTTCCAGCAGTCATGTATGGATGTGAGAGTTGGAGCATAAAGAAAGCTGAGCACCGAAGAATTGATGCTTTTGAACTGTGGTGTTGGAGAAGACTCTTGAGAGTCACTTGGACTGCAAGGAGATCAAATTAGTCAATCCTAAAGGAGATCAGTCCTGGGTATTCATTGGAAGGACTGATACTGAAGCTGAAGCGCCAATTCTTTGGCCACCTGATGTGAAGAACTGACTAACTGGAAAAGATTCTGATGCTGGGAAAGATTGAAGGCAGGAGGAGAAGGAGATGACAGAGGATGAGATGGTTGGATGGCATAACCGACTTTATGGACATGAGTTTAAGCAAATTCTGGAAGTTGGTGATGGACAAGGAGGCCTGGCGTGCTGCAGTATGTGGAGCTCTAAAGAGTTGGACATGACTGAGTGACTGAACTGAGCTGAATTATGGTTTATCACACGATATTGAATATAGTTCCCTGTATTGTACTGCAGGACCTTGTTTATCCACTCTATATATAATAGTTTGCATCTGCTAACCCCACACCCCACTTGACCCCTCTCCTCCCCCCCCCCCCCCCGTTTGGCAACCACAAGTCTGTTCTATATGTCTGTGAGTTTATTTCTGTTTAATGCATTATTATTAATGTCTACATTATATTCCATTGTCTGTATGCACATAGTTTATTTTTTACTGATGGCCATTCAGGCTGTTTCCATGCTTTTACTTTGTTAGAAAATAATGTAACAAACATCTTTGCACATACCAGATCTCTGGGTCTAAGCATATTAAAGAATCTGACAGATATTAATTGTCACATTATGAGGAATGGTCAGTCTCTGAGAGAACTCTTCTCCCTATCATTCTGATGAATTAGCTTTCCAAAGGAAGTGGCCTTGTTCTCTTAATTTCTTAGGATATCCACATCATAACTCTTTATTATAACATATTCTAACGTTTTACACTTGATTGCTGCAGTTTCCTTAAACCAGTTTCCAGATCTTTGGATAAGTTTTGTGGTGGGTAGACTGGAATCCATTGGAAAAGACCCTGAGGCTGAGAAAGATTAAGGGCAGGAGGAGAAAGGGACAACAGAGGATGAGATGGTTGGATGGCATCATCGATTCAGTGGATATGAACTTGGGAAAACTCCAGGAGATGGTGAGGGACAGGGAAGCCTGGTGTGCTGCAGTCCACAGGGCTTCAAAGAGTTGGACATGACTTGGTGACTGAACAGCAACAATAGGCTGGAATCCGGTACCTGTCTTTGAAATGTCAAACAATAACATATGAACACCCTGTCCTTAGTATTTTATTCAGCCCTCTAAATAAATTTCACAATCCAAAATAATTCAATAATAATTTCAATTATTTAATTTTTAAAGTTGAATGAGCTCATAACACATCCTACTGCATCTCAGCAAGTTGGCGCTTATGAACCAGACCTTTCTGTATCTGTAAGCCATCATTTAGTACAAATGCAGCATTTCAATGCATGCCAAGGAAACCCAGAATGAGGGTTTCATGTAAAGATAATCTTCAGAGTAGCCACATATTTTTGCCCTGACATGAGGCTAATACTAACCATAAACATAGGTCCCAGGTAGTACAGGACCGGAAGACTGGACCTGGGATGACTCATGGAGAGAGGCTCTGTTGATGAGACCATGATGGCCCAAAGGATGGGAGGCCACATATAAGCTGGTTTCCAAGTCTGTCCTTCTGTCTTTAATCAAGGCTGAATCAGCAAGTTCACATTTCATAACTTTTCAGCAGAGAAGAAACATCCAAGTTTCAACTTGCTGTAATGCTTTGATGGGAAACACATGTTTGACTTGAGACAATGTTGCTCTTTTTCTCTGAATAGTGGTTGATGCTTAGGTACTAACTTCATTCTCTGGTTACAGGGTGCTTTTAGGTTCATTTTTATTTTTTATTCAAAGTGCCTACAAGAAAAAAGCTACATTACTTGATTGTTTTTATTATTAAGGTACCATACGCTCATTCAGCTCCTATTGACTTTATATTTGAAGGTACAATTTACATGAATTACATTCAAGTTTACCCTTTTGTAATATTTAATTTGAGTTTTTGTGCCAAGTTCCATGTTCTTTTCTTGAAGACTGGCTTGTGGGATTGATGATCTAATTTGTGATCTGGTCCTATTAAATTCCTTGAGTGGGAAAGTCCTTATAGAACCTGGCTTTGTCCTTTGCCTGTTTCTTCCTGAGACTGGCCAAATAAACCCTCTACCCTACTTTAACAGGCTTCATTTTCCCAGCAAAGCAAGACAGAGCTCTGAGGACCACCGATGGGGTAAAAGGCTTCAGTCATGGAGAGCAGGGGAAAAGGAAACACCAGCTTGGCTATGTGACAATTTTTGGTTAGAGATGTGGCTAGATTTGACAAGGGAGCAAATGTCTGAGCATCTCTTCTCTTTGGGACTTTGAAGGTTTTCAGAAATTTGGCACCATATCACACATCCCATCTTCTTTCCTAAGATTTTTAGTTTGACCATTCTCCTAAGTGTCCTGCAAACATGAATTGTCAGATTCCTGTGGCTCTTCTGGTGGATACTGTGGAATCAAGCCCTTTAGTAGTAACACCCTGTAATGTCTGCTGTTTTCTTTGTGCTTTTAGCTTTCCTTTCCATCTAAAATGTAAACTTCTTGAAGTAAGAGACATATTTTATGTTTCTTTTTATCTCATGAAATCCCCAGTTCAGTGATGGACAAAAAGAAACTATATATTAAGAATTTGAAAAAGAATAGATATATGTGTATGTATAACTGAATCACTTTGTGTATACCTGAAACTAATAGAACATTGTCAATCAACTATAATATAAAAAGCCCCAGGTGGCTCAGTGGTAAAGAATCCACCTGCCAAGCAGGAGACTGGGGTTCAATCCCTGGGTTGGAAAGATCTCCTGGAGGACGAAATGGCAACCCACTCCAGTATTCTTGCCTGGATGATCCCATGGACAGAGGAGCCTGGTGGGCTACAGTCCGTGGGGCCACAAGAGAGTTGAAAGAGGCTTAGTGACAAAACAACAACATACTCTAATATAAAATAAAACTCAAAAATAAAAGCAGAAAAAATAAATTAGACAGTAATTAATTATAGATTGATTATTCAAATAATCTCATCCTTCTTTGGGCTGAACTGTTAACTGCAGTTGTAGAGACCCTGAGGTCTAATCAACTATCAACATGTTCTAATGTGATGTTGTTAAAATTTCCCACGTACAAAATGGCTATAATTTTGATTCTCATAAAGAAGATACTATATAAATAATATATAATACATATATTATTATTCATGATGATAATGCTGCTAGGTCATAACTGGTAACTTCATTTCTAGGTTAAAGTATTGCATTTCTTAAAAAAATTCAGGAATAATTTAGTTAACTTGCAAAAGTAAGTTTATTGAAGCACAGAAACAATTAGAGCAAAGCTGTCTTTCAAATTTTTCAAGAGCATTCTAATAAGAAAAGAAGAGGATGCAGAAAAATTGGTTCGTCTTCTATTTCTGGATAGATACTTTTCCCTGAAGTGATCCTGAAAGATGGCTAGACTGATGCAATTTCTTCATTGGTGTCCTTTAGAGTTTTTTTTTTTTTCCTCTGAAAGACACGCTTGTTGATCTGGAAATTGCTTATTTCAGTTTCACTTCAGAAACATTGCTGACTTGAGATGAGATGACTTTGCCATCCACCACCTCTTCTATGATGGTCTTAGTCACTCTACTCTTGCTTGGGTCTGAAAATCGCAGAATCACAATGTCAGTCTCACAGAAACTCACAGAAACATAGATCAAGAGAAATCCAAATGTATTCATTGAGTATGTTCTATCTGGGTAAGATGATGTGAACAACAGTACTTATTTTTTGTTTGAGAAGCAAAGCATGTCTTTATGTTTCCATTATAAAATAATCAGAAACATGAAAAAAAAAATCTACCTCTGCCTTGGACAGAAGTTCCAGATCTTGAGCCATCAGACATGGATGAATCCCTGGATCCCATGTTTCTGGATCCTGAACTTCTAAAATCAGATCCTCCAAAACCAGAACCACTGGAGAAAAAAAGAATTTGTTTGTTTTTGCATTTTGCAAAGGCAGGAGAAACCTTCCACGCAGCGGACTCTTTCCCAAGATGGCAGCAGTCTTTTCATCGGACTGTGTCACTCTTACATTATAAATACAAGTCTGCTCCCCATGCCCCCTTTTGGTTGCATAACATAAATACACCAAGGTCTGCATTTAGCATGTTCCTGACTTTCATTTACCCTCCTTCTCCATCAAGCAGGCGGCGGTAGGTCTCAATCTCCATCTCCAGGCGGGTCTTGATGTCCAGCAGCTGCTCATATTCTGCATTCTGGCATTCGGTCTCACCCCGGATCTGGCAGATCTGCTCCTCCAGGCTGCTGATCTGCATCTGAATTTGTGACAGCTGCACCATGTAGTTGGCCTCCGTGTCGGCCAAGGTCCCTTCCAAGGAGCTTTTCTAAGAGAAAAGCAAATAAAAATTTCATCATGAAAACAAATCATTGGATGATTTTAAAAAAATACATTTTATAAGATGCTAAGAGAAATGCATTTTCCATGAGTTACAACTTCTATGGCTCTCTCTGCTTCCTTAATTTTTCTTGCCATTATTTTTTAAACTAAATCTTTCATGGAAATAGATATATTATCTTTAACTGGAATATCTTATGCTTTTGACAACCATAATACAGTCCTCCCTAATCCTGCTTTTATGACATGCCAAGTGGGACATCTTGGCAAAGAAAGGAAACCAACTGCTCAACTTCCCCGTTGGAGAGTTTCGAGAAGTTCTTTGCACAAACCATGGCCAGTTGGGACTGCAGCTCAATTTCCAGGGCTTGCAGAGTGCGTTTCAGTTCTGTGATCTCATTCTTGGCGGAACTGGCTGCCCCGGCATCAGTAGAGATCTGCGCTTGCAGTGAGGCACTCTAAATACAAATAAAATGCAGTTGTTGCAGGCTGGTGCAATGACAGGAAGTGGCTCACACGTGGCCACGGACTCAGAGGCTCAGGGTGACGATCTACCTGCTTGTTGAACTGCTCCTCGGCCTCACGGCGGTTCTGCTCAGCCAGCTCCTCATACTGTGCCCTCATGTCATTCAGTAACTTAGTCAGGTCCGTGCCTGGGGCAGCGTTCATTTCCACAGTCACATCCCCTCCGGAGCTTCCTTGCATACTCTTCATTTCCTAGCACGAAGCAAAAAGGATCATAGTGATGGAAAGCCATGACCTCCCAGACTACCCTGGTGGTCCAGTGGTTAAGAATCCACCTGCCAGTCCAGGGGATGGGTGCCACAACCACTCAAGCCGGTGTGCCCTAGAGCCGGTGCTCTGCAACAAGAGAAGCCACCACAATGAAGAGCAGCCCCTGAACGCCACAACTAGAGAAATCAAGCAATGAAGACCCAGTGCAGCCAACAAAGAAAAGAGAAACTTAAAAGAAAAGCAATGATTTCCTAAGATGTGCATAAGCCAACAAAAAGTTGAAACTAGGACACTGAAAGGAAAAAAAACAACCCACCAAATTCGCATATAATTTTCTCATGATTACTTTTTTCCTCCTGGTTACAGAAGCTGAAAGTCCATCCAGATGGAATTTATTTTATTTTTATAGAATGGATGTGGGGGAACCTCTGTAGGCCAGCATTGTTGATTAATGTGGACCCCGTTCCTACCTCCTCGTGGTTCTTCTTCAGGTAGGCCAGCTCCTCAGTGAGGCTCTCAATCTGCATCTCCAGGTCAGAGCGAGTCATGGTCAGGTCATCCAAGACTTTCCGCAGGCCATTGATGTCAGCCTCCACGGTCTGCCGGAGATGCAGCTCGTTCTCGTATCTGGAAGAGTACAGTACAGCCCATTTCAAAGAGTACAGTCCATTCTCACATATGCAAGAAAACGTTTTGTCCCCTGAGCAATTTGATCAATGAACGATAAGTTTTCTCTTAGGAGTTTTCCCCTTGTAAAGCAAAATCTGAACCGTACATTAACTCTATTGATATCCGATATTTTTGACAGCAAAAATTTCATCCTGAAATTGCTTTCATTCTGCTCTTGTTTGTGGAATGAGGCTTTTGTAAAATGTACCCTTGGGATGTTTGTGAATTTAGGTCTTGATCCCCTAAAAGATTTCTTTAAAATTTAGAATAAACTAAGCCAAGGGATTGAATTTTATTTTTCCTACAATGTTTGTTTTCACGTCTTCACTTTTCTTACTTCAGTCTGAAGTCATCAGCAGCCAGTCTGGCATTATCAATTTGCAGAACGATCCCAGCATTTTCAATGGTGGCAGTAATGATCTAGAAAAGACAATAGTGAATAAATCATGGTTGCTATTTTTTTAAACCTATGTCTACATGCCCGTCTGTGAGAGTAGATGTCTCCTGAGTGAACCTTTAAAAGTGAGTTAAAATTTGCTTAGTAATGACACCTGCATTGATGACCCTAATGTACTTAGACTACATCCTTCTGCAAAAATTAGCAGCCTGTACATTTGCTGGAATGAGCATGGAACATTGTTTCACAGAACACAATCCTCTACATAGTTTTGCTGTTTTGGAAGGTCAGTTATTCTATGAGCTTTTTCAGAAAATAAAAGAGTCTTTAAAAATATATTTCCCATACAACTATATCTAAACATATTAGACTCCATCACATTCTCATACACTATTTGCACCAGGTTTTCAAGGAAGAAAAATAGTTATAAGGCTATTTAAGTCTAGCAGGAGGCTAAAGGACATCAACCTGCCAGAATTAATCATGATGAAAAATTAGAGAAAGCTAGTGTCGATTTATAGCCATCACTCTTAGGTTAATTAGCTACCTGGCATTGTGTAAATTCTACTTTTATGTAGAAATACTCAAATGTGAGATGCAAACAAAATTAATGTGTTTGGATGTCTTGTGACCCCGGTTTACACATACAACAAAACAAATATGTTTTCAAATAATTCTGTGGCTTAAATCCATCATTCATGATCTGACTAAATGGGAAAGATACAGAAATAATAGAAACTCAGCATGGTTGGTGTCTCACCTGATTCCTGAGATCTTCAATGATTGGATAGTATTTGCTGTAATCTCTTCCAGCTCCACCATCCCCAGACCTGGGTCCAAATTTCTCATACCACTCCTTGATTTTGTTCTCTAGGTCAGCGTTGGCTTCTTCCAGGGCCCTGACTTTATCTAGGTAATTGGCCAGCCGGTCATTGAGGTTCTGCATGGTTTGCTTTTCACCTCCAGAGAAAAGCCCCCCGTCACCAAGGCTACCACCCAGGCCAGCACCCACGCCACCACCATAGCTGTAGAAACCTCCGCGAGCGCCTCCGCCGTATCCCGCACTCCCGCCGAAGCCAGAACCCCCGCCGAAGCCAGAACCCCCGCCAAAGCTAGAGCCTCCGCCAAAACCAGAGCCTCCACCAAAGCCAATCCCAGAACCGGAAGCTCCTCCAAAACCGCCCCCTATGGAGGAGCTACCAAAGCCCCCTCCAAAGCCTCCGCTTGCGCCCCCACTCAGGCCACAGCTGCCGGCCCCTCCTCGGAAGCCCCGGGCAGAGCCTCCCCCGAGACCGTATCTGCTTCCGCTGCTGAAGCTGCTGCCACCAGCAGAAACCCTGACGGAGCTGCTGCCTCCAGTCCTGGAGGAGGACATGCGAGATGAGCAAGACATGGTGTTCCTGCGAAGGTCTGGCTTGTCCAGGTGAGTAGGAGAGGTGATCGTGAAGAACCTATTTGCAGGCTGCCTCTTGGGCCCTTATATACACACTTTTAGGGTGTTCCTTGGTTGTGTCACTTCTTAATCCCTGTAACACCTTTGCTAATCTGCAACTGCATACTTTTTCCCCCTCTGAACCCACTCTGCTGGCTCATTCTCTGAAGCTAGGTCAGAGCCTCGGGGCCTCTACTAAATTAAGAAAAGAAATAAGGTGGAGCAAAGCAAAAATTTATTTTTCAGAATTACAGTTTTAATCTTTCAGAGGTTTGGTGACTGATAACTCTTTTCTGAAAGAGTAATTGTGTTAAATTTGCTTCATGATTTCCCAATTGCAGGGCATATCCCCAGATTAACAGGTGTAATGAAAATATACTTAATATGACGAGAATGGAAATTTCCCATCAAACTTCTGACTTTTTGTTCATTTTGTTCTCTGTAAGTTGAAATGAGCTTTAGCATCAGCATTTCTTTTAGGTTTGCTTGTCCTTCTCTGATTGTTTCAATTGCCTATTTCTAAGGTTTTTGAAGTTTGAGACTTTAGACGATTGTCTTTCTTTGTATAATATTTTGAGATTGAATTAGATATTTCTACTGTTACTAAGAAACTCTGAAACAATAGTATTCCACATTTATATGTATGCATTATTAGATCTTAATGACATTTATTTGCTCAGGGAAAGTCTAAGAAAGATTGAGAAAGTGTTCAGGCAGATGGTTTTAGTATCAGATCAGAGTTAGTAGTGTGATGCTGTACTTCAAAGATCCTTTTCTTTCTGACTGAACTGGAGTATGATATAATGATACTGGTGACTTAAAAAAGTCACAACCTAGAAGCTGAGAGTTATGTTTTGTTCCCAGGCTTCAGGTCCTAAAAATTCCCACCAACTAAAGCATGACTCTCTACTTCTAGGTTATGACTATTTTTTTTAAAGTCAACAACATCAACTTCCTTCTTTAGAATCAGATCTTAAGAAATGAAGAGATAATGTTGATTTTGTTGATAACTAGAGAAGAGGATCTGAATCACTCCTTTTAAAATTTATTTATTCATTCATTCATTTATTTTTGGCTGCACCATGAGGCACTCAGGATCTTAATTCCCCAACCAGAGAGTGAACTGTGTCCCTTAACCACTGGACTGCCAGGAAATTCCCTACATTTACTTTATTTTTTATTTTATTAAAAAAAAATTTTATGTGATTCACTTCTGAGAACCAGTGTTAGGCTTGGAGTTGTTTTGCAGATACCCAAACCTGGAGTTTCCAGTCTACTCTCTGCTCAGGTTTTTTCTGTTTTTGTTTGAAAGATATTTAGAAAAGAGGATCTAGATCCACTTCTGATAACTAACGTTATGGTTGAGATCATATTTCATAGATACTGAAATCTAGAATCCTCCCCCGTTGTTCACTTTCTGCTTCCTGTTTTTCTGTCCCTTTGTTCTTTAGATTATTTCCATTTGCCTCTGCTAGTAGTTTCTCTGGTTTGAAAGTTTTTTTTTTTTTTCTTTTTTCTGTTTAGATATACTGCATGATTCTATTTATATGGGGTACCTGGTGTAGTCAAATTCAGAGACCAAAAATAGAATGGTTGTTGCCAGTGACTTGGGGAGGGGAAATTAGTTGTTTAATGGGTACAGGGTTTTAGTTTTGCAAGAGAAAGGAGTTCTGGAGGTTGGTCACATAATAATGTGAATGTACATAACATTCCTGAACTGTACACTGAAAAATCATTTAGATGGTAAATTTTACATTATGGGCATTTTGCAGCAATTTTTAAAAAGTGGGTTTTTTAGGAAGGTATAGATGCTTTCAAAAATATTTCATGGCTTGCTGAGCTTTAGGCCCAAGTCGCTGACTTTTATTTACAACTTTCTTGCTTATCTTGGCAGTCTCTGTTAAACTGTGTGAGCTCTTGAATCTTTATCTTCAATTGTTTGTTGTCCAGTGTTCTGCCTGCTTTGATTTCTTTCTTAGACTGCCTTTGATGGGGACATATTATTAAACAGGTGATTGTTCCTTTTACTGTGTAACTCTTTAGGTTCTTAGCTTTTAGGCTCTACTGCATTGTTTTTGCAGTAATGGTGTGTCACTGTTTTTACTTTTAGTGCGTCAGTGCTTTGAGGATTCAAGGTGTTTCCTAAACTTTAAATCGTTAAACTGGGAGTAGTTCTCATTAGACTGTTCTAAGGTAAGTTAAAAAACGCACCGCCCATTAAAGTACTTCGGTCACCTTGCCTAACCTCTCCCCAAAGCTATGAAACCAAAGAAGTCTAAACAGTAATGGGTAAATTATATGCAAATATTAGGGTTCTGGGAGGAACAGTCCCTTTGTTTTCCTTCTTTTTCAAATGATGGAATGTGATCTTTCCACTTTCATAAAGGCTGGCATTTGGCTAAAAAGTGTAAAGAAAGGCACAGTACCCAAGTGGAAGAAACTTGGTGAAACTTAGAAATTTCAGATCCTGGGTAGAAAGAGCTTTAGGTGAGAAAAATGAGAAGAGACCAAGTTTAGCAGTATCTTTGGCCTCTGAAGTTTTCCTGTGGTTTGTGGAGTTTTTCTATAGTTGTCATCTGAGTTGTAGCAGTTTCAGTTTGGAAACTTTATGTACTGTATATTTTGGGATATTTAGATATTTGAGTCTTCACTGAGGAAGCTTGAGATGACTGAGGTATTCTTGTTTCTTATTTTTAGCTTTCTTCTTGATACAGTTTTAAATGCTGACATCTATCTCTTCTTTGTTTTTAAAATTCAGTTTAAAAATTCACTTATTCTGGAAATTCTCTGGCAGTCCAGTCTTTAGAACTCAGAGCTGTCACGCTGGGACCTGGGTTCGATCCCTGGTTAGGGAACTAAGATCTCTCAGAAAAAAAAACTGAGTGATTCTGAGATGCTTCTCTGATATAATCCTTTTATTCTTTATTCTATACTTTGGAGATGACTGCTGGGAAAGGCATTTAATAAGTAAATGGCCATTGTGTATGTGTGTGTGCTCAGTCTTGTCTGACTGTTTGTGACCCCAGGGACTGTAGCCTGCCAGGATCCTCTGTCTATGGAATTTTCCAGGCAAGAATACTGGGTCAGGTTGCCATTTCTTACTCCAGGGGATCTTCCTGACCCAGGGATCAAACCCATGTCTCCTGCATGTCCTGTGTTGGCAGGTGGATTCTTTACCACGGAGTCACACGGAAAGCCCGGCCTCAAATTCTTTTCTTTCTTTTTTGTTTTGAGATTTCATAGCTTCATTTTAGTTTTTATTTATTTTTCAAATTCTTTACCTAATGAGGCAGTGGGTGAATAAATGTGGAGGTAAACCCATAGGAATTCCCTCTGTTTGGATTTCCTTAAATGCATTTTTATGCTTTCTCTTTCTATGTACCTTTTCTTTTAAATAGTGACTCTATCCAACAGACTAATCTAGATTCCGTGAGTTACAAACTGTCTGGAATGTTGGCATTTCACGAATTAAAGAATTTTAATCACATATGTAAATAAAGTGTTCTTCTTGTTTGAAGTGTTAGAATTCTTTAATAAACCTTAGTCCCTATTGTTCTCAGACATTACTGAATAATTTGTTTACTTAAAATAATGATTTGCCAGAGATTACACATTAGTTCTCGGCATTTCTTTCACCTGTGAAATGAAAGCTTTCAGAATTGGATGAGGCTCCAGTGAAACAGAACATTCAGGAATGCTGGCTTCAGTGCCTGGCATCCAGTAGTTTTTCAATATATATAATTGTTTAAAAGCAATAGACTGAATCCTGGGTGTCCAGGCTCCCAGCTCAATGCTCTGCCTTCAGTTCCAATTGATTTGCCAATAGTAACCACCAGCATTTTTTTTTTTTTTTTTTTTTGTGAGATGGATTTGTATTTTAAAAGATTTCAGAGGAATAAGCTGCATGTTTTTAGATTAGGAGGAAAATGAAACGCTAAAGAATATGGCATGTTGCCCCTGATTAATCTTCTGAGTTAATAATAGAATGATCTCAGGGTATCTACCGTCTGTTCGTTCCAGAGAATACTGAGATAAAAGCACAAGATCAGATTAGCTAAGGGAAGGAAGTGGGCACCAGAGAATTTGTGGAGTGTTGGCAGAAATTTTGGTGGCAGATAGCCGGGGAAAGGGAAAAGCTCCAGTTTGATGTGTGCCCAGTCTCTCTGTAATACGTGACATACTGCAGAGAGTCACTAAGTATTCCTTGAAATGAATGAAATACAGCCTGGCCTGACTTGCTTTGTGAACACTTTGATCACTTTTGTCCCCTACTGTTTGTTCTGCCTTCTAAGTCTTTATTTCTCCATCTTCTGGGTTTGTGATTGTGTGTGTGTGTTGGAAGGGTTATTGGTGAGGAGAGGTGCTATTTGTGGAGGGAGCAGCAAGGACATGCCAGAATGAGCTGGGGCCTCCCCTGTAGAGAATCATTTTTTAGGTTAGTGTCCTAGTGGTGGCCACTGTGAGCCCCACCAGGCTCAACTACTTGGAGGAAAAAAAAATTTTTGCAACAGGAAATATTCTGAGAGGTGGTTCTAGTTGGATCTGGCATCATCCCTAAATCGATTTCAACCTGGTGCTCTTGTCAGACACCAAAGAAGTTACAGATAGAGCAGAAATCCACCAATCTTATCTTATCTTCCTTCTCACCTTCCTCTCCTTTCCTGAATTCTTTCCCTGTTATCTTTCCATTCTTCTCTTGGTAGCTTCAGTTAAGTGGGTCCACTTAAGGCCTTTGCTTCCCCACCTGCATCTGTTCAGTGACATTTTGCCAAATTTTTTTCTGAAAGAAAATGACTTAGCTTTGTACTTGTGTTTGAAGACTTCTAGAATTCCTTTACACAGCTCAGTTCTCTAATTTTCCGAAGATCATTGAGTCAGTTTACGGAGTGTTAGGAGAACAGACAAGTGACTTTGTGTGTGCTAGGTAGCTTCAGTCATGTCCTATATGGACTGTAGCCCGCCAGGTTCCTCTGTTCATGGAATTCTCCAGGCATGAACACTGGAGAGGGTTGCCATTTCCTTCTCCAGGGGATCTTCCCCGACCAGGGAACCGGCCAGCTTCTCCTGTATTGGTAGGTGTGTTCATTATCTCTAGCGCCACCTAGTGACTTAGCAGAGGTGGAGATTTAAGATGGGTTGAAGTAAGAATAGCCAGGAGAGATAGGAAAGCCTTTAGTGATCAATGCAAAGAAATAGAGGAAAACAACAAACATGAAAAACTAGAGATCTCTTCAAGAAAATTAGAGATGCCAAGGGAACGTTTCATGCAAAGATGGGCTCAATAAAGGACAGAAATGGTATAGACCTAACAGAAGCAGAAAATATTAAGAAGAGGTGGCAAGAATACACAGAAGAACTGTACAGAAAAGATCTTCACGACCCAGATAATCGTGATGGTGTGATCACTCACCTAGAACCAGACATCAAGAATGCGAAGTCAAGTGGGCCTTAGGAAGCATCACTACAAACAAAGCTAGTGGAGGTGATGGAATTCCAGTTGAGCTATTTCAGATCCTGAAAGATGATGCTGTGAAAGTGCTGCACTCAATATGCCAGCAAATTTGGAAAACTAAGCAGTGGTCACAGGATTGGAAAAGGTCAGTTTTCATTCCAATTCCAAAGAAAGGCAATGCCAAAGAACGCTTAAACTAGTGCCCAATTTTACTCATCTCACATGCTAGCAAAGTAATGCTCAAAATTCTCCAAGCCAGGCTTCAACAGTTCATGAACTTCCAGATGTTCAAGCTGGTCTTAGAAAAGGCAGAGGAACCTGAGATCAAATTGCCAGCATCAGTTGGATCATTGAAAAAGCAAAAGCAAGAGAGTTCCAGAAAAATATCTATTTCTGCTTTATTGACTATGTCAAAGGCTTTGTGTGGATCACAATAAACTGTGGAAAATCCTGAAAGAGATGGGAATACCAGACTACCTGACCTGCCTCCTGAGAAATCTGTATTCAGGTCAAGAAGCAACGGTTAGGACTGGACATGGAACAACAGACTGGCTCCAAATCGGGAAAGGAGTATGTCAAGGCTGTATATTGTAAAACACCCTGTTTATTTAACTTATATGCAGAGTACATCTTGGGAAATGCTGGACTGGATGAAGCACAAGCTGGAATCAAGATTGCCAGGAGAAATATCAATAACCTCAGATATGCAGATGACACCGTCCTTATGGCAGAAGGTGAAGAAGAACTAAAGAGCCTCTTGATGAAAGTGAAAGAGGAGAGTGAAAAAGTTGGTTTAAAGCTCAGCATTCAGAAAACTAAGATTATGGCCTCTGGTCCCATCACTTCATGGGCAATAGATAGGGAAACAGTGGGAACAGTGGCTGACTTTATTTTTTGGGCTCCAAAATCACTGCAGATGGTGACTGCAGCCATGAAAATAAAAGATGCTTGCTCCTTGGAAGAAAAGTATGATCAACCTATGATTAACCTATGATCAACCTATGATCAACCTATTAAAAAGCAGACACATTACTTTTCCAACAAAGGTCCATCTAGTCAAAGCTTTTTGAGTTGGACTATAAAGAAAGCTGAGCACCGAAGAATTGATGCTTTTGAATTATGGTGTTGGAGAAGTCTTTTGAGAGTCCCTTGAACTGCAAGGAGATCAAATCAGTCCATCCTAAAGGAGATCAGTCCTGGGTGTTCATTGGAAGGACTGAACTGAAGCTGAAACTCCAATACTTTGGTCACCTGATTCGAAGAACTGACTCATTGGAAAAGACTCTGATGCTGGGAATAATTGAAGGTGGGAGGAGAAGGGGACAACAGAGGATGAGATGGTTGGATGGCATCACTCACTCAATGGACCTGAGTTTGAGTAAGCTCCAGGAGTTGGTGATGGACAGGGAAGCCTGGGGTTGCAAAAAGTTGGACATGAGTGAGTGACTAAACTGAACTGAACTGAACTAAGCACAGAGTTGGACTGTTTTTGCTTGAAAGGTCCTTATGGATCTTCCTTCATACAAGGTAGACAGCATCTATTTAGAGGACTCACAGACAGCTGTAACCCTGATGGTAATGTGAGTGGCATGACCCAGGCTCCCATGTCTCTTGCCATTACTAAGTCCGTTTGCTGGGCTGTCTCCTCTCTGTCTCTCTGAGGTTGACCCCTCAGCTGCTTCTGGCTTTTTTTTTCTTTTCGAGCAGGTCACTTTTCTTGAGTCTCCAGAAAGTTGGGGACTCAATCTTCTGAGCTATAAAGTGACCCCATGTAGCCATCCTTCCCCAAAATGGTCACAGTCACCTTTGCTAAGGACTCTCAGGCCCTAACCTCATGGCTTTTTAAGAAAAAATTTATTTATCTGGCTGCATTAGTTGTGAGATCTTTGCATCATGTGCATGGACTCTCTAGCTGTGGCACATGTGCCCTCAAGCTTGAGCAAGTACAAAAAAAGTGGAAATGCCCCCCTTATAACTGCTCCTTGGAATCAGCTGACCTCAAGAGAAGCAGACTCTTTTCCTGTCAGATCCCAGAGGTCTTTTCTCCTTGCTTGCCCTGCTTCCTTTCCAAAGATTCTGTGTATCTCTGCCTGCCTCCTATTTTAGTCTATTAAAAAAAAACTCTTTTCTGCATGATTTTGACATGCTTGTATATTTCTGACATCAGAGCAATCTTCCTACTGCAAGAGTCTTTCTAAGGCAAATCATCCTTATCTAAGTCCAGATTTGTTTTTATTTGACACAATTAGAATTCAGCAATAAAAAGACAACTGGAACAACCTTAATTTGTAAACTCAGACACATTCTCCTAAACTCCTGGACCAAAGATTATCAAACCCCATATTACGAGCCAACTAGAAAATAAAGAAGAAAACTCCAGACCTGGACTTTTGGGTTATAGCTAAATTGTAGAGGAAAATTCATAATCTCAAATAGCTTCATTATTAAAGAGAGACTAACAATGAAGAACCTTACTACAAATTTTTTTTTAAAAGAACAACAAAATAAAATAGATGAAAAATAGATGAATAACAAGAAGAGCTGACATCGAGATAGAAAATAACAAATACATACAGATGGCTCAAAAACTGATTCTTTAAAGAGACCATTAAAATAGATGACATCTTTGTGATTCTGATTTAGGAAAAGAGAGAGAGATTAAGAAGTACAAAATTAGGAATGGGAAAGGAGACATAACTGTGGGTATAGGAAAGGTGAAAATAATAAGAGAATGCCATGTACAAGTTAATGGAACACTTAGAGATCTTCCTAGTACTTAGCCAAATTGTTTTTTGCCTGTGAGTGATCTCGGTGCTCATCTGACCAGTCCCACCAGTGCTCATCCCAGGGACTGGGGCAGGCTCAGGTAGACAGTTTACCTGCACTGGGAGAGAAGAGGCACAGGGCTGATCCTAGGGGAACACGGCTGTTGGGAAACCATTGCAGAGCTGTGGCCTCAGATGGGAAGGGCTCACAGGAAAGGACAAGTCTGAATTGGGAGGTTGTAGATCTGGGCCAGGCTTGGGAGGGTTGAACCTGGGGGCCAGTCTATATGGTTACTATTGCATGAAGGGAACAGGTGGGAATGCTGATTAAGAAGCCAGATCTTTTCAGGAAGGGAGAAAACGAACAAGACTTAGCTCTAATGTGGGGCTTGGCTAGATGAATGAGAAACAGGTCCCGGCAAGCAGTAGTTCTCCTCTGATGCCTGCGCCCTGGAAGGAGGCAGAGAAACCTGGTGTCTGGGAATCTGAGGTTGAAGAGTGCATGGGGGTGAGCCTAGCGTTCTTCCCACAGTGGCGTTCAACAGCAAGTCCAGGGCCTACCATTGCCCTTCTAGGTGCAGAGTAGACACACGTATTGATATTTCTTCTTTAAAAGTCTTTATTGAATCTGTCACAGCACTGCTTCTGTTTTATGTTTTGATTTTTTGGCTGCGAGGCAGGTGGAAGCTTCGTACCCCGGCCAGGGATGGAACCCAGGCCTTCTGCAATGGAAGGCAAAGTCTTAACCACTGCCAGGGAGGTCCCTGATACTTCTAGAAAGGGCAGATGGGTGATGTTTGGACACTGACCTATCACGTCTTCATGGTACATGACTGGGTGTTTCTAGAAGCACTTTGTATGATTCGTCCTGGAGCCAGCCGAGGACCCAAACCATGCCTGGTTCTCTTCTTTCCGTGTGTCCACATTTCACCACCATTCAAACACTGCCTCTTCTAGAACGCTTTTCTTACTCCAGTCACCAGCTCCTAATTTACCAGCTTCTCCTCCCCACAGACAACTTCTTTCTTCATTGTTCTTAAAGTTTCTATGACATTACTTACCACTTGACCACTCTTTTATTTTTCCTTAGAGATTAAAAATAGGAACATGTTCATTGTAAAAACATTTAAACAAACAGATGATTTTTCTTGGAAGATTCAAAAATTTACTGATATTTATCACAGAAAAAATTAGAAAATATATATAAACTTGTAGCAAGAATAAACATCACCCATATTTTCACTACCAGTGAATAATTTATTTCACTGGTAAATAAATTATAAATAAATAAAGAAATAAAAATAAATATACCTAAATAAATTATAAAAATAAATAAATAAAAATAAATATACCTAAAAAATAATTTATAGGTATATTGTTTCCATTTTTTAATGAGCACATATATAATTTGTGTACAATTCTTTTTCTTTTAAAGGTAACTGATAGCGTATTTTCTGTGTTGAAACTCTGCTTTTTGTTTAATTGATGATTGACATCTTTTCAGGTCAGCCCATGAACCTGAATATCCTTAATGGCTGCATGACGCTCCTCTTATGGACTTTTGATGGTCTGTTGATTCTTCATTGTCAGATATTTTATTATGTCTAATTTTTCACTGTGATAAAACACTGCTAGGAGGAATAGACATATAATAAATAACTGATTGTTTAAGAATAAATTTCTAGAAATAGAGCTGTTGGCTCTTTAGGATATATTGTTTTCTTAAATATCTGGTGCTGAGGTGTTCTTATGAAGTTTTTTGCAAATTTACAGTCCACCCAGCGATGTATTAGTGCCTTTTCCCTACACCATGAGTATAATCATTAAACAAACTGGAGCTGTTTTAATGCCTTTCTTGGTTTACTACAGATGTTGGCCCTTGGTCACTTTTTAACACTGGTTGGCCATTCATACTTCATGAATTGCTTATGTATATCATGTACCCATTTCTGATTGGCATGGTTAATTCATAGATATACATTCATGAATTTATATACTGGGGACATCAGTCCTTGAACAGCCATATATAATGCAATGAAAATACCCATGCCCTACTTTCCTGAAGTTAGCGGGTCCCAGAATTCTCTCTTGATTTTAGACATAGAAGACAACTGCCAGAAGGTGGCGCCAAACTGCAGCCGGGACAAGATTAAATTGCGTAGTCAAAATTTGGAGTTACTTGGCTCACTAGCTGCATGTATTCCCCTTGGTGTTGGGATGGATTTCTACCATATTCTATTAAGGTTTAAATGATTTTTAAACTAAATTAAAACTGTACTTCTATTTTCTGTGGTTGATAAAATGAATCTTGAAGAAAATTATTGTTTTGAAGGTGAGGTAGACAAGCATGAGGCATGATTCTATTTTGTGGTAAGTCTCTTTCTTCTATTTGGTTTTCATAGGCCAGCACTCGTCAAAGTTTTCAAGATATCAACTGGGCATTTGACCTCCATTTTGTTCTGTAGATAAACCTTACTTTGATACCAGTGCTTTTGGAAACTGCTTAAAAATTGCTTCAAATAAGACTATTTCTAAAATATTTTCTATTAAATTATATGCATTTTCTGCTGTATAGTCTAAAGATAAGACTAGAAAGGCATGTTTTGAATAATTCTCTCCCACTTAGAAAAGGATGAAGCTTGCATAATAATTTAGATTAATTTATTTCTTTTAAAATAAAAAAATTCAAAACTCAGAGTGATGATTTAAGATCTCAATGTAGTTAATGGTATTGCCTAAATAAAGCTCCAAGGCATCTGCATTTTAATTTGTTTATTTATTCATAAGGTAAAGAATATTCTCCATTACATTGCTTTGTAGATTTTGCTGTTGTGTGCAGAGAGGAAGTTGGACCAAAATGTCTGTTTGAATAAACTGGAATCATGTTTTCCTGCTATACCATAGGATTTTCAAAATTAAATTTGGGAATTTTGATAGCTTCAGATTAATTTATTTTGGGGAAAGGGTAAGTCTAATACCTGCTTTCTTTTTCAAAATTAATTAAACATACCTTGTTTAGTTCTTTATTTAAAATATTTTTGGCTGTCTTGGACCTTCATTGCTGTGTGCAGTCTTCTCTAGTTGTGGCGAGCAGGGGCTCCTGTCTAGTTGAGCTGGGAGGGCTGCTCATTGAGATGGCATCTCTTACAAGCTCTAGAATGCTGGGGCTTCAGTAGTTGCGGGCCCCAGGCCCTAGAGCACAGGCTCAGTAGCTGTGACTCATGGGCTTAGTTGCTCTACGGCATGTGGAATCTTTCTGGTCCAGGGATCAAACTCGTGTCTCTTGCATTGGCAGGGGGATTCTCTGAGCCACCAGGGAAGCCCTTAATTTATTTTTAATTGGAAGACAATTGCTTTACGATGTTGTGTTGGTTTCTGCCATACGACAATGTGTATCAGCCATAAGTATACATATATTCCCTCCCTCTTGAACTTCCCTCCCACCTTCGCCCATCCCACCCCTCTAGGTTGTCACAGAGCACCAGGTTGAGCTCCCTGCGTTGTGCAGCCACTCCCACTACCTGTCTATTTTACATATGGTAATTAATACCAGCTTTCTTAATTGCTCACAAGGTCGTATGATTAGTTCAAATTTATTGCATCATTTATGTTGAATGTAATAGTTAATATCTAGTTCTATTGCTTCATTCATTTACCATTCACCTGTTACTCTATTCAGTTATGATTCTGTTCACTTATTAGTGTATTATTTATTATTCACTTGTTATATTTATTGATTATTCTGTTTATTCTATTACCTCTTTTCTATTTATAATTCTATAATTTTATTCTATTAATCTTGTTTTAGTATTATTCTACTTTATTATTTATCACTCTATTATTATATTATTAGTTTATACTTTATACACAGTAATATGTCAATTTTTATCAATTATTAATTGAGCATCTTGCAAAAAGCACTCAGATCTTGGAAAGTCACAGTCCCTAATTTTGAAGAACATGCATAAAATTTTTATTCCTTTTTATATGCTCCCATCAAATCTTCTCTCATGTAATTTTCACAATGTTGAGAAAGTGTCAGAAAAATAACTTACTTTTTTAAAAAAAGTCAAGTAACAATAGAGTTTATTTACAGTCTCAGTGATTGACCTAGCTGTACACTTTTGATTGCCAATGGCTTATTTATCGTCTTCCCTTGCTTACAAACAGCTGCCCTAGTTAGAGACCCAGTTTCCCTGTAGCTTGGTCCTATCAACTCAGCTTGCCATTCCACTATATGTTTCACACCACCTTCTGTCACAGACTTGCAATCGTATCCTCCTACTCAGCAGTAAAAACCCAGATTCTCTCCTTAGTTTTGCTGCTGAAATTTTGAGCTGCTGTTAAAACCAAGACCCCCATCTGTCAACTGCCAAAGACTTGTTCTACCTCCATTGGCCCCTTAGTCCAAATTCCTTTCCACTCTCAAACTGTTGGATCTGATGTGGGCGAGGCTGGGAAGGAGGACGCCTACGTTCCTGCTGTTGGATGCTCCAAGTCCTTCCAGAGTGCCAATGTCCATAGTGGGGTGTCCTTTGTGTATTAAACTCAAGAAACATTTATTGAGTGCTTGCTCTGACTGACACTGTGATGGGAACCAGGGATAGTACATCAACAGATCTACAGAATTTCAGCTCAGCTACATGTGATAAAATAAGCCAGCATGGAATTTTATAATTTGGTACAACATTGTTCATTTATAACATGTTCAATGAATATGAACTTGGGCAAACTCTGGGAGATAGTGAGGGATGGAGAGGCCTGCAGTCCATGGGGGTCACAAAAGTTGGACACAATTTAGTGACTGAACAACAAAAACAACAATAACTTTGTTCTAAGAAAATATATTCAAGTTCCCAAAGGTCAGCATTGGTATGGAGCCTAAAGAATCCTGGAACCACATTTTTGCACTTCCAGCTCTCCAGTCATTATTAAGCTGTTTTCCAGCTCTGTGATGTTGAGAAAATTACTTAACATCTCTGTGCCTTGGTGTTTCTTCATCTGTAAAATGAAGACACCAGTTCCTATTTCATAGAGTTATCATAAGGATTAAACAAATTATATTCCTAAAAGACTAGGAATAATATGTGACAAGTAGTTAGTGTGAAATATGTTTGTTACCTAGAAATATTTATAAACAACTCTTGGAATACAACCCCCTTTTGAACAGAAGACTGCTTTTTGTTTTTAATGACAAATCGAAGTAATTAATAACCCTTATGTCCTTGCCCATTTAAAAATAGTTCTGGAATTTTGATCACTAGCAGCAGTTACCTAAAAAATAGAAGGCTAGCTATGTTGCAATGTGTTATTTTTTATTTTAAAAATCTCACAAAACTATTACCTATAAAAAGAGGTTGAGGAGTGTATGTTTCTTACTTGACTCATTAATTCTTCAGTTACTGAATATTTGCTGTAATATCTGCCTGGACCAAATCTCTGTTGATTTTGATTTTCAAATCAGCAGCCTGTTTATACTGTATTCTGATAACTGAGGTTCCAGGTGGTATGTCTGTCACCTGGGAAAAGCCCACTGCTGTGGATCCCAGTCATTGCGTCATGACACTGCCTTCACTGGTGTTTATCGCCATGGAAACCTATACTTACACCTACACCACTATCCTTAATTGGAATGGTGTCATCTTTCAAGTTTGTTCTATGATTCCTCAGATTCAAGACTTCTTTCCCCTTTAAATAAGAAATCATTTCTCTTGTCTAATCTCTTCTGCTTTTCATGCTTGCATTTCTATATCACTTTTGCAGTTTTCAACCGTACCAGCCTATGTATCCAGCCAGTCCATCCTAAAGGAAGTCAGTCCTGAATATTCATTGGAAGGACTCATGCTGAAGCTGAAACTCCAATACTTTGGCCACCTGATGTGAAGAACTGACTCATTTGAAAAGACACTGAAGCTGGGAAAGATTGAAGACGGGAGGAGAAGGGGACAACGGAGGGTGAGATGGTTGGATGGCATCCCCAGGACTCAATGGACTTGAGTTTGGGTAAGTTTTGGGAATTGGTGATGGACAGGGAAGCCTGGCATGCTGCGGTCCATGGGGTCACAGAGTCGGACACGACTGAGACTGAACTGAACTGAACTGAGGCTACATATTGGTGTATAAGCAAACGCTTATGAATGGGCTTCCCAGATGGCACAGTGGTAAAAAATCTACCTACCAGTGCAGGGGACACAGGAGATGCAGGAGACACAGGAGATCCCTGGGTTGGGAAGATCCCCTGGAGAAGGAAATGGCAACCCACTCCAGTATTCTTGCCTGGAGAATCCCATGGACAGAGGAGCCCATGGGGTTGCACAGAGTTGGATACAACTGAGCATACACACAGAGTAAATGTTTATGAGCTTTGTGAGAAGTGGTCAGGAAATTTTACAGAGAGGGAAACTGAAGCTCAACAGTTATGTTTTCCTTTATGTAATATAATTTGTCCATGTAAGAACCAAAATTAGAAACCTGGGTCTCTTGACTCTGCCCAACAATTGTTTCATTACATCAAAGTAAGCATATGGCTGACACCCTCTCCTCCAGACTGTCACCCGAGGCCGTCCCTGGCCTCCCACTTATCTGGGAGAGATTCTTTGGCTGAGAGGTGTCACACCTGAAGAGATGAAATTTATCAGTGAAGCGTATAAATCTTTTAGTTTTTAGGGTTCCTTACACAGAAAATTCAGTATTTCCTTCTTAAATTCTGCCCCTTCAAAGCAATTTAAAAATTATCACAGGATATTTTATATTTTGTATTAGTTTACTTCTTTGCAAAAAGAAAGAACTTCTTTGTGTATGTATGTGACAGGTAGAGGTGGTAAAGCAATTTTTAAGATGCAAATTGTAATCTTGATAATTTAAAAATTAAAATCCATGTTCTCTCAGTACTGTATATAACTATACTCCTTTTTACATTAAGTAGGTAAAAGGCTCTGATGAACCACAGCAGTTACATCCCTTTTCCCTTTCTGGAGAGCTTTCAGCTACATCCTGCCTTTGAGACTAGTTCAAGCATGTTAATTGCCTTGCCAGGTAGTACTTCCCACCTGAGCAGGAACACCTTGGCCTTGCTGAGCCCCACACTCCTGCAGGCATGAGTATCACAAGGAATAGGATCAGGCGCTGTGCCTTTTTCTCTGTTCTCTTTGTAGTCTTGCCATTTTGGCATCACATTCATTGGAATTAGGTCATTTTTTTTTTCTCCTAAATGCTTCTGTTTTAGTTGGCTGATTTATTCAGTTCAGTTCCTGAGCATTATCATAAAGTAGAGAGAGTTAGTATTCACCTTTAAAGGGATTAATATGATTATTGCTCTTGTTTTGAGAACTAAGGATGACTCTAAACCAGCCACTTCATCCTTTTGGGGCCTGAATCCTCTTTAGGGAAGCTTGACAGGGACTCTATAACCTCTAAGCTCTCCTATGTCTTTGAAGTTCTCTAATTTCATCATTATATAGCTACATTTATTTTATTTTTAAGATATTTCACTTTTATTTATTCATTTATTTGGCTATGCTGGGTCTTGGTTTCAGCATGCAGGAATCTTCAGCTGTGGCATGTGGGATCCTTTAGTTGTAGCTTGTGTGATCTTGTTCCCTTATGTGAAGTCACTCAGTCGTGTCCAACTCTTTGCAACCCCATGGACTGTAGCCTACCAGGCTCCTCCCTCCATGGGATTCTCCAGGCAAGAGTACTGGAGTGGGTTGCCATTTCCTTCTCCAGGGGATCTTCCCAGCTCAGGGATCGAACCGGGGTCTCCCGCATTACAGGCAGACACATTAACCTCTGAGCCACCAGGGAAGCCCTCTAGTTCCCTTACCAGGGATCAAATTCAGGCCTCCTATACTGGGAGCATGGAGTCTTAACTACTGGACCAACAGGGAAGTTCCTTACATTTACTTTTAAAAAAAAATTTTTATTTTCTCTTCCAGTTTTATTGAGGTGTAATTGACAGATAGCACTGTATAAGTTTAAGGTGTACAGCATAAGTATTTGACTTATATACATCATGAAATGATTATCATAAGAAGTTTAGTGGACATTCATTCATCTCATATAGATCTTTTTTATACAGAATTTGTTATTGTTCAGTGGCTAAGTCATATGCAACTCTTTGTGAACCCATGGATATAGGAATTTAAAAATATTAATTTTTTCTGATGAGAGTTCTTAGGATTTATTCTCTTAATGACTATCAGATATCACATAGAGTGGTGTTAATTATGTTTATCACTGTACATTATATCCCTAGTACTTACTTATCTGATAACTAGCAGTTTGTACCTTTTGATACAGATACATTTATTGAGAGATTAATATGAACCAGGCACTTTTCAAAGTACATGGACTGGATACTGACTCCTCACCACAACCCTCTGAACTAGATAGTATCATTTTTATCCCAGTTTTACAGGTAATGACATTGAGCAACAGAACAGTTAGATACTTTTCACAAAGACACACAGCTAGAAAGAGGTAGAAATTATTTTGAATCCAGGCAGTTCAGGGCTTCCTGATCCCTTAACCAGGCTTCAGTGTTTTCCTTCTCCAACAAATAAATGAGAGAATTTATTTTCCCTTAGTTTGATAGGTTAGTTTGAATCAGTTCCTCAGTTGTGTCTGATTCTTTGTGACCCCATTGCCTGCAGCATGCCAGTCTTCCCTGTCCATCACCAACTCCCAGAGCTTGCTCAAACTCATGTCCGTTGAGTCAGTCATGCCATCCAACCATCTCATCCTATGTCGTCCCCTTCTCCTCCTGCCCTCATTCTTTCCCAGCATCAGGGTCTTTTCCAATGAGTCACTTCTTCACATCAGGTGGCCAAAGTATTGGAGTCTCAGCTTCAGTTCAGTCCTTCCAATGAATACCCAGGACTGATCTCCTTTAGGATGGACTGGTTGGATCTCCTTGCAGTTCAGGGGACTTTCAAGAGTTTTCTCCAACACCACAGTTCAAAAGCATCAATTCTTCGGTGCTCAGCTTTCTTTATAGTCCAACTCTCACATCCATACATGACCACTGGAAAAACCATAGCCTTGACTAGACGGACCTTTGTTGGCAAAGTAATGTCTCTGCTTTTTAATATTCTATCTAGATTGGTCATAACTTTCCTTCCAAGGGGTAAGCATCTTTTAAATTCATGGCTGCAGTCACCATCTGCAGAGATTTTGGAGTTCAGAAAAATAAAGTCAGCCATTGTTTCCGATATTTCCTTGTCTATTTCCCATGAAGTGATGGGACCAGATGCCATGATCTTTAATTTTCTGAATGTTGAGCTTTAAGCCAACTTTTTCACTCTCCTCCTTTACTTTCATCAGAAGGCTCTTTAGTTCTTCTTCACTTTCTGCCATAAGGGTTGTGTCATCTGCATATCTGAGGTTATTGATATTTCTCACAGCAATCTTGATTCCAATTTGTGCTTCTGCCAGCCCAGCGTTTCTCATGATGTACTCTGCATATAAGTTAAATAAGCAGGGTGACAATATACAGCCTTGACGTACTCCTTTTCCTATTTGGAACCAGTCTGCTGTTTCATGTCCAGTTCTAACTGTTGCTTCCTGACCTGCATACAGGTTTCTCAAGAGGCAGTTCAGGTGGTCTGATATTCCCATCTCTTTCAGAATTTTCCACAGTTTATTGTGATCCACACAGTCAAAGTCTTTGGCATAATAAAGCAGAAATAGATATTTTTCTGGAACTCTCTTGCTTTTTTGATGATCCATTGGATGTTGGCAATTTGATCTCTGGTTCCTCTGCCTTTTCTAAAACCAGCTTAAATATCTGGAAGTTCACGGTTTACATATTGCTGAAGCCTGGCTTGGAGAATTTTAAGCATTACTTTACTAGCGTGTGAGATGAGTGCAATTGTGCAGTAGTTTGAGCATTTTTGGGGATTGCCTATCTTTGGGATTGAAATGAAAACAGACCTTTTCCAGTCCTGTGGCCACTGCTGAGTTTTCAAAATTTGCTGGCATATTGAGTGCAGCACTTTCACAGCATCATCTTTCAGGATTTGAAATAGCTCAACTGGAATTTCATCACTTCTACTAGCTTTGTTCATAGTGATGATTCCTATGGCTCACTTGACTTCAGTTTCCAGGATGTCTGGCTCTAGGTGAGTGATCACAGCATCGTGATTATCTGGGTCATGAAGATCTTTTTTGTACAGTTCTGTGTATTCTTGCCACCTCTTCTTAATATCTTCTGCTTCTGTTAGATCCCTACCATTTCTGTCCTTTATTGAGCCCATCTTTGCATGAAATGTTCCCTTGGTATCTCTAATTTTCTTGAAGAGATCTCCAGTCTTTCCCATTCTATTGTTTTCCTCTATTTCTTTGCATTGATCACTGAGGAAGGCTTTCTTATCTCTCCTTGCTATTCTTTGGAACTCTGCATTCAAATAGGTATATCTTTCCTTTTCTCCTTTGCTTTTCACTTCTCTTCTTTTCACAGCTATTTGTAAGGCCTCCTCAGACAGCCATTTTGCTTTTTTGTATTTCTTTTCCATGGGGATGGTCTTGATTCCTGTCTCCTGTACAATGTCATGTACTTCCATCCATAGTTCATCAGGTACTCTGTTTATCAGATCTAGTCCTTTAAATCTATTTCTTACTTCCACTGTATAGTCATAAAGGATTTGATTTAGGTCATACCTAAATGGTCTAGTGGTTTTCCCTACTTTCCTCAATTTCAGTCTGAATTTGGAGTTCATGATCTGATCCACAGTCAGCTCCTGGTCTTATTTTTGCTGACTGTATAGAGCTTCTCCATCTTTGGTTGCAAAGAATATAATCAGTCAGATTTCGGTGTTGACCATCTGGTGATGTCCATGTGTAGAGTCTTCTCTTGTGTTGTTGGAAGAGGGTGTTTGCTATGACAAGTGCATTCTCTTGGCAAAAATCTATTAGCCTTTGCCCTGCTTCATTCTGTGCTCCAAGGCCAAATTTGTCTGTTACTCCAGGTGTTTCTTGACTTCCTACTTTTGCATTCCAGTCCCCTATAATGAAAAGGACATCTTTTTTGGGTGTTAGTTCTAGAAGGTCTTGTAGGTCTTCATAGAACTGTTCAACTTCAGCTTCTTCAGCGTTACTGGTCAGGGTATAGATTTGGGTTACTGTGATATTGAATGATTTGCCTCGGAAACGAACAGAGATCATTCTGTCATTTTTGAGATTGCATCCAAGTACTGCATTTTGGACTCTTTTGTTGACTATGAGGGCTACTCCATTTCTTCTAAGGGATTCCTGCCCACAGTAGTAGATATAATGGTCATCTGAGTTAAATTCTCCCGTTCCAGTCCATTTTAGTTAGCTGATTCCTAAAATGTCGATGTTCACTCTTGTCATCTCCTGTTTGACCAATTCCAATTTGCCTTGATTCATGGACCTAACTGATCCTGATTCATGGATTCCAGGTTCCTATGCAATGTTGCTCTTTACAGCATCGAACCCTGCTTCCATCACCAGTCCCATTCACAACTGGGTGTTGTTTTTGCTTTGGCTCCATCCCTTCATTCTTTCTGGAGTTATTTCTCCACTGATCTACCAATATGCTACTGGAGATCAGTGGAGAAATAACTACAATAAAAATAATTCAAGGATAACTCTAGTGCTTATTACCTGCTTAATAATAATTATTATTATCTGCTTAATACTTTCTGATGGATCTTGAAATCAGATTTTCATGAGTGGATCACAGCATGGGTATCTATAGGGTATTAAGAGTCAGCTGAATGTCTAGGGGTAATATTTGATCTGAGCAAATTATGTTTTCAGTTTATCTAATGTATTTCCCTTTCTTAGAGATGTTGATCAGGAGAGTTACAAACATCAAGTGTACTTTGTAATACAAATGAAGTATTCCATTAAAAAAACTTAAATTCTAAGCCAGAACTTTTAATTAACCTCCTTTACATTTGAAATATTGTTTAAATATTTATTCAAAAGGTAAATGAGATCTGAAAATTAATCACTATAAATATTGAGTATTAAAAAATGAGCTAACATTTATTGAGTGCTTACCCTTAAGTGTACTTTATGATAATTTATTTGTTTAATCTTTACAATAACCACTTGAGAGAAGTACTGTTATTGTTTTATAGATGAACCTGAAATGGACTACTGTGAAAAGGAATAGACTTGCTATATGTCAAAGGATGGCAGATTGGGGGTCAGTGGAAGGATTTTTATTCCTTTTGAGTTTATCTCATATTTAGTTATTGGGAAAGCCTCATGAAAATCCAGGGAGAAATCTTAATTATTTTTTAAAGTTTTCATGTAGATCAAGAGCTATTAGATGTTCGTACATCTGTACCACAAACATGAACATTTTAAAGACAAGACAATGCCACCAGTGATAACTTGCTAAAGGAAGAAGGTTTATTGACTAAAAAGAACTGACAACATTTTCTGTAGGGTAATCAAATGAGTCATCATATTTATGTGTGATTTTCTTCCAGATAAATGGGAAGATACTACTAATAATGCTAATGATTGCCCAGACAGAGATTATATTTCAGTAACAGGAAGGTAAGAGGACAGACCTTTTTTTTTTTTTAAGATTTGCTCATTTTCCCAGACAGATATCTTATGCCATGTCTTCTCAGAGAGTTTTTGGCATATGCTGTCTCTTGTATATCAGATTAATTGCTTTGAGA